>NC_135434.1:31575902-31895795 GCF_051991255.1 Vanacampus margaritifer
TAACCCTAACCCTAATGTAAAACCCTAGTTTGAAACACTAACCCTAATGTAAAACACTAGTTTGAAACCGTAACGCTAATTTGAAACCCTAGTTTGAAACACTTACCCTAATGTAAAACCCTAGTTTGAAACCTTAACCCTAATTTGAAACCCTAGTTTGAAACCCTAACCCTAATTTGAAACCCTAGTTTGAAACACTAACCCTAATGTAAAACCCTAGTTTGAAACCCTAACCCTAATGTAAAACCCTAGTTTGCAACCCTAACCCTAATGTTAAACCCTAGTTTGAAACCCTAACCCTAATTTGAAACCGTAGTTTGAAAACCTAACCCTAATATAAAACCCTAGTTTGAAACCCTAACCCTAACGTAAAACCCTAGTTTGAATCCCTAACCCTAATGCAAAACCCTAGTTTGAAACCCTACCCTAATGCAAAACCCTAGTTTGAAACCCTAACCCTAATGTAAAACCCTAGATTGTAACCCTAACCCTAATGTAAAACCCTAGTTTGAATCCCTAACCCTAATGTAAAACCCTAGTTTGAAACCGTAACCCTAATTTGAAACCCTAGTTTGAAACACTAACCCTAATGTAAAACCCTAGTTTGAAACCGTAACCCTAATTTGAAACCCTAGTTTGAAACCCTAACCCTAATGTAAAACACTAGTTTGAAACCCTAACCCTAATTTGAAACCCTAGTTTGAAACCCTAACCCTAACCCTAATGTAAAACACTAGTTTGAAACCCTAACCCTAATTTGAAACCCTAGTTTGAAACCCTAACCCTAATGTTAAACTCTAGTTTGAATCCCTAACCCTAATGTTAAACCCTAGTTTGAAACCCTAACCCTAATCTAAAACCCCTTGTTTGTAACCCTAACCCTAATTTGAAACCCTAGTTTGAAACCCTAACCCTAATGTTAAACCCTAGTTTGAAACCCTAACCCTAATTTGAAACCCTAGTTTGAAAATCTAACCCTAATATAAAACCCTAGTTTGAAACCCTAACCCTAACGTAAAACCCTAGTTTGAATCCCTAACCCTAATGCAAAACCCTAGTTTGAAACTCTAACCCTAATGTAAAACCCTAGTTTGTAACCCTAACCCTAATGTAAAACCCTAGTTTGAAACCCTAACCCTAATGTAAAACACTAGTTTGAAACCGTAACGCTAATTTGAAACCCTAGTTTGAAACACTAACCCTAATGTAAAACCCTAGTTTGAAACCGTAACCCTAATTTGAAACCCTAGTTTGAAACCCTAACCCTAATGTAAAACACTAGTTTGAAACCCTAACCCTAATTTGAAACCCTAGTTTGAAACCCTAACCCTAATGCAAAACCCTAGTTTGAAACCCTAACCCTAATGTAAAACCCTAGTTTGTAACCCTAACCCTAAAGTAAAACCCTAGTTTGAAACCCTAACGCTAATGTAAAACCCTAGTTTGAAGCATTAACCCTAATGTAAAACCCTTGTTTGAAACCCTAACCCTAATGTTAAACCCTAGTTTGAAACCCTAACCCTAACGTAAAACCCTAGTTTGAAGCCCTAACCCTAATGTAAAACCCTAGTTTGTAACCCTAACCCTAATTTGAAAACCGAGTTTGAAACCCTAACCCTAACGTAAAACCCTAGTTTGAATCCCTAACCCTAATGTAAAACGATTGTTTGAAACCGTAACCCTAATTTGAAACCCTAGTTTGAAACACTAACTCTAATGTAAAACCCTATTTTGCAACCGTAACCCTAATTTGAAACCCTAGTTTGAAACCCTAACCCTAATGTAAAACACTAGTTTGAAACCCTAACCCTAATTTGAAACCCTAGTTTGAAACCCTAACCCTAATGCAAAACCCTAGTTTGAAACCCTAACCCTAATGTAAAACCCTAGTTTGAAACCCTAACCCTAATGTTAAACCCTAGTTTGAAACCCTAACCCTAATTTGAAACCGTAGTTTGAAAACCTAACCCTAATATAAAACCTTAGTTTGAAACCCTAACCCTAACGTAAAACCCTAGTTTGAATCCCTAACCCTAATGCAAAACCCTAGATTGAAACCCTAACTCTAATGTAAAACCCTAGTTTGTAACCCTAACCCTAATGTAAAACCCTAGTTTGAAACACTAACCCTAATGTAAAACACTAGTTTGAAACCGTAACGCTAATTTGAAACCCTAGTTTGAAACACTTACCCTAATGTAAAACCCTAGTTTGAAACCTTAACCCTAATTTGAAACCCTAGTTTGAAACCCTAACCCTAATTTGAAACCCTAGTTTGAAACCCTAACCCTAATGCAAAACCCTTGTTTGAAACCCTAACCCTAATGTAAAACCCTAGTTTGTAACCCTAACCCTAATGTAAAACCCTAGTTTGAAACCCTAACCCTAATGTAAAACCCTAGTTTGAAACCCTAACCCTAATGTTAAACCCTAGTTTGTAACCCTAACCCTAATATAAAAACCCTAGTTTGAAACCCTAACCCTAATTTTAAACCCTAGTTTGAAACATAACCCTAATTTGAAACCCTAGTTTGAAACCCTAACCCTAACCCTAATGTAAAACACTAGTTTGAAACCCTAACCCTAATTTGAAACCCTAGTTTGAAACCCTAACCCTAATGCAAAACCCTAGTTTGAAACCCTAACCCTAATGTTAAACTCTAGTTTGAATCCCTAACCCTAATGTTAAACCCTAGTTTGAAACCCTAACCCTAATCTAAAACCCCTTGTTTGTAACCCTAACCCTAATTTGAAACCCTAGTTTGAAACCCTAACCCTAATGTTAAACCCTAGTTTGAAACCCTAACCCTAACCCTAATTTGAAACCCTAGTTTGAAAATCTAACCCTAATATAAAACCCTAGTTTGAAACCCTAACCCTAACGTAAAACCCTAGTTTGAATCCCTAACCCTAATGCAAAACCCTAGTTTGAAACTCTAACCCTAATGTAAAACCCTAGTTTGTAACCCTAACCCTAATGTAAAACCCTAGTTTGAAACCCTAACCCTAATGTAAAACACTAGTTTGAAACCGTAACGCTAATTTGAAACCCTAGTTTGAAACACTAACCCTAATGTAAAACCCTAGTTTGAAACCGTAACCCTAATTTGAAACCCTAGTTTGAAACCCTAACCCTAATGTAAAACACTAGTTTGAAACCCTAACCCTAATTTGAAACCCTAGTTTGAAACCCTAACCCTAATGCAAAACCCTAGTTTGAAACCCTAACCCTAATGTAAAACCCTAGTTTGTAACCCTAACCCTAATGTAAAACCCTAGTTTGAAACCCTAACGCTAATGTAAAACCCTAGTTTGAAGCATTAACCCTAATGTAAAACCCTTGTTTGAAACCCTAACCCTAATGTTAAACCCTAGTTTGAAACCCTAACCCTAACGTAAAACCCTAGTTTGAAACCCTAACCCTAATGTAAAACCCTAGTTTGTAACCCTAACCCTAATTTAAAAACCGAGTTTGAAACCCTAGCCCTAACGTAAAACCCCTTGTTTGTAACCCTAACCCTAATTTGAAACCCTAGTTTGAAACCCTAACCCTAATGTTAAACCCTACTTTGAAACCCTAACCCTAATTTGAAACCGTAGTTTGAAAACCTAACCCTAATATAAAACCCTAGTTTGAAACCCTAACCCTAACGTAAAACCCTAGTTTGAATCCCTAACCCTAATTTAAAACCCTAGTTTGTAACCCTAACCCTAATGTAAAACCCTAGTTTGAAACCCTAACCATAATGTAAAACCCTAGTTTGAAACCCTAACCCTAATGGTAAACCCTAGTTTGTAACCCTAACCCTAATGCAAAACCCTAGTTTGAAACCCTAACCCTAATGTAAAACCCTAGTTTGTAACCCTAACCCTAATGTAAAACCCTAGTTTGAAACCCTAACCCTAATGTAAAACCCTAGTTTGAAGCATTAACCCTAATGTAAAACCCTTGTTTGAAACCCTAACCCTAATGTTAAACCCTAGTTTGAAACCCTAACCCTAACGTAAAACCCTAGTTTGAAGCCCTAACCCTAATGTAAAAACCCTAGTTTGTAACCCTAACCCTAATTTGAAAACCGAGTTTGAAACCCTAACCCTAACGTAAAACCCTAGTTTGAATCCCTAACCCTAATGTAAAACGATTGTTTGAAACCGTAACCCTAATTTGAAACCCTAGTTTGAAACACTAACTCTAATGTAAAACCCTATTTTGCAACCGTAACCCTAATTTGAAACCCTAGTTTGAAACCCTAACCTTAATGTAAAACACTAGTTTGAAACCCTAACCCTAATTTGAAACCCTAGTTTGAAACCCTAACCCTAATGCAAAACCCTAGTTTGAAACCCTAACCCTAATGTAAAACCCTAGTTTGAAACCCTAACCCTAATGTTAAACCCTAGTTTGAAACCCTAACCCTAATTTGAAACCGTAGTTTGAAAACCTAACCATAATGTAAAACCCTAGTTTGAAACCCTAACCCTAATGGTAAACCCTAGTTTGAAACCCTAACCCTAATGTAAAACCCTAGTTTGAAGCATTAACCCTAATGTAAAACCCTAGTTTGAAACCCTAACCCTAATGTAAAACACTAGTTTGAAACCCTAACCCTAATTTGAAACCCTAGTTTGAAACCCTAACCCTAATGCAAAACCCTAGTTTGAAACCCTAACCCTAACGTAAAACCCTAGTTTGAAACCCTAACCCTAATGCAAAACCCTAGTTTGAAACCCTAACTCTAATGTAAAACCCTAGTTTGTAACCCTAACCCTAATGTAAAACCCTAGTTTGAAACACTAACCCTAATGTAAAACACTAGTTTGAAACGTAACGCTAATTTGAAACCCTAGTTTGAAACCCTAACCCTAATTTGAAACCCTAGTTTGAAACCCTAACCCTAATGCAAAACCCTTGTTTGAAACCCTAACCCTAATGTAAAACCCTAGTTTGTAACCCTAACCCTAATGTAAAACCCTAGTTTGAAACCCTAACCCTAATGTAAAACCCTAGTTTGAAACCCTAACCCTAATGTTAAACCCTAGTTTGTAACCCTAACCCTAATATAAAAACCCTAGTTTGAAACCCTAACCCTAATTTTAAACACTAGTTTGAAACATAACCCTAATTTGAAACCCTAGTTTGAAACCCTAACCCTAATGTAAAACACTAGTTTGAAACCCTAACACTAATTTGAAACCCTAGTTTGAAACCCTAACCCTAATGCAAAACCCTAGTTTGAAACCCTAACCCTAATGTAAAACCCTAGTTTGCAACCCTAACCCTAATGTTAAACCCTAGTTTGAAACCCTAACCCTAATTTGAAACCGTAGTTTGAAAACCTAACCCTAATATAAAACCCTAGTTTGAAACCCTAACCCTAACGTAAAACCCTAGTTTGAATCCCTAACCCTAATGCAAAACCCTAGTTTGAAACCCTAACCCTAATGTAAAACCCTAGATTGTAACCCTAACCCTAATGTAAAACCCTAGTTTGAATCCCTAACCCTAATGTAAAACCCTAGTTTGAAACCGTAACCCTAATTTGAAACCCTAGTTTGAAACACTAACCCTAATGTAAAACCCTAGTTTGAAACCGTAACCCTAATTTGAAACCCTAGTTTGAAACCCTAACCCTAATGTAAAACACTAGTTTGAAACCCTAACCCTAATTTGAAACCCTAGTTTGAAACCCTAACCCTAATCTAAAACCCCTTCTTTGTAACCCTAACCCTAATGTAAAACCCTAGTTTGAAACCCTAACACTAATGTAAAACCCTAGTTTGAAACCCTAACCCTAATGTTAAACTCTAGTTTGAATCCCTAACCCTAATGTTAAACCCTAGTTTGAAACCCTAACCCTAATCTAAAACCCCTTCTTTGTAACCCTAACCCTAATTTGAAACCCTAGTTTGAAACCCTAACCCTAATATAAAACCCTAGTTTGAAACCCTAACCCTAACGTAAAACCCTAGTTTGAATCCCTAACCCTAATGCAAAACCCTAGTTTGAAACTCTAACCCTAATGTAAAACCCTAGTTTGTAACCCTAACCCTAATGTAAAACCCTAGTTTGAAACCCTAACCCTAATGTAAAACACTAGTTTGAAACCGTAACGCTAATTTGAAACCCTAGTTTGAAACACTAACCCTAATGTAAAACCCTAGTTTGAAACCGTAACCCTAATTTGAAACCCTAGTTTGAAACCCTAACCCTAATGTAAAACACTAGTTTGAAACCCTAAACCTAATTTGAAACCCTAGTTTGAAACCCTAACCCTAATGCAAAACCCTAGTTTGAAACCCTAACCCTAATGTAAAACCCTAGTTTGTAACCCTAACCCTAATGTAAAACCCTAGTTTGAAACCCTAACCCTAATGTAAAACCCTAGTTTGAAGCATTAACCCTAATGTAAAACCCTTGTTTGAAACCCTAACCATAATGTTGAACCCTAGTTTGAAACCCTAACCCTAACGTAAAACCCTAGTTTGAAACCCTAACCCTAATGTAAAACCCTAGTTTGAATCCCTAACCCTAATGCAAAACCCTAGTTTGAAACCCTAACCCTAATGTAAAACCCTAGTTTGTAACCCTAACCCTAAAGTAAAACCCTAGTTTGAAACACTAACCCTAATGTAAAACACTAGTTTGAAACCGTAACGCTAATTTGAAACCCTAGTTTGAAACACTTGCCCTAATGTAAAACCCTAGTTTGAAACCGTAACCCTAATTTGAAACCCTAGTTTTAAACCCTAACCCTAATTTGAAACCCTAGTTTGAAACCCTAACCCTAATGCAAAACCCTTGTTTGAAACCCTAACCCTAATGTAAAACCCTAGTTTGTAACCCTAACCCTAATGTAAAACCCTAGTTTGAAACCCTAACCCTAATGTAAAACCCTAGTTTGAAACCCTAACCCTAATGTTAAACCCTAGTTTGTAACCCTAACCCTAATATAAAAACCCTAGTTTGAAACCCTAACCCTAATGTTAAACCCTAGTTTGAAACCCTAACCCTAATGTAAAACCCTAGTTTGAAGCATTAACCCTAATGTAAAACCCTTGTTTGAAACCCTAACCCTAATGTTAAACCCTAGTTTGAAACCCTAACCCTAACGTAAAACCCTAGTTTGAAACCCTAACCCTAATGTAAAACCCTAGTTTGAAACACTTGCCCTAATGTAAAACCCCTTGTTTGTAACCCTAACCCTAATTTGAAACCCTAGTTTGAAACCCTAACCCTAATGTTAAACCCTACTTTGAAACCCTAACCCTAATTTGAAACCGTAGTTTGAAAACCTAACCCTAATATAAAACCCTAGTTTGAAACACTAACCCTAACGTAAAACCCTAGTTTGAATCCCTAACCCTAATTTAAAACCCTAGTTTGTAACCCTAACCCTAATGTAAAACCCTAGTTTGAAACCCTAACCATAATGAAAAACCCTAGTTTGAAACCCTAACCCTAATGGTAAACCCTAGTTTGAAACCCTAACCCTAATGTAAAACCCTAGTTTGAAGCATTAACCCTAATGTAAAACCCTAGTTTGAAACCCTAACCATAATGTAAAACCCTAGTTTGAAACCCTAACCCTAATGGTAAACCCTAGTTTGTAACCCTAACCCTAATGCAAAACCCTAGTTTGAAACCCTAACCCTAATGTAAAACCCTAGTTTGTAACCCTAACCCTAATGTAAAACCCTAGTTTGAAACCCTAACCCTAATGTAAAACCCTAGTTTGAAGCATTAACCCTAATGTAAAACCCTTGTTTGAAACCCTAACCCTAATGTTAAACCCTAGTTTGAAACCCTAACCCTAACGTAAAACCCTAGTTTGAAGCCCTAACCCTAATGTGAAACCCTAGTTTGTAACCCTAACCCTAATTTGAAAACCGAGTTTAAAACCCTAACCCTAACGTAAAACCCTAGTTTGAATCCCTAACCCTAATGTAAAACGATAGTTTGAAACCGTAACCCTAATTTGAAACCCTAGTTTGAAACACTAACTCTAATGTAAAACCCTATTTTGCAACCGTAACCCTAATTTGAAACCCTAGTTTGAAACCCTAACCCTAATGTAAAACACTAGTTTGAAACCCTAACCCTAATTTGAAACCCTAGTTTGAAACCCTAACCCTAATGCAAAACCCTAGTTTGAAACCCTAACCCTAATGTAAAACCCTAGTTTGAAACCCTAACCCTAATGTTAAACCCTAGTTTGAAACCCTAACCCTAATTTGAAACCGTAGTTTGAAAACCTAACCCTAATATAAAACCTTAGTTTGTAACCCTAACCCTAACGTAAAACCCTAGTTTGAATCCCTAACCCTAATGCAAAACCCTAGATTGAAACCCTAACTCTAATGTAAAACCCTAGTTTGTAACCCTAACCCTAATTTGAAACCCTAGTTTGAAACCCTAACCCTAATGTAAAACCCTAGTTTGAAACCCTAATCCTAATGTTAAATCCTAGTTTGAAACCCTAACCCTAATTTGAAACCGTAGTTTGAAAACCTAACCCTAATATAAAACCCTAGTTTGAAACCTTAACCCTAACGTAAAACCCTAGTTTGAATCCCTAACCCTAATGCAAAACCCTAGTTTGAAACCCTAACCCTAACCCTAACCCTAGTTTGTAACTCTAACCCTAATGTAAAACCCTACTTTGAAACACTAACCCTAATGTAAAACACTAGTTTGAAACCGTAACGCTAATTTGAAACCCTAGTTTGAAACACTTGCCCTAATGTAAAACCCTAGTTTGAAACCGTAACCCTAATTTGAAACCCTAGTTTGAAACCCTAACCCTAATTTGAAACCCTAGTTTGAAACCCTAACCCTAATGCAAAACCCTTGTTTGAAACCCTAACCCTAATGTAAAACCCTAGTTTGTAACCCTAACCCTAATGTAAAACCCTAGTTTGAAACCCTAACCCTAATGTAAAACCCTAGTTTGAAACCCTAAACCTAATATTAAACCCTAGTTTGTAACCCTAACCCTAATATAAAAACCCTAGTTTGAAACCCTAACCCTAATGTTAAACCCTAGTTTGAAACCCTAACCCTAATGTAAAACCCCTTGTTTGTAACCCTAACCCTAATTTGAAACCCTAGTTTGAAACCCTAAACCTAATGTTAAACCCTACTTTGAAACCCTAACCCTAATTTGAAACCGTAGTTTGAAAACCTAACCCTAATATAAAACCCTAGTTTGAAACCCTAACCCTAACGTAAAACCCTAGTTTGAATCCCTAACCCTAATTTAAAACCCTAGTTTGTAACCCTAACCCTAACGTAAAACCCTAGTTTGAAACCCTAACCATAATGTAAAACCCTAGTTTGAAGCATTAACCCTAATGTAAAACCCTAGTTTGAAACCCTAACCATAATGTAAAACCCTAGTTTGAAACCCTAACCCTAATGGTAAACCCTAGTTTGTAACCCTAACCCTAATGCAAAACCCTAGTTTGAAACCCTAACCCTAATGTAAAACCCTAGTTTGTAACCCTAACCCTAATGTAAAACCCTAGTTTGAAACACTAACCCTAATGTAAAACCATAGTTTGAAGCATTAACCCTAATGTAAAACCCTTGTTTGAAACCCTAACCCTAATGATAAACCCTAGTTTGAAACCCTAACCTTAACGTAAAACCCTAGTTTGAAGCCCTAACCCTAATGTAAAACCCTAGTTTGTAACCCTAACCCTAATTTGAAAACCGAGTTTGAAACCCTAACCCTAACGTAAAACCCTAGTTTGAATCCCTAACCCTAATGTAAAACGATAGTTTGAAACCGTAACCCTAATTTGAAACCCTAGTTTGAAACACTAACTCTAATGTAAAACCCTATTTTGAAACCCTAAACCTAATATTAAACCCTAGTTTGTAACCCTAACCCTAATATAAAAACCCTAGTTTGAAACCCTAACCCTAATGTTAAACCCTAGTTTGAAACCCTAACCCTAATGTAAAACCCCTTGTTTGTAACCCTAACCCTAATTTGAAACCCTAGTTTGAAACCCTAACCCTAATGTTAAACCCTACTTTGAAACCCTAACCCTAATTTGAAACCGTAGTTTGAAAACCTAACCCTAATATAAAACCCTAGTTTGAAACCCTAACCCTAACGTAAAACCCTAGTTTGAATCCCTAACCCTAATTTAAAACCCTAGTTTGTAACCCTAACCCTAACGTAAAACCCTAGTTTGAAACCCTAACCATAATGTAAAACCCTAGTTTGAAGCATTAACCCTAATGTAAAACCCTAGTTTGAAACCCTAACCATAATGTAAAACCCTAGTTTGAAACCCTAACCCTAATGGTAAACCCTAGTTTGTAACCCTAACCCTAATGCAAAACCCTAGTTTGAAACCCTAACCCTAATGTAAAACCCTAGTTTGTAACCCTAACCCTAATGTAAAACCCTAGTTTGAAACCCTAACCCTAATGTAAAACCCTAGTTTGAAGCATTAACCCTAATGTAAAACCCTTGTTTGAAACCCTAACCCTAATGTTAAACCCTAGTTTGAAACCCTAACCTTAACGTAAAACCCTAGTTTGAAGCCCTAACCCTAATGTAAAACCCTAGTTTGTAACCCTAACCCTAATTTGAAAACCGAGTTTGAAACCCTAACCCTAACGTAAAACCCTAGTTTGAATCCCTAACCCTAATGTAAAACGATAGTTTGAAACCGTAACCCTAATTTGAAACCCTAGTTTGAAACACTAACTCTAATGTAAAACCCTATTTTGAAACCCTAACCCTAATGTAAAACCCTAGTTTGTAACCCTAACCCTAATGTAAAACCCTAGTTTGAAACCCTAACCCTAATGTAAAACCCTAGTTTGAAGCATTAACCCTAATGTAAAACCCTTGTTTGAAACCCTAACCCTAATGTTAAACGCTAGTTTGAAACCCTAACCCTAACGTAAAACCCTAGTTTGAAACCCTAACCCTAATGTAAAACCCTAGTTTGTAACCCTAACCCTAATTTGAAAACCGAGTTTGAAACCCTAGCCCTAACGTAAAAACCTAGTTTGAATCCCTAACCCTAATGTAAAACCAAAGTTTGAAACCGTAACCCTAATTTGAAACCCTAGTTTTAAACACTAACTCTAATGTAAAACCCTATTTTGAAACCGTAACCCTAATTTGAAACCCTAGTTTGAAACCCTAACCCTAATGTAAAACACTAGTTTGAAACCCTAACCCTAATTTGAAACCCTAGTTTGAAACCCTAACCCTAATGCAAAACCCTAGTTTGAAACCCTAACCCTAATGTAAAACCCTAGTTTGAAACCCTAATCCTAATGTTAAATCCTAGTTTGAAACCCTAACCCTAATTTGAAACCGTAGTTTGAAAACCTAACCCAAATATAAAACCCTAGTTTGAAACCTTAACCCTAACGTAAAACCCTAGTTTGAATCCCTAACCCTAATGCAAAACCCTAGTTTGAAACCCTAACCCTAATGTAAAACCCTAGTTTGTAACCCTAATCCTAATGTAAAACCCTAGTTTGAAACACTAACCCTAATGTAAAACACTAGTTTGAAACCGTAACGCTAATTTGAAACCCTAGTTTGAAACACTTGCCCTAATGTAAAACCCTAGTTTGAAACCGTTACCCTAATTTGAAACCCTAGTTTGAAACCCTAACCCTAATTTGAAACCCTAGTTTGAAACCCTAACCCTAATGCAAAACCCTTGTTTGAAACCCTAACCCTAATGTAAAACCCTAGTTTGTAACCCTAACCCTAATGTAAAACCCTAGTTTGAAACCCTAACCCTAATGTAAAACCCTAGTTTGAAACCCTAAACCTAATGTTAAACCCTAGTTTGTAACCCTAACCCTAATATAAAAACCCTAGTTTGAAACCCTAACCCTAATGTTAAACCCTAGTTTGAAACCCTAACCCTAATGTAAAACCCCTTGTTTGTAACCCTAACCCTAATTTGAAACCCTAGTTTGAAACCCTAACCCTAATGTTAAACCCTACTTTGAAACCCTAACCCTAATTTGAAACCGTAGTTTGAAAACCTAACCCTAATATAAAACCCTAGTTTGAAACCCTAACCCTAACGTAAAACCCTAGTTTGAATCCCTAACCCTAATTTAAAACCCTAGTTTGTAACCCTAACCCTAACGTAAAACCCTAGTTTGAAACCCTAACCATAATGTAAAACCCTAGTTTGAAGCATTAACCCTAATGTAAAACCCTAGTTTGAAACCCTAACCATAATGTAAAACCCTAGTTTGAAACCCTAACCCTAATGGTAAACCCTAGTTTGTAACCCTAACCCTAATGCAAAACCCTAGTTTGAAACCCTAACCCTAATGTAAAACCCTAGTTTGTAACCCTAACCCTAATGTAAAACCCTAGTTTGAAACCCTAACCCTAATGTAAAACCCTAGTTTGAAGCATTAACCCTAATGTAAAACCCTTGTTTGAAACCCTAACCCTAATGTTAAACCCTAGTTTGAAACCCTAACCCTAACGTAAAACCCTAGTTTGAAGCCCTAACCCTAATGTAAAACCCTAGTTTGTAACCCTAACCCTAATTTGAAAACCGAGTTTGAAACCCTAACCCTAACGTAAAACCCTAGTTTGAATCCCTAACCCTAATGTAAAACGATAGTTTGAAACCGTAACCCTAATTTGAAACCCTAGTTTGAAACACTAACTCTAATGTAAAACCCTATTTTGAAACCGTAACCCTAATTTGAAACCCTAGTTTGAAACCCTAACCCTAATGTAAAACACTAGTTTGAAACCCTAACCCTAATTTGAAACCCTAGTTTGAAACCCTAACCCTAATGCAAAACCCTAGTTTGAAACCCTAACCCTAATGTAAAACCCTAGTTTGAAACCCTAACCCTAATGTTAAACCCTAGTTTGAAACCCTAACTCTAATTTGAAACCGTAATTTGAAAACCTAACCCTAATATAAAACCCTAGTTTGAAACCCTAACCCTAACGTAAAACCCTAGTTTGAATCCCTAACCCTAATGCAAAACCCTAGTTTGAAACCCTAACTCTAATGTAAAACCCTAGTTTGTAACCCTAACCCTAATGTAAAACCCTAGTTTGAAACCGTAACCCTAATTTGAAACCCTAGTTTGAAACCCTAACCCTAATGTAAAACACTAGTTTGAAACCCTAACCCTAATTTGAAACCCTAGTTTGAAACCCTAACCCTAATCTAAAACCCCTTCTTTGTAACCCTAACCCTAATGTAAAACCCTAGTTTGAAACCCTAACACTAATGTAAAACCCTAGTTTGAAACCCTAACCCTAATGTTAAACTCTAGTTTGAATCCCTAACCCTAATGTTAAACCCTAGTTTAAAACCCTAACCCTAATCTAAAACCCCTTCTTTGTAACCCTAACCCTAATTTGAAACCCTAGTTTGAAACCCTAACCCTAATATAAAACCCTAGTTTGAAACCCTAACCCTAACGTAAAACCCTAGTTTGAATCCCTAACCCTAATGCAAAACCCTAGTTTGAAACTCTAACCCTAATGTAAAACCCTAGTTTGTAACCCTAACCCTAATGTAAAACCCTAGTTTGAAACCCTAACCCTAATGTAAAACACTAGTTTGAAACCGTAACGCTAATTTGAAACCCTAGTTTGAAACACTAACCCTAATGTAAAACCCTAGTTTGAAACCGTAACCCTAATTTGAAACCCTAGTTTGAAACCCTAACCCTAATGTAAAACACTAGTTTGAAACCCTAAACCTAATTTGAAACCCTAGTTTGAAACCCTAACCCTAATGCAAAACCCTAGTTTGAAACCCTAACCCTAATGTAAAACCCTAGTTTGTAACCCTAACCCTAATGTAAAACCCTAGTTTGAAACCCTAACCCTAATGTAAAACCCTAGTTTGAAGCATTAACCCTAATGTAAAACCCTTGTTTGAAACCCTAACCCTAATGTTAAACCCTAGTTTGAAACCCTAACCCTAACGTAAAACCCTAGTTTGAAACCCTAACCCTAATGTAAAACCCTAGTTTGAATCCCTAACCCTAAAGCAAAACCCTAGTTTGAAACCCTAACCCTAATGTAAAACCCTAGTTTGTAACCCTAACCCTAAAGTAAAACCCTAGTTTGAAACACTAACCCTAATGTAAAACACTAGTTTGAAACCGTAACGCTAATTTGAAACCCTAGTTTGAAACACTTGCCCTAATGTAAAACCCTAGTTTGAAACCGTAACCCTAATTTGAAACCCTAGTTTTAAACCCTAACCCTAATTTGAAACCCTAGTTTGAAACCCTAACCCTAATGCAAAACCCTTGTTTGAAACCCTAACCCTAATGTAAAACCCTAGTTTGTAACCCTAACCCTAATGTAAAACCCTAGTTTGAAACCCTAACCCTAATGTAAAACCCTAGTTTGAAACCCTAACCCTAATGTTAAACCCTAGTTTGTAACCCTAACCCTAATATAAAAACCCTAGTTTGAAACCCTAACCCTAATGTTAAACCCTAGTTTGAAACCCTAACCCTAATGTAAAACCCTAGTTTGAAGCATTAACCCTAATGTAAAACCCTTGTTTGAAACCCTAACCCTAATGTTAAACCCTAGTTTGAAACCCTAACCCGAACGTAAAACCCTAGTTTGAAACCCTAACCCTAATGTAAAACCCTAGTTTGAAACACTTGCCCTAATGTAAAACCCCTTGTTTGTAACCCTAACCCTAATTTGAAACCCTAGTTTGAAACCCTAACCCTAATGTTAAACCCTACTTTGAAACCCTAACCCTAATTTGAAACCGTAGTTTGAAAACCTAACCCTAATATAAAACCCTAGTTTGAAACACTAACCCTAACGTAAAACCCTAGTTTGAATCCCTAACCCTAATTTAAAACCCTAGTTTGTAACCCTAACCCTAATGTAAAACCCTAGTTTGAAACCCTAACCCTAATGTAAAACCCTAGTTTGAAACCCTAACCCTAATGGTAAACCCTAGTTTGAAACCCTAACCCTAATGTAAAACCCTAGTTTGAAGCATTAACCCTAATGTAAAACCCTAGTTTGAAACCCTAACCATAATGTAAAACCCTAGTTTGAAACCCTAACCCTAATGGTAAACCCTAGTTTGTAACCCTAACCCTAATGCAAAACCCTAGTTTGAAACCCTAACCCTAATGTAAAACCCTAGTTTGTAACCCTAACCCTAATGTAAAACCCTAGTTTGAAACCCTAACCCTAATGTAAAACCCTAGTTTGAAGCATTAACCCTAATGTAAAACCCTTGTTTGAAACCCTAACCCTAATGTTAAACCCTAGTTTGAAAACCTAACCCTAACGTAAAACCCTAGTTTGAAGCCCTAACCCTAATGTGAAACCCTAGTTTGTAACCCTAACCCTAATTTGAAAACCGAGTTTAAAACCCTAACCCTAACGTAAAACCCTAGTTTGAATCCCTAACCCTAATGTAAAACGATAGTTTGAAACCGTAACCCTAATTTGAAACCCTAGTTTGAAACACTAACTCTAATGTAAAACCCTATTTTGCAACCGTAACCCTAATTTGAAACCCTAGTTTGAAACCCTAACCCTAATGTAAAACACTAGTTTGAAACCCTAACCCTAATTTGAAACCCTAGTTTGAAACCCTAACCCTAATGCAAAACCCTAGTTTGAAACCCTAACCCTAATGTAAAACCCTAGTTTGAAACCCTAACCCTAATGTTAAACCCTAGTTTGAAACCCTAACCCTAATTTGAAACCGTAGTTTGAAAACCTAACCCTAATATAAAACCTTAGTTTGAAACCCTAACCCTAACGTAAAACCCTAGTTTGAATCCCTAACCCTAATGCAAAACCCTAGATTGAAACCCTAACTCTAATGTAAAACCCTAGTTTGTAACCCTAACCCTAATTTGAAACCCTAGTTTTAAACCCTAACCCTAATGTAAAGCCCTAGATTGAAACCCTAAGCCTAATTTGAAACCCTAGTTTTAAACCCTAACCCTAATGTAAAGCCCTAGTTTGAAACCTTAACCCTTATTTTAAACCCGAGTTTGAAACCCTAACCCTAATGTAAAACCCTAGTTTGAAACCCTAACCCTAATGTAAAACCCCTTGTTTGTAACCCTAACCCTAATTTGAAACCCTAGTTTGAAACCCTAACCCTAATGTTAAACCCTAGTTTGAAACCCAAACCTTAATGTAAAACCCTAGTTTGAAACCCTAACCCTAATTTGAAACCCTAGTTTGAAATCCTAACTCTAATGTGAAACCTTAGTTTGAAACCCTAACCCTCATAAAAAACCCTAGTTTGTAACCCTAACCCAAATGTAAAACCCTAGTTTGAAACACTAACCCTAATGTAAAACCCTAGTTTGAAACCCTAACCCTAATGTAAAACCCTAGTTTGAAACCCTAACCCTAATGTAAAACCCTAGTTTGAAACCCTAACCCTAATGTAAAACCCTAGTTTGAAGCACTAACCCTAATGTAAAACACTAGTTTGAAACACTAACCCTAATGTAAAACCCTAGTTTGAAGCATTAACCCTAATGTTAAACCCTAGTTTGAAACCCTAACACTAAATTGAAACCCCAGTTTGAAACCCTAACCCTAATCTAAAACCCTAGTTTGAAACCCTAACCCTAATGTAAAACCCTAGTTTGTAACCCTAACCCTAATGTAAAACCATAGTTTGAAACCCTAACCCTAATGTAAAACCCTAGTTTGAAACCCTAACCCTAATGTAAAACCCTAGTTTGTAACCCTAACTCTAATGTAAAACCCTAGTTTGAAACCCTAACCCTAATGTAAAACCCTAGTTTGAAACCCTAACCCTAATGTAAAACCCTTGTTTGAAACCCTAACCCTAATTTTAAACCCGAGTTTGAAACCCTAACCCTAATGTAAAACCCTAGTTTGAAACCCTAACCCTAATGTAAACCCCCTTGTTTGTAACCCTAACCCTAATTTGAAACCCTAGTTTGAAACCCTAACCCTAATGTTAAACCCTAGTTTGAAACCCTAACCCTAATGTAAAACCCTAGTTTGAAACCCTAACCCTAATTTGAAACCCTTGTTTGAAACCCTAACCCTAATTTGAAACCCCTGTTTGAAATCCTAACTCTAATGTGAAACCCTAGTTTGAAACCCTAACCCTAATGTAAAACCTTAGTTTGTAAACCTAACCCAAATGTAAAACCCTAGTTTGAAACACTAACCATAATGTAAAACCCTAGTTTGAAACGCTAACCCTGATGTAAAACCCTAGTTTGAAGCATTAACCCTAAAGTAAAACACTAGTTTGAAACCCTAACCCTAATGTTAAACACTAGTATGAAACCCTAACCTTAATGTAAAACCCTAGTTTGAAACCCTAACCCTAATGATAAACCCTAGTTTGAAACCCTAACCCTAAATTGAAACCCTAGTTTGAAAACCTAACCCTAATGTAAAACCCTAGTTTGAAACCCTAACCCTAATGTAAAACCCTAGTTTGAAACCCTAACCCTAATGTAAAACCATAGTTTGAAGCACTAACCCTAATGTAAAACACTAGTTTGAAACGCTAACCCTAATGTAAAACCCTAGTTTGAAACATTAACCCTAATGTTAAACCCTAGTTTGAAACCCTAACCCTAATTTGAAACCCTAGTTTGAAACCCTAACCCTAATGTAAAACCCTAGTTTGTAACCTTAACACTAATGTAAAACCCTAGTTTGGAACCATAACCCTAATCTTAAACCCTAGTTTGAAACCCTAACCCTAATGTAAAACCGTTGTTTGAAACCCTAACCCTAATGTAAAACCCTAGTTTGAAGCAGTAACCCTAATGTAAAACCCTAGTTTGAAACTCTAACCCTAATTTTAAACCCTAGTTTGAAACCCTAACCCTAATGTAAAACCCTAGTTTGAAAGCGTAACCCTAATGTAAAACCCTAGTTTGAAGCATTAACCCTAATGTAAAACCCTAGTTTGAAACCCTAACCGTAATGTAAAACCCTAGTTTGTAACCCTAACCCTAATGTAAAACCCTAGTTTGAAACCCTAACCCTAATGATAAACCCTAGTTTGAAACCCTAACCCTAATGCAAAACCCTAGTTTGAAACCCTAACCCTAAAGTAAAACCCTTGTTTGTAACCCTAACCCCAATGTAAAGCCCTAGTTTGAAACCCAACCCTAATGTAAAACCCTAGTTTGAAGCATTAACCCTAATGTAAAACACTAGTTTGAAACCCTAACCCTAATTATAAGCCCTAGTTTGAAACCCTAACCCTAATGTAAAACCCTAGTTTGAAACCCTAACTCTAATGATAAACCCTAGTTTGAAACCCTAACCCTAAATTGAAACCCTAGTTTGAAACCCTAACCCTAAAACAAAACCCTAGATTGAAACCCTAAGACTAATTTGAAACCCTAGTTTGAAACCCTAACCCTAATGTAAAACCCTAGTTTGAAACCCTAATCCTAATGTTGAACCCTAGTTTGTAACCCTAAACCTAATGTAAAACCCTAGTTTGAAACCCTAACCCTAATGTTAATACCTAGTTTGAAACCCTAACCCTAATTTAAAACCCTTGTTTGAAACCCTAACCCTAATGTAAAACCCTAGTTTGTAACCCTAACCCAAATGTAAAACCCTAGTTTGAAAACCTAACACTAATGTAAAACCCTAGTTTGAAACCCTAACCCTAATGTAAAACCCTAGTTTGAAGCATTAACCCTAATGTAAAACCCTAGTTTGAAGCACTAACCCTAATGTAAAACACTAGTTTGAAACGCTAACTCTAATGTAAAACCCTAGTTTGAAACCCCAAATCTAATTTGAAACCATAGTTTAAAACCCTAACCCTAATGTAAAACCCTAGTTTGAAGCATTAACCCTAATGTAAAACACTAGTTTGAAACGCTAACCCTAATGTTAAACCCTAATTTGAAACCTAACCCTAATGTAAAACCCTAGTTTGAAACCCTAACCCTAATGATAAACCCTAGTTTGAAACACTAACCCTAAATTTAAACCCTAGTTTGAAACCCTAACCCTAAGGTAAAACCCTAGTTTGAAACCCTAACCCTAATGTAAAACCCTAGTTTGTAACCCTATCCCTAATGTAAAACCATAGTTTGAAACACTAACCCTAATATAAAACCCTAGTTTGAAACCCTAACCCTAATGTAAAACCCTAGTTTGTAACCCTAACTCTAATGTAAAACCCTAGTTTGAAACCCTAACCCTAATGTAAAACAATAGTTTGAAACCCTAACCCTAATGTAAAACCCTTGTTTGAAACCCTAAACCTAAAACAAAACCCTAGATTGAAACCCTAAGCCTAATTTGAAACCCTAGTTTTAAACACTAACCCTAATGTAAAGCCCTAGTTTGAAACCCTAACCCTTATTTTAAACCCGAGTTTGAAACCCTAAACCTAATGTAAAACCCTAGTTTTAAACCCTAACCCTAATGTAAAACCCCTTGTTTGTAACCCTAACCCTAATTTGAAACCCTAGTTTGAAACCCTAACCCTAATGTTAAACCCTAGTTTGAAACCCAAACCTTAATGTAAAACCCTAGTTTGAAACCCTAACCCTAATTTGAAACCCCTGTTTGTAACCCTAACCCTAATTTGAAACCCTAGTTTGAAACCCTAACTCTAATGTGAAACCTTAGTTTGTAACCCTAACCCTAATTTGAAACCCTAGTTTCAAACCCTAACCCTAATGTTAAACCCTAGTTTGAAACCCTAACCCTAATGTAAAACCCTAGTTTGAAACCCTAACCCTAATTTGAAACCCTAGTTTGAAACCCTAACCCTAATGTAAAACCCCTTGTTTGTAACCCTAACCCTAATTTGAAACCCTAGTTTGAAACCCTAACCCGAATGTTAAACCCTAGTTTGAAACCCTAACCCTAATGTAAAACCCTAGTTTGAAACCCTAACCCTAATTTGAAACCCTTGTTTGAAACCCTAACCCTAATTTGAAACCCCTGTTTGAAATCCTAACTCTAATGTGAAACCCTAGTTTGAAACCCTAACCCTAATGTAAAACCCTAGTTTGTAACCCTAACCCTAATGTAGAACCTTAGTGTGAAACCCTAACCCTAATGTAAAACCCTAGTTTGAAACCCTAACCCTAATGTAAAACCCTAGTTTGAAACCCTAACCCTAATTTGAAACCCTAGTTTGAAACCCTAACCCTAATGTAAAACCCTAGTTTGAAACCCTAACCCTAACGTTAAACCCTAGTTTGAAACCCTAACCGTAATGTAAAACCCTAGTTTGAAACCCTACCCCTAATTTGAAACCCGAGTTTGAAACCCTAGCGCTAATGTAAAACCCTAGTTTGCAACCCTAACCCTAATTTGAAACCCTAGTTTGAAACCCTAACCCTAATGTTAAACCCTATTTTGAAACCCTAACCCTAATGTAAAACCCTATTTTGAAACCCTAACCCTAATGTAAAACCCTAGTTTGAAACCCTAACCCTAATGTAAAACCCTAGTTTGAAACCCCAAACCTAATTTGAAACCCTAGTTTGAAACCCTAACCCTAATGTAAAACCCTAGTTTGTAACCCTAATCCTAATGCAAAACCTCAATTTGAAACCCAAACCCTAATTTGAAACCCTAGTTTGAAACCCTAAACCTAATGTAAAACCCAAGTTTGAAACCCTAACCCTAATTTAAAACCCCTGTTTTGAAACCCTAACCCTAATGTAAAACCCTTGTTTGAAACCCTAACCCTAATGTAAAACCCTTGTTTGAAACCCTAACCCTAATTTGAAACCCTAGTTTGAAACCCTAACCCTAATATAAAACCCTAGTTTGAAACCCTAACCCTAATTAGAAACCCTAGTTTGAAAACCTAACCCTAATGTAAAACCCTAGTTTGAAACCCTAACCCTAATGATAAACCCTAGTTTAAAACCCTAACCCTAATTAGAAAGCCTAGTTTGAAACCCTAACCCTAATGTAAAACCCTAGTTTGAAACCCTAACCCTAATGATAAACCCTAGTTTAAAACCCTAACCCTAATTTGAAACCCTAGTTTGAAACCCTAACCCTAATTTGAAACCCTAGTTTGAAACCCTAACCCTAATGTAAAACCATAGTTTGTAACCTTAACACTAATGTAAAACCCTAGTTTGGAACCCTAACCCTAATGTTAAACCCTAGTTTGAAACCCTAACCCTAATGTAAAACCCTTGTTTGAAACCCTAACACTAATGTAAAACCCTAGTTTGAAGCAGTAACCCTAATGTAAAACCCTAGTTTGAAACTCTAATCCTAATTTGAAACCCTAGTTTGAAACCCTAACCCTAATGTAAAACCCTAGTTTGAAAGCGTAACCCTAATGTAAAACCCTAGTTTGAAGCATTAACCCTAATGTAAAACCCTAGTTTGAAACCCTAACCCTAACGTTAAACCCTAGTTTGAAACCCTAACCGTAATGTAAAACCCTAGTTTGGAACCCTAACCGTAATGTAAAACCCTAGTTTGAAACCCTAACCCTAATGATAAACCCTAGTTTGAAACCCTAAACCTAATGCAAAACACTAGTTTGAAACGCTAACTCTAATGTAAAACCCTAGTTTGAAACCCCAAATCTAATTTGAAACCATAGTTTAAAACCCTAACCCTAATGTAAAACCCTAGTTTGAAGCATTAACCCTAATGTAAAACACTAGTTTGAAACGCTAACCCTAATGTTAAACCCTAATTTGAAACCCTAACCCTAAGGTAAAACCCTAGTTTGAAACCCTAACCCTAATGTAAAACCCTAGTTTGTAACCCTAACCCTAATGTAAAACCATAGTTTGAAACCCTAACCCTAATGTAAAACCCTAGTTTGAAACCCTAACCCTAATGTAAAACCCTAGTTTGAAACCCTAACCCTAATGTAAAACAATAGTTTGAAACCCTAACCCTAATGTAAAACCCTTGTTTGAAACCCTAACCCTAAAACAAAACCCTAGATTGAAACCCTAAGCCTAATTTGAAACCCTAGTTTTAAACCCTAACCCTAATGTAAAGCCCTAGTTTGAAACCTTAACCCTTATTTTAAACCCGAGTTTGAAACCCTAACCCTAATGTAAAACCCTAGTTTGAAACCCTAACCCTAATGTAAAACCCCTTGTTTGTAACCCTAACCCTAATTTGAAACCCTAGTTTGAAACCCTAACCCTAATGTTAAACCCTAGTTTGAAACCCAAACCTTAATGTAAAACCCTAGTTTGAAACCCTAACCCTAATTTGAAACCCTAGTTTGAAATCCTAACTCTAATGTGAAACCTTAGTTTGAAACCCTAACCCTCATAAAAAACCCTAGTTTGTAACCCTAACCCAAATGTAAAACCCTAGTTTGAAACACTAACCCTAATGTAAAACCCTAGTTTGAAACCCTAACCCTAATGTAAAACCCTAGTTTGAAACCCTAACCCTAATGTAAAACCCTAGTTTGAAACCCTAACCCTAATGTAAAACCCTAGTTTGAAGCACTAACCCTAATGTAAAACACTAGTTTGAAACACTAACCCTAATGTAAAACCCTAGTTTGAAGCATTAACCCTAATGTTAAACCCTAGTTTGAAACCCTAACACTAAATTGAAACCCCAGTTTGAAACCCTAACCCTAATCTAAAACCCTAGTTTGAAACCCTAACCCTAATGTAAAACCCTAGTTTGTAACCCTAACCCTAATGTAAAACCATAGTTTGAAACCCTAACCCTAATGTAAAACCCTAGTTTGAAACCCTAACCCTAATGTAAAACCCTAGTTTGTAACCCTAACTCTAATGTAAAACCCTAGTTTGAAACCCTAACCCTAATGTAAAACCCTAGTTTGAAACCCTAACCCTAATGTAAAACCCTTGTTTGAAACCCTAACCCTAATTTTAAACCCGAGTTTGAAACCCTAACCCTAATGTAAAACCCTAGTTTGAAACCCTAACCCTAATGTAAACCCCCTTGTTTGTAACCCTAACCCTAATTTGAAAACCCTAGTTTGAAACCCTAACCCTAATTTGAAACCCTTGTTTGAAACCCTAACCCTAATTTGAAACCCCTGTTTGAAATCCTAACTCTAATGTGAAACCCTAGTTTGAAACCCTAACCCTAATGTAAAACCTTAGTTTGTAAACCTAACCCAAATGTAAAACCCTAGTTTGAAACACTAACCATAATGTAAAACCCTAGTTTGAAACGCTAACCCTGATGTAAAACCCTAGTTTGAAGCATTAACCCTAAAGTAAAACACTAGTTTGAAACCCTAACCCTAATGTTAAACACTAGTATGAAACCCTAACCCTAATGTAAAACCCTAGTTTGAAACCCTAACCCTAATGATAAACCCTAGTTTGAAACCCTAACCCTAAATTGAAACCCTAGTTTGAAAACCTAACCCTAATGTAAAACCCTAGTTTGAAACCCTAACCCTAATGTAAAACCCTAGTTTGAAACCCTAACCCTAATGTAAAACCATAGTTTGAAGCACTAACCCTAATGTAAAACACTAGTTTTAAACGCTAACCCTAATGTAAAACCCTAGTTTGAAACATTAACCCTAATGTTAAACCCTAGTTTGAAACCCTAACACTAAATTGAAACCCCAGTTTGAAACCCTAACACTAATGTAAAACCCTAGTTTGTAACCCTAACCCTAATGTAAAACCTTAGTGTGAAACCCTAACCCTAATGTAAAACCCTAGTTTGAAACCCTAACCCTAATGTAAAACCCTAGTTTGAAACCCTAACCCTAATTTGAAACCCTAGTTTGAAACCCTAACCCTAATGTAAAACCCTAGTTTGAAACCCTAACCCTAACGTTTAACCCTAGTTTGAAACCCTAACCGTAATGTAAAACCCTAGTTTGAAACCCTACCCCTAATTTGAAACCCGAGTTTGAAACCCTAGCGCTAATGTAAAACCCTAGTTTGCAACCCTAACCCTAATTTGAAACCCTAGTTTGAAACCCTAACCCTAATGTTAAACCCTATTTTGAAACCCTAACCCTAATGTAAAACCCTATTTTGAAACCCTAACCCTAATGTAAAACCCTATTTTGAAACCCTAACCCTAATGTAAAACCCTAGTTTGAAACCCCAAACCTAATTTGAAACCCTAGTTTGAAACCCTAACCCTAATGTAAAACCATAGTTTGTAACGCTAATCCTAATGTAAAACCTCAATTTGAAACCCAAACCCTAATTTGAAACCCTAGTTTGAAACCCTAAACCCAATGTAAAACCCAAGTTTGAAACCCTAACCCTAATTTAAAACCCCTGTTTTGAAACCCTAACCCTAATGTAAAACCCTTGTTTGAAACCCTAACCCTAATGTAAAACCCTTGTTTGAAACCCTAACCCTAATTTGAAACCCTAGTTTGAAACCCTAACCCTAATATAAATCCCTAGTTTGAAACCCTAACCCTAATTAGAAACCCTAGTTTGAAACCCTAACCCTAATGTAAAACCCTAGTTTGAAACCCTAACCCTAATGATAAACCCTAGTTTAAAACCCTAACCCTAATTTGAAACCCTAGTTTGAAACCCTAACCCTAATTTGAAACCCTAGTTTGAAACCCTAACCCTAATGTAAAACCCTAGTTTGTAACCTTAACACTAATGTAAAACCCTAGTTTGGAACCCTAACCCTAATGTTAAACGCTAGTTTGAAACCCTAACCCTAATGTAAAACCCTTGTTTGAAACCCTAACCCTAATGTAAAACCCTAGTTTGAAGCAGTAACCCTAATGTAAAACCCTAGTTTGAAACTCTAACCCTAATTTGAAACCCTAGTTTGAAACCCTAACCCTAATGTAAAACTCTAGTTTGAAAGCGTAACCCTAATGTAAAACCCTAGTTTGAAGCATTAACCCTAATGTAAAACCCTAGTTTGAAACCCTAACCCTAACGTTAAACCCTAGTTTGAAACCCTAACCATAATGTAAAACCCTAGTTTGTAACCCTAACCCTAATGTAAAACCCTAGTTTGAAACCCTAACCCTAATGATAAACCCTAGTTTGAAACCCTAAACCTAATGCAAAACACTAGTTTGAAACGCTAACTCTAATGTAAAACCCTAGTTTGAAACCCCAAATCTAATTTGAAACCATAGTTTAAAACCCTAACCCTAATGTAAAACCCTAGTTTGAAGCATTAACCCTAATGTAAAACACTAGTTTGAAACGCTAACCCTAATGTTAAACCCTAATTTGAAACCCTAACCCTAAGGTAAAACCCTAGTTTGAAACCCTAACCCTAATGTAAAACCCTAGTTTGTAACCCTAACCCTAATGTAAAACCATAGTTTGAAACCCTAACCCTAATGTAAAACCCTAGTTTGAAACCCTAACCCTAATGTAAAACCCTAGTTTGTAACCCTAACTCTAATGTAAAACCCTAGTTTGAAACCCTAACCCTAATGTAAAACAATAGTTTGAAACCCTAACCCTAATGTAAAACCCTTGTTTGAAACCCTAACCCTAAAACAAAACCCTAGATTGAAACCCTAAGCCTAATTTGAAACCCTAGTTTTAAACCCTAACCCTAATGTAAAGCCCTAGTTTGAAACCTTAACCCTTATTTTAAACCCGAGTTTGAAACCCTAACCCTAATGTAAAACCCTAGTTTGAAACCCTAACCCTAATGTAAAACCCCTTGTTTGTAACCCTAACCCTAATTTGAAACCCTAGTTTGAAACCCTAACCCTAATGTTAAACCCTAGTTTGAAACCCAAACCTTAATGTAAAACCCTAGTTTGAAACCCTAACCCTAATTTGAAACCCCTGTTTGAAATCCTAACTCTAATGTGAAACCTTAGTTTGAAACCCTAACCCTCATAAAAAACCCTAGTTTGTAACCCTAACCCAAATGTAAAACCCTAGTTTGAAACACTAACCCTAATGTAAAACCCTAGTTTGAAACCCTAACCCTAATGTAAAATCCTAGTTTGAAACCCTAACCCTAATGTAAAACCCCTTTTTGAAACCCTAACCCTAATGTTAACCCTAGTTTGAAGCACTAACCCTAATGTAAAACACTAGTTTGAAACACTAACCCTAATGTAAAACCCTAGTTTGAAGCATTAACCCTAATGTTAAACCCTAGTTTGAAACCCTAACACTAAATTGAAACCCCAGTTTGAAACCCTAACCCTAATCTAAAACCCTAGTTTGAAACCCTAACCCTAATGTAAAACCCTAGTTTGTAACCCTAACCCTAATGTAAAACCATAGTTTGTAACCCTAACCCTAATGTAAAACCATAGTTTGAAACCCTAACCCTAATGTAAAACCCTAGTTTGAAACCCTAACCCTAATGTAAAACCCTAGTTTGTAACCCTAACTCTAATGTAAAACCCCAGTTTGAAACCCTAACCCTAATGTAAAACCCTAGTTTGAAACCCTAACCCTAATGTAAAACCCTTGTTTGAAACCCTAACCCTAATTTTAAACCCGAGTTTGAAACCCTAACCCTAATGTAAAACCCTAGTTTGAAACCCTAACCCTAATGTAAAACCCCTTGTTTGTAACCCTAACCCTAATTTGAAACCCTAGTTTGAAACCCTAACCCTAATGTTAAACCCTAGTTTGAAACCCTAACCCTAATGTAAAACCCTAGTTTGAAACCCTAACCCTAATTTGAAACCCTTGTTTGAAACCCTAACCCTAATTTGAAACCCCTGTTTGAAATCCTAACTCTAATGTGAAACCCTAGTTTGAAACCCTAACCCTAATGTAAAACCTTAGTTTGTAAACCTAACCCAAATGTAAAACCCTAGTTTGAAACACTAACCATAATGTAAAACCCTAGTTTGTAACCTTAACACTAATGTAAAACCCTAGTTTGGAACCCTAACCCTAATGTTAAACGCTAGTTTGAAACCCTAACCCTAATGTAAAACCCTTGTTTGAAACCCTAACCCTAATGTAAAACCCTAGTTTGAAGCAGTAACCCTAATGTAAAACCCTAGTTTGAAACTCTAACCCTAATTTGAAACCCTAGTTTGAAACCCTAACCCTAATGTAAAACCCTAGTTTGAAAGCGTAACCCTAATGTAAAACCCTAGTTTGAAGCATTAACCCTAATGTAAAACCCTAGTTTGAAACCCTAACCCTAACGTTAAACCCTAGTTTGTAACCCTAACCCTAATGTAAAACCCTAGTTTGAAACCCTAACCCTAATGATAAACCCTAGTTTGAAACCCTAAACCTAATGCAAAACACTAGTTTGAAACGCTAACTCTAATGTAAAACCCTAGTTTGAAACCCCAAATCTAATTTGAAACCATAGTTTAAAACCCTAACCCTAATGTAAAACCCTAGTTTGAAGCATTAACCCTAATGTAAAACACTAGTTTGAAACGCTAACCCTAATGTTAAACCCTAATTTGAAACCCTAACCCTAAGGTAAAACCCTAGTTTGAAACCCTAACCCTAATGTAAAACCCTAGTTTGTAACCCTAACCCTAATGTAAAACCATAGTTTGAAACCCTAACCCTAATGTAAAACCCTAGTTTGAAACCCTAACCCTAATGTAAAACCCTAGTTTGTAATGAAGGAATATTTTGATTACTATATTAAGAGTAATCTTTGCGTGTCCAAAATAATTGTATTCAGGATCTGATGAAGAAGTTTTCTTGCAAGAATTTATTTAGAGGCCTCTAAAGACACAGTCAAAATACCACATCAGAATGCAACGTGATGATTCCAAGTGTGTGACAATTGTATGAACATCGACTCATTTATACAAAAAAGATAAAAGGTTCCTCCTCCTGGCTCTTGATTGAACAAAGGGCAGACATGTCATCTCCTAGTGACCAAATGTTGATGTTATTAGCAAGCAGACGTGATGTTATTAGTAAACAGACATTTACATACAGTTCCCCTTCTTGACTGGGGGAGAAATGCAATTAGGATCTAACCCCAGACTTTTAGTCTCTAATGCCAAAAGGCTCTAAATAACATCATGCACATTCCTATCTTGAATAGCTTTGAGGGTGAGAGGATAAAATAAAGTTCACAAAATCATTACTCCACTGTATTCTTTTTAAACACTCATGATTATATCACATTGATATGCCTATAAGTAAATTCAAAAACAGTAAAACATCAAATTGAAAATATTAAATGTCTTCAGTCCTACCATTGAACTTCTATAAGTTCAAAAACCGGACATTTAATCCCACAATAGTCTAGAGAGAAAGTCCAGCGTGGATCTTGATCGTCGCAAAATGAAGCAATGTTTGTGTGTGGAGTTCAGAAAATAAGAATAGCAGGTGAGAGAGAGAGAGAAATAGATAGAGGGGCTTAGCAGTCAAAATTCAGTTTGATTCATTAAAAAAATCAGTGGAAGGGGCATAATAAATGTGAGGCATAACACTATGTGATGTGGTTAAGTGTCACGACGCAATAGCAGATGTGTCCGTCCCTCGAAGCCATCTCCTGATGAAGGTCTTGTTGAATGAAAAGTGCGTTCGACAGTTGGTCAAAAATTTTTAAGAAGAGGCGTTTGTCAGCCTCTTTCCGAACCCTGGCTCACTGCCAGAGATCGCAGGAAAGGTCACGGGACTTCATTCCCAGTGTGACTCAATCCTTGTGAATTGATGAAAAGGGGATTTGAGTGATTTCCCCCTTTCAAACAGCAGATTGACATTTGATCAGCTTTTCCAACTGTGTCAATCCGTGCCCAGGGAAAAGGCACTCCAATGAATCTTCTTTCAGCGACCTCCTCCTTGTCCTTGGGCAGCTTGTCAGGTAGACACTGGAACCGGGTGTGGTGGGATCCGTTAGATGGCTCCAATTGGTGTGGACGCAGATCAGCAGCTTAGTCAACCCCCTCAGTCGGTCTCAATTGATGTGATTTGATGAGCCTGGGACCTCTTGGCTCACATGTGGTGGATGTGGCCCCCACCATTATGATCAGCAAACCAATCTGTGTGCAAAATCATTTTCATTTAGTCACTCATAACATACATAGTCTTCATTCTTTACTTTGAAAAGAGCACCTGGTATTTTTTAGCAAATGTTAATTGTTTAAGTTCTGTAGGTCCTGAAACATGCTGTTGGACACGGAAAAAGTTATTTTTGTTGTGGCATTCAAACAGAATCCGTGTAATGACATTTGTACATTCAATGGCATAATAATGAAAGTCTTGTTGCCATTGAAACTTTATGAGGCCAATTGTTTAATATTTCTATTTTTCTTTAATGTCCTTGAGATCAGAGATAATATACTAAATCAAATATGTTTTAATCTCAATGCCTTTTCTATATCTTATGAAGTTTTGTTTTTTCAAGTGGGTTTGTCTGATCCAATCTTCCTAGGAAACCCTTATGATGGTAGATAATGATTAATCAAATATTTTACCATGATATTTACTGTTGTAGATTTTAGCATAAATGTCCTCTTTGTCGTACATCAAATTTCTGTATTTTTAACGCTGGTTTCTTATTATAGCAGTGTACATCATTTAAAAACAACATCATCTTAACTCAGAACCATTCATGTCCGGCCGGGCCATGAACAGTCTGAGAAGAGATTTATACTTATACCTTAAATAAACACTGCAGTTCATTTTTAACAACTTGTCTCATGAAAAAATGTCACCCAGGTGTATCAATGTTCCTTCCACACCTAAATGGCATATTCCATGGGCTCTAGAAATTATACTTTTCAATCGTTTCTGAGATGGAACATACTTACCGTATTTCTGCTATAAGGGTCGTCTTTTGTCATCTTTGTAGAACTTACTTTTCCTCCCATGGTCAAAACCTCCAATTCTCCGCTCCATTCTTTGCCTGTAAATTCCTCACACCAAACTTCATTCTCACATCAGACTTCCTTTTGATACACCGACAGACCAGTCATTCTCACATCAGACAGACCAGTCATTCTCACATCAGACAGACCAATCATTCTCACATCAGACTTCCTTTTCAACAAACTCAGACAGACCAATCATTCCCCCATCTGATAAAGATCAATTTTGATCATTTCAGACCTGAATGTGAAAACTGCAGCCGCTTCCAAATTGCTGCTTCAAAGAGGAAAAACAGACACCTTGTGTCCTGTAGATTAAAAAACAACCAAATTGTGACAATTTGGCCAACACCAGAACTATAAAAAGATCTCCAGCTGAGCTAGCCAGGAGCCATCAAAACAAAAGCCTTTGAGGCAAGAGTTTGTAATGTAAATTTGAATCCTGTAGATTAGAAAAACAACCAACTTAAGCAGATGTAAATTAAGATCCTGCAGCGGAGGACTTTTAGGGTCAGGAAGAGAAGAATTATTATTATTATTATTTTTTTTTTTTTTTAAACAACCCCATTAATCTATTGCAGGTCACAAATCTTCCAAATATCTGCCATCTCAACTAGTAAAAGGAACGAGTTATAATCAGAAAAACAAAACAAAATCCCTACTTTAAACCAACCAAAAAGTATTCTTAAAATGCTACCTAACCTCACCTCTTTTACAGAGTAGTGGGGGCTTGTAAAAACACAGCAGGGAACTTTGCAGATCATGACCCAATTAAAAATCAGTGCTGCGACCTAAATCAAAAATTAAAAATTTAACCAGCAAATTCGGCGTAAGTGTTCCATATCTGAGTCCACTCTGAGAAGCCAAAGTTATAAAAGAGAAATGGGGAAAAAAAATAGAAGGCCAAATTCAACAAGCATCGAACAACGGAAAATATAGTATTTAAGGATTAGAATGAATTTTGTACTACCCTAATTCACATAAGCTGTTCTCAATTTCCGAAACTGTGTTGCTATAGATCACATCTCCTTTCTGACATAGTACAGAGTGCAAATGTCTACAAACAGAATACAACATACGACCTCAGGCACCAAACTCAGATGATTCCAGAACTTTGAGTCCACAACTGTAGTTCATATTCCTTCCTGTCCTTGTCGATAGCAGTTTATGCAGGGCAAAGTTCAAAGCGGGCACTGGGCTTTGTGTACTGGAGTTCTCAGGAAAAGTTCATCATGGCAGAATCGATGATTATCCTGTCGGCTCAAAAAGTTGCTGGACATTATGCTCAAACAATGCATAAGAGTCATTGAACAGTCACAGGACGAGCGGATTTACAGTGTACCATCCTTTTCGCAGTCCGTGTGGTCACTTCCCCCCCGAAAGTGACCATTGTTCAGTTTGCCGTCCACTCTGAACATCAAGCATAGCAGGAGAATGCTGTTCATTCCATTTCCAGCACTTTTTGGTTGAGTCACCCAAGTGAAACACCTTTCAGTCAAAGATTGAACCTGCCCGAAACATTTATACACTCGGAACAGACAGAGGGAGATGAGATCATAGCAAGAGAACACTGCTTGTTGTCATTCAATTTCCAAGAAAAAATAAAATAAAAAATTCCCCCAAAATCTTTTGTTTTTCAAACTATTTTTAATTGATTCATTTATTTAATTTTGTGGTTTTATTTGAATTTGATCACTACACTATAGCAAGTAGTAGTACTATATTTACGCATATGTCTACCATAGACATCTTCATTATGTGTTACCTCAAATTTAAGAAAATGTGACAGCTGTCAGTCTGGCCACTTGGATGGAAGTCCTTTCCAGACTTCTAGAATGGGACTCAGATAAAGACAAAGGTTAAATCATTTTCACACTTACGAATAAGTTATCAGAGATGCAGGGGAAATATAAAATCAAAAATGAAAAGTCTATTTCAATTAAAATTTGGTTTTATTACTTATTCAACTATATTAAAATTTGGTTTTATTACTCATTCAACTATAAAAACACAGATCTGATTTTAAAAATAATATGATAGTGGCCTGTAGTTAACACCTAGACCTCTATATCCTTCCGCATAGCAGGAACAATTTGATTTAGCCTTAGACGACCCCTGCTATTCACACACACAACAGACTACAAGTCTCCCAAATGGAGACAATGGGAGAGAGGACTAAACTTATCACACCCCCTTTCCTTTTTATTTAGTTTAATTTAATTTTAACAGACAACAGTACAAATCACCACCTTCTTAAAACAGCAGCTCACGGCCCCCATCCTCACAGACCTTTAGTCCCTAATCAAGCGTGGGGGGAAGAGCTTTAAAAATTGTCACAGACAAAGGCAGAATTCTCCCCTACTTTCAAAATATGCAGATTTCCTGCTTACCATTCTTTTTCACCCTTTTTGAGGACAAAGAATTTTGGAGGGAAAAAATTACTTTCCACCCATCTTTTCTTTCTTTCCTACAAAACGCCATTCATATACATCCTATCTTATCTCGCTCATTTTTGGAGACACAAAATACCTGCCTTCCAACAAACTCAGTCCTTCTTTCACTTACTGTAACTTCAGTTTCCTCTCCCTTGTCATAAAGGCATTGAGGAGAAAAAACACAAAAACAAGAAGAAATCAAATCCCCCCTTTAAACTCACAATTCACACATGCTTCACATATTCATAGTTTCAACTCACCAAACTAGACCCAGAACACACTCACAAACTCCTCAACTTAATTCAGTGGCGTCTCAGTTGTTGAACCACAGACGAACACAAACCTCTCCGAAGTGCGCACTCATTTGTAAAATACACCGTTTATTCGTCTAATAATAACTTCACCACGTACTTATAGCTCAAATGTCGACTTATTCGCGCACAATCCATCGCAACGTTACGGCTGCGACACAGACACGTCGCGCACATTGTAAGACAACCAACGAAAAACCGCGTGGCCACAACACACCATGGAGCTTAACAAACAAACAAACAAACGCGTACACTCAACAATTCATTTCTAAGCCAAGAGCTCTCGCTTGGTTCAAATTTTCCCCCCGGGTCATCTTTCACAGTCAACACTTCATCCAATTTATGTTCCAATTTCTTAACAGATGCGGCTGCCCGCAGCTAACTCATCCTTAGCCTTAAAAACAGATTCGCACGGTAGCATCTTACCAAAAACTCATCTCCTGCGCAAAACTCGTACGCTGTCAGAGCCGCTAGCTTAGCATCAGTTTCCTCATTCTCAAAATCACTTAACATCGTCATCTGCGCACCGTCTAACTTTTCTTCCATTCGAAGAAACTTATAGAAGTGTTTTTCACGGAGGTAATCAGCGTCTGGCGCTGTTTACACAATCAAATTCCACAAACACACCACACTTTACAAACGGTGAGAACCAACCACTATCACAATTCGTGCGCATTCATACATTTAAAAGAGTTTCATACTTACGTTGACGCCGTGGTGGAAATGCGTCCAGCATCATGAACTCACTGTTCGCTTAGCGACCAATTCTGACTCTCGACCGGAAGTCTATGCAAACCTCCTTAGTTACGGTCAATTTTTTCGTCCATAATATGTAGTAATTAGTCGTTTTTAATATTTATAAAGTCAGTGACGTCTCACTTATTATACTACGATATAACAGATCAAAAGTATTCTCATTAATCCCCCCAAAAAAAATATTTTTCTTTTTTTTTTTTCAGACAAACACAAACAAGACGAAAACGAAACAGATATTAAATACCTTTTGCGCGACTTCAACAAATATATCCGGATCTTCACGGGCGGCTTAAACCACACAGCTCTCGAACGTAACAATGTACGGACGGCTAATATTACACCACACACCGTTAATATACGGGTGTTCAACACAGCAGACGCCTTGTGTGATCAACACAGGCCGCTTAAAGCACAACACACACACAACAGCACTCACTTAAGTGTGATCAACACTTAGCGGCTAATAACACAACTACAATCAACCCAACAGCCAATCCCCCGTGGTACCCAATGTCACATGCCGTTTTAAACGGCGAAGCGCTTCGACTTGACGTCACTTCCGTAAACACGGGGCATTCCTATGCGCGACTTAATATTTTCCCGGCTTCTTATTTAACACAACAGACACTCACCGAGGAATTATGTCCCTCGGTTCAGTAACTCCACACAGCACACACCTTGTTACCACACAGGCGGCTAATCCACTCCGCACTCCCAGTATCTTATATACTGACGGCTTATTCATACGAAGAAATAAAAACACAACCTATTCCACCGCGGAAAAAACTCCCATGCATGGTTCAATGTCGTAGTAATTTTCAAAATCGAGGACTTTCCGTCCCACCGTAAGAAATATTACTACAACCCCCCTAACTTGTTCACAGATCCCAAATACAACTTAGCACAGACGAAATGCAACTGTATTGATCCCAAACAACCAGAATTTCTCTACGTGGATAAAATGTCCACTCACCTTGTTAATATTTTTGCGCTTTAGAAATCCGGTGATCAGGATCAATCACAGCTGTTGAAAAACGTCTCAATAAGATCACGTCAGGGTCACCATTTTGAAGGAATATTTTGATTACTATATTAAGAGTAATCTTTGCGTGTCCAAAATAATTGTATTCAGGATCTGATGAAGAAGTTTTCTTGCAAGAATTTATTTAGAGGCCTCTAAAGACACAGTCAAAATACCACATCAGAATGCAACGTGATGATTCCAAGTGTGTGACAATTGTATGAACATCGACTCATTTATACAAAAAAGATAAAAGGTTCCTCCTCCTGGCTCTTGATTGAACAAAGGGCAGACATGTCATCTCCTAGTGACCAAATGTTGATGTTATTAGCAAGCAGACGTGATGTTATTAGTAAACAGACATTTACATACAGTTCCCCTTCTTGACTGGGGGAGAAATGCAATTAGGATCTAACCCCAGACTTTTAGTCTCTAATGCCAAAAGGCTCTAAATAACATCATGCACATTCCTATCTTGAATAGCTTTGAGGGTGAGAGGATAAAATAAAGTTCACAAAATCATTACTCCACTGTATTCTTTTTAAACACTCATGATTATATCACATTGATATGCCTATAAGTAAATTCAAAAACAGTAAAACATCAAATTGAAAATATTAAATGTCTTCAGTAACCCTAACTCTAATGTAAAACCCTAGTTTGAAACCCTAACCCTAATGTAAAACAATAGTTTGAAACCCTAACCCTAATGTAAAACCCTTGTTTGAAACCCTAACCCTAAAACAAAACCCTAGATTGAAACCCTAAGCCTAATTTGAAACCCTAGTTTTAAACCCTAACCCTAATGTAAAGCCCTAGTTTGAAACCTTAACCCTTATTTTAAACCCGAGTTTGAAACCCTAACCCTAATGTAAAACCCTAGTTTGAAACCCTAACCCTAATGTAAAACCCCTTGTTTGTAACCCTAACCCTAATTTGAAACCCTAGTTTGAAACCCTAACCCTAATGTTAAACCCTAGTTTGAAACCCAAACCTTAATGTAAAACCCTAGTTTGAAACCCTAACCCTAATTTGAAACCCCTGTTTGAAATCCTAACTCTAATGTGAAACCTTAGTTTGAAACCCTAACCCTCATAAAAAACCCTAGTTTGTAACCCTAACCCAAATGTAAAACCCTAGTTTGAAACACTAACCCTAATGTAAAACCCTAGTTTGAAACCCTAACCCTAATGTAAAACCCTAATTTGAAACCCTAACCCTAATGTAAAACCCCTTTTTGAAACCCTAACCCTAATGTTAACCCTAGTTTGAAGCACTAACCCTAATGTAAAACACTAGTTTGAAGCACTAACCCTAATGTAAAACCCTAGTTTGAAGCATTAACCCTAATGTTAAACCCTAGTTTGAAACCCTAACACTAAATTGAAACCCCAGTTTGAAACCCTAACCCTAATCTAAAACCCTAGTTTGAAACCCTAACCCTAATGTAAAACCCTAGTTTGTAACCCTAACCCTAATGTAAAACCATAGTTTGAAACCCTAACCCTAATGTAAAACCCTAGTTTGAAACCCTAACCCTAATGTAAAACCCTAGTTTGTAACCCTAACTCTAATGTAAAACCCCAGTTTGAAACCCTAACCCTAATGTAAAACCCTAGTTTGAAACCCTAACCCTAATGTAAAACCCTTGTTTGAAACCCTAACCCTAATTTTAAACCCGAGTTTGAAACCCTAACCCTAATGTAAAACCCTAGTTTGAAACCCTAACCCTAATGTAAAACCCCTTGTTTGTAACCCTAACCCTAATTTGAAACCCTAGTTTGAAACCCTAACCCTAATGTTAAACCCTAGTTTGAAAGCCTAACCCTAATGTAAAACCCTAGTTTGAAACCCTAACCCTAATTTGAAACCCTTGTTTGAAACCCTAACCCTAATTTGAAACCCCTGTTTGAAATCCTAACTCTAATGTGAAACCCTAGTTTGAAACCCTAACCCTAATGTAAAACCTTAGTTTGTAAACCTAACCCAAATGTAAAACCCTAGTTTGAAACACTAACCATAATGTAAAACCCTAGTTTGAAACGCTAACCCTGATGTAAAACCCTAGTTTGAAGCATTAACCCTAAAGTAAAACACTAGTTTGAAACCCTAACCCTAATGTTAAACACTAGTATGAAACCCTAACCCTAATGTAAAACCCTAGTTTGAAACCCTAACCCTAATGATAAACCCTAGTTTGAAACTCTAACCCTAAATTGAAACCCTAGTTTGAAACCCTAACCCTAATGTAAAACCCTAGTTTGAAACCCTAACCCTAATGTAAAACCCTAGTTTGAAACCCTAACCCTAATGTAAAACCATAGTTTGAAGCACTAACCCTAATGTAAAACACTAGTTTGAAACGCTAACCCTAATGTAAAACCCTAGTTTGAAGCATTAACCCTAATGTTAAACCCTAGTTTGAAACCCTAACACTAAATTGAAACCCCAGTTTGAAACCCTAACACTAATGTAAAACCCTAGTTTGTAACCCTAACCCTAATGTAAAACCTTAGTGTGAAACCCTAACCCTAATGTAAAACCCTAGTTTGAAACCCTAACCCTAATGTAAAACCCTAGTTTGAAACCCTAACCCTAATTTGAAACCCTAGTTTGAAACCCTAACCCTAATGTAAAACCCTAGTTTGAAACCCTAACCCTAACGTTAAACCCTAGTTTGAAACCCTCACCATAATGTAAAACCCTAGTTTGAAACCCTACCCCTAATTTGAAACCCGAGTTTGAAATCCTAGCGCTAATGTAAAACCCTAGTTTGCAACCCTAACCCTAATTTGAAACCCTAGTTTGAAACCCTAACCCTAATGTTAAACCCTATTTTGAAACCCTAACCCTAATGTAAAACCCTAGTTTGAAACCCTAACCCTAATGTAAAACCCTATTTTGAAACCCTAACCCTAATGTAAAACCCTAGTTTGAAACCCTAACCCTAATGTAAAACCCTAGTTTGAAACCCCAAACCTAATTTGAAACCCTAGTTTGAAACCCTAACCCTAATGTAAAACCCTAGTTTGTAACCCTAATCCTAATGTAAAACCTCAATTTGAAACCCAAACCCTAATTTGAAACCCTAGTTTGAAACCCTAAACCTAATGTAAAACCCAAGTTTGAAACCCTAACCCTAATTTAAAACCCCTGTTTTGAAACCCTAACCCTAATGTAAAACCCTTGTTTGAAACCCTAACCCTAATGTAAAACCCTTGTTTGAAACCCTAACCCTAATTTGAAACCCTAGTTTGAAACCCTAACCCTAATATAAAACCCTAGTTTGAAACCCTAACCCTAATTAGAAACCCTAGTTTGAAACCCTAACCCTAATGTAAAACCCTAGTTTGAAACCCTAACCCTAATGATAAACCCTAGTTTAAAACCCTAACCCTAATTAGAAAGCCTAGTTTGAAACCCTAACCCTAATGTAAAACCCTAGTTTGAAACCCTAACCCTAATGATAAACCCTAGTTTAAAACCCTAACCCTAATTTGAAACCCTAGTTTGAAACCCTAACCCTAATTTGAAACCCTAGTTTGAAACCCTAACCCTAATGTAAAACCCTAGTTTGTAACCTTAACACTAATGTAAAACCCTAGTTTAGAACCCTAACCCTAATGTTAAACGCTAGTTTGAAACCCTAACCCTAATGTAAAACCCTTGTTTGAAACCCTAACCCTAATGTAAAACCCTAGTTTGAAGCAGTAACCCTAATGTAAAACCCTAGTTTGAAACTCTAACCCTAATTTGAAACCCTAGTTTGAAACCCTAACCCTAATGTAGAACCCTAGTTTGAAACCCTAACCCTAATTTGAAACCCCTGTTTGAAATCCTAACTCTAATGTGAAACCTTAGTTTGAAACCCTAACCCTCATAAAAAACCCTAGTTTGTAACCCTAACCCAAATGTAAAACCCTAGTTTGAAACACTAACCCTAATGTAAAACCCTAGTTTGAAACCCTAACCCTAATGTAAAACCCTAGTTTGAAACCCTAACCCTAATGTAAAACCCCTTTTTGAAACCCTAACCCTAATGTAAAACCCTAGTTTGAAGCACTAACCCTAATGTAAAACACTAGTTTGAAACACTAACCCTAATGTAAAACCCTAGTTTGAAGCATTAACCCTAATGTTAAACCCTAGTTTGAAACCCTAACACTAAATTGAAACCCCAGTTTGAAACCCTAACCCTAATCTAAAACCCTAGTTTGAAACCCTAACCCTAATGTAAAACCCTAGTTTGTAACCCTAACCCTAATGTAAAACCATAGTTTGAAACCCTAACCCTAATGTAAAACCCTAGTTTGAAACCCTAACCCTAATGTAAAACCCTAGTTTGTAACCCTAACTCTAATGTAAAACCCTAGTTTGAAACCCTAACCCTAATGTAAAACCCTAGTTTGAAACCCTAACCCTAATGTAAAACCCTTGTTTGAAACCCTAACCCTAATTTTAAACCTGAGTTTGAAACCCTAACCCTAATGTAAAACCCTAGTTTGAAACCCTAACCCTAATGTAAAACCCCTTGTTTGTAACCCTAACCCTAATTTGAAACCCTAGTTTGAAACCCTAACCCTAATGTTAAACCCTAGTTTGAAACCCTAACCCTAATGTAAAACCCTAGTTTGAAACCCTAACCCTAATTTGAAACCCTTGTTTGAAACCCTAACCCTAATTTGAAACCCCTGTTTGAAATCCTAACTCTAATCTGAAACCCTAGTTTGAAACCCTAACCCTAATGTAAAACCTTAGTTTGTAAACCTAACCCAAATGTAAAACCCTAGTTTGAAACACTAACCATAATGTAAAACCCTAGTTTGAAACGCTAACCCTGATGTAAAACCCTAGTTTGAAGCATTAACCCTAAAGTAAAACACTAGTTTGAAACCCTAACCCTAATGTTAAACACTAGTATGAAACCCTAACCCTAATGTAAAACCCTAGTTTGAAACCCTAACCCTAATGATAAACCCTAGTTTGAAACCCTAACCCTAAATTGAAACCCTAGTTTGAAACCCTAACCCTAATGTAAAACCCTAGTTTGAAACCCTAACCCTAATGTAAAACCCTAGTTTGAAACCCTAACCCTAATGTAAAACCCTAGTTTGAAGCATTAACCCTAATGTTAAACCCTAGTTTGAAACCCTAACACTAAATTGAAACCCCAGTTTGAAACCCTAACACTAATGTAAAACCCTAGTTTGTAACCCTAACCCTAATGTAAAACCTTAGTGTGAAACCCTAACCCTAATGTAAAACCCTAGTTTGAAACCCTAACCCTAATGTAAAACCCTAGTTTGAAACCCTAACCCTAATTTGAAACCCTAGTTTGAAACCCTAACCCTAATGTAAAACCCTAGTTTGAAACCCTAACCCTAACGTTAAACCCTAGTTTGAAACCCTCACCGTAATGTAAAACCCTAGTTTGAAACCCTACCCCTAATTTGAAACCCGAGTTTGAAACCCTAGCGCTAATGTAAAACCCTAGTTTGCAACCCTAACCCTAATTTGAAACCCTAGTTTGAAACCCTAACCCTAATGTTAAACCCTATTTTGAAACCCTAACCCTAATGTAAAACCCTATTTTGAAACCCTAACCCTAATGTAAAACCCTAGTTTGAAACCCCAAACCTAATTTGAAACCCTAGTTTGAAACCCTAACCCTAATGTAAAACCCTAGTTTGTAACCCTAATCCTAATGTAAAACCTCAATTTGAAACCCAAACCCTAATTTGAAACCCTAGTTTGAAACCCTAAACCTAATGTAAAACCCAAGTTTGAAACCCTAACCCTAATTTAAAACCCCTGTTTTGAAACCCTAACCCTAATGTAAAACCCTTGTTTGAAACCCTAACCCTAATGTAAAACCCTTGTTTGAAACCCTAACCCTAATTTGAAACCCTAGTTTGAAACCCTAACCCTAATATAAAACCCTAGTTTGAAACCATAACCCTAATTAGAAACCCTAGTTTGAAACCCTAACCCTAATGTAAAACCCTAGTTTGAAACCCTAACCCTAATGATAAACCCTAGTTTAAAACCCTAACCCTAATTAGAAAGCCTAGTTTGAAACCCTAACCCTAATGTAAAACCCTAGTTTGAAACCCTAACCCTAATGATAAACCCTAGTTTAAAACCCTAACCCTAATTTGAAACCCTAGTTTGAAACCCTAACCCTAATTTGAAACCCTAGTTTGAAACCCTAACCCTAATGTAAAACCCTAGTTTGTAACCTTAACACTAATGTAAAACCCTAGTTTGGAACCCTAACCCTAATGTTAAACGCTAGTTTGAAACCCTAACCCTAATGTAAAACCCTTGTTTGAAACCCTAACCCTAATGTAAAACCCTAGTTTGAAGCAGTAACCCTAATGTAAAACCCTAGTTTGAAACTCTAACCCTAATTTGAAACCCTAGTTTGAAACCCTAACCCTAATGTAAAACCCTAGTTTGAAAGCGTAACCCTAATGTAAAACCCTAGTTTGAAGCATTAACCCTAATGTAAAACCCTAGTTTGAAACCCTAACCCTAACGTTAAACCCTAGTTTGAAACCCTAACCGTAATGTAAAACCCTAGTTTGTAACCCTAACCCTAATGTAAAACCCTAGTTTGAAACCCTAACCCTAATGATAAACCCTAGTTTGAAACCCTAAACCTAATGCAAAACACTAGTTTGAAACGCTAACTCTAATGTAAAACCCTAGTTTGAAACCCCAAATCTAATTTGAAACCATAGTTTAAAACCCTAACCCTAATGTAAAACCCTAGTTTGAAGCATTAACCCTAATGTAAAACCCTAGTTTGAAACCCTAACCCTAATGTTAAACCCTAGTTTGAAACCCTAACCCTAATGTAAAACCCTTGTTTGAAACCCTAACCCTAATGTAAAACCCTAGTTTGTAACACTAACCCAAATGTAAAACCCTAGTTTGAAAACCTAACACTAATGTAAAACCCTAGTTTGAAACCCTAACCCTAATGTAAAACCCTAGTTTGAAGCATTAACCCTAATGTAAAACCCTAGTTTGAAGCACTAACCCTAATGTAAAACACTAGTTTGAAACGCTAACTCTAATGTAAAACCCTAGTTTGAAACCCCAAATCTAATTTGAAACCATAGTTTAAAACCCTAACCCTAATGTAAAACCCTAGTTTGAAGCATTAACCCTAATGTAAAACACTAGTTTGAAACGCTAACCCTAATGTTAAACCCTAATTTGAAACCCTAACCCTAATGTAAAACCCTAGTTTGAAACCCTAACCCTAATGATAAACCCTAGTTTGAAACACTAACCCTAAATTTAAACCCTAGTTTGTAACCCTAACCCTAATGTAAAACCTTAGTGTGAAACCCTAACCCTAATGTAAAACCCTAGTTTGAAACCCTAACCCTAATGTAAATCACTAGTTTGAAACCCTAACCCTAATTTGAAACCCTAGTTTGAAACCCTAACCCTGATGTAAAACCCTAGTTTGAAACCCTAACCCTAACGTTAAACCCTAGTTTGAAACCCTAACCGTAATGTAAAACCCTAGTTTGAAACCCTACCCCTAATTTGAAACCCGAGTTTGAAACCCTAGCGCTAATGTAAAACCCTAGTTTGCAACCCTAACCCTAATTTGAAACCCTAGTTTGAAACCCTAACCCTAATGTTAAACCCTATTTTGAAACCCTAACCCTAATGTAAAACCCTAGTTTGAAACCCTAACCCTAATGTAAAACCCTAGTTTGAAACCCTAACCCTAATGTAAAACCCTAGTTTGAAACCCCAAACCTAATTTGAAACCCTAGTTTGAAACCCTAACCCTAATGTAAAACCCTAGTTTGTAACCCTAATCCTAATGTAAAACCTCAATTTGAAACCCAAACCCTAATTTGAAACCCTAGTTTGAAACCCTAAACCTAATGTAAAACCCAAGTATGAAACCCTAACCCTAATTTAAAACCCCTGTTTTGAAACCCTAACCCTAATGTAAAACCCTTGTTTGAAACCCTAACCCTAATGTAAAACCCTTGTTTGAAACCCTAACCCTAATTTGAAACCCTAGTTTGTAACCCTAACCCAAATGTAAAACCCTAGTTTGAAACACTAACCCTAATGTAAAACCCTAGTTTGAAACCCTAACCCTAATGTAAAACCCTAGTTTGAAACCCTAACCCTAATGTAAAACCCCTTTTTGAAACCCTAACCCTAATGTAAAACCCTAGTTTGAAGCACTAACCCTAATGTAAAACACTAGTTTGAAACACTAACCCTAATGTAAAACCCTAGTTTGAAGCATTAACCCTAATGTTAAACCCTAGTTTGAAACCCTAACACTAAATTGAAACCCCAGTTTGAAACCCTAACCCTAATCTAAAACCCTAGTTTGAAACCCTAACCCTAATGTAAAACCCTAGTTTGTAACCCTAACCCTAATGTAAAACCATAGTTTGAAACCCTAACCCTAATGTAAAACCCTAGTTTGAAACCCTAACCCTAATGTAAAACCCTAGTTTGTAACCCTAACTCTAATGTAAAACCCTAGTTTGAAACCCTAACCCTAATGTAAAACCCTAGTTTGAAACCCTAACCCTAATGTAAAACCCTTGTTTGAAACCCTAACCCTAATTTTAAACCTGAGTTTGAAACCCTAACCCTAATGTAAAACCCTAGTTTGAAACCCTAACCCTAATGTAAAACCCCTTGTTTGTAACCCTAACCCTAATTTGAAACCCTAGTTTGAAACCCTAACCCTAATGTTAAACCCTAGTTTGAAACCCTAACCCTAATGTAAAACCCTAGTTTGAAACCCTAACCCTAATTTGAAACCCTTGTTTGAAACCCTAACCCTAATTTGAAACCCCTGTTTGAAATCCTAACTCTAATCTGAAACCCTAGTTTGAAACCCTAACCCTAATGTAAAACCTTAGTTTGTAAACCTAACCCAAATGTAAAACCCTAGTTTGAAACACTAACCATAATGTAAAACCCTAGTTTGAAACGCTAACCCTGATGTAAAACCCTAGTTTGAAGCATTAACCCTAAAGTAAAACACTAGTTTGAAACCCTAACCCTAATGTTAAACACTAGTATGAAACCCTAACCCTAATGTAAAACCCTAGTTTGAAACCCTAACCCTAATGATAAACCCTAGTTTGAAACCCTAACCCTAAATTGAAACCCTAGTTTGAAACCCTAACCCTAATGTAAAACCCTAGTTTGAAACCCTAACCCTAATGTAAAACCCTAGTTTGAAACCCTAACCCTAATGTAAAACCCTAGTTTGAAGCATTAACCCTAATGTTAAACCCTAGTTTGAAACCCTAACACTAAATTGAAACCCCAGTTTGAAACCCTAACACTAATGTAAAACCCTAGTTTGTAACCCTAACCCTAATGTAAAACCTTAGTGTGAAACCCTAACCCTAATGTAAAACCCTAGTTTGAAACCCTAACCCTAATGTAAAACCCTAGTTTGAAACCCTAACCCTAATTTGAAACCCTAGTTTGAAACCCTAACCCTAATGTAAAACCCTAGTTTGAAACCCTAACCCTAACGTTAAACCCTAGTTTGAAACCCTCACCGTAATGTAAAACCCTAGTTTGAAACCCTACCCCTAATTTGAAACCCGAGTTTGAAACCCTAGCGCTAATGTAAAACCCTAGTTTGCAACCCTAACCCTAATTTGAAACCCTAGTTTGAAACCCTAACCCTAATGTTAAACCCTATTTTGAAACCCTAACCCTAATGTAAAACCCTATTTTGAAACCCTAACCCTAATGTAAAACCCTAGTTTGAAACCCCAAACCTAATTTGAAACCCTAGTTTGAAACCCTAACCCTAATGTAAAACCCTAGTTTGTAACCCTAATCCTAATGTAAAACCTCAATTTGAAACCCAAACCCTAATTTGAAACCCTAGTTTGAAACCCTAAACCTAATGTAAAACCCAAGTTTGAAACCCTAACCCTAATTTAAAACCCCTGTTTTGAAACCCTAACCCTAATGTAAAACCCTTGTTTGAAACCCTAACCCTAATGTAAAACCCTTGTTTGAAACCCTAACCCTAATTTGAAACCCTAGTTTGAAACCCTAACCCTAATATAAAACCCTAGTTTGAAACCATAACCCTAATTAGAAACCCTAGTTTGAAACCCTAACCCTAATGTAAAACCCTAGTTTGAAACCCTAACCCTAATGATAAACCCTAGTTTAAAACCCTAACCCTAATTAGAAAGCCTAGTTTGAAACCCTAACCCTAATGTAAAACCCTAGTTTGAAACCCTAACCCTAATGATAAACCCTAGTTTAAAACCCTAACCCTAATTTGAAACCCTAGTTTGAAACCCTAACCCTAATTTGAAACCCTAGTTTGAAACCCTAACCCTAATGTAAAACCCTAGTTTGTAACCTTAACACTAATGTAAAACCCTAGTTTGGAACCCTAACCCTAATGTTAAACGCTAGTTTGAAACCCTAACCCTAATGTAAAACCCTTGTTTGAAACCCTAACCCTAATGTAAAACCCTAGTTTGAAGCAGTAACCCTAATGTAAAACCCTAGTTTGAAACTCTAACCCTAATTTGAAACCCTAGTTTGAAACCCTAACCCTAATGTAAAACCCTAGTTTGAAAGCGTAACCCTAATGTAAAACCCTAGTTTGAAGCATTAACCCTAATGTAAAACCCTAGTTTGAAACCCTAACCCTAACGTTAAACCCTAGTTTGAAACCCTAACCGTAATGTAAAACCCTAGTTTGTAACCCTAACCCTAATGTAAAACCCTAGTTTGAAACCCTAACCCTAATGATAAACCCTAGTTTGAAACCCTAAACCTAATGCAAAACACTAGTTTGAAACGCTAACTCTAATGTAAAACCCTAGTTTGAAACCCCAAATCTAATTTGAAACCATAGTTTAAAACCCTAACCCTAATGTAAAACCCTAGTTTGAAGCATTAACCCTAATGTAAAACCCTAGTTTGAAACCCTAACCCTAATGTTAAACCCTAGTTTGAAACCCTAACCCTAATGTAAAACCCTTGTTTGAAACCCTAACCCTAATGTAAAACCCTAGTTTGTAACACTAACCCAAATGTAAAACCCTAGTTTGAAAACCTAACACTAATGTAAAACCCTAGTTTGAAACCCTAACCCTAATGTAAAACCCTAGTTTGAAGCATTAACCCTAATGTAAAACCCTAGTTTGAAGCACTAACCCTAATGTAAAACACTAGTTTGAAACGCTAACTCTAATGTAAAACCCTAGTTTGAAACCCCAAATCTAATTTGAAACCATAGTTTAAAACCCTAACCCTAATGTAAAACCCTAGTTTGAAGCATTAACCCTAATGTAAAACACTAGTTTGAAACGCTAACCCTAATGTTAAACCCTAATTTGAAACCCTAACCCTAATGTAAAACCCTAGTTTGAAACCCTAACCCTAATGATAAACCCTAGTTTGAAACACTAACCCTAAATTTAAACCCTAGTTTGTAACCCTAACCCTAATGTAAAACCTTAGTGTGAAACCCTAACCCTAATGTAAAACCCTAGTTTGAAACCCTAACCCTAATGTAAATCACTAGTTTGAAACCCTAACCCTAATTTGAAACCCTAGTTTGAAACCCTAACCCTGATGTAAAACCCTAGTTTGAAACCCTAACCCTAACGTTAAACCCTAGTTTGAAACCCTAACCGTAATGTAAAACCCTAGTTTGAAACCCTACCCCTAATTTGAAACCCGAGTTTGAAACCCTAGCGCTAATGTAAAACCCTAGTTTGCAACCCTAACCCTAATTTGAAACCCTAGTTTGAAACCCTAACCCTAATGTTAAACCCTATTTTGAAACCCTAACCCTAATGTAAAACCCTAGTTTGAAACCCTAACCCTAATGTAAAACCCTAGTTTGAAACCCTAACCCTAATGTAAAACCCTAGTTTGAAACCCCAAACCTAATTTGAAACCCTAGTTTGAAACCCTAACCCTAATGTAAAACCCTAGTTTGTAACCCTAATCCTAATGTAAAACCTCAATTTGAAACCCAAACCCTAATTTGAAACCCTAGTTTGAAACCCTAAACCTAATGTAAAACCCAAGTATGAAACCCTAACCCTAATTTAAAACCCCTGTTTTGAAACCCTAACCCTAATGTAAAACCCTTGTTTGAAACCCTAACCCTAATGTAAAACCCTTGTTTGAAACCCTAACCCTAATTTGAAACCCTAGTTTGAAACCCTAACCCTAATATAAAACCCTAGTTTGAAACCCTAACCCTAATTAGAAACCCTAGTTTGAAACCCTAACCCTAATGTAAAACCCTAGTTTGAAACCCTAACCCTAATGATAAACCCTAGTTTAAAACCCTAACCCTAATTAGAAAGCCTAGTTTGAAACCCTAACCCTAATGTAAAACCCTAGTTTGTAACCCTAACCCAAATGTAAAACCCTAGTTTGAAAACCTAACACTAATGTAAAACCCTAGTTTGAAACCCTAACCGTAATGTAAAACCCTAGTTTGAAACCCTACCCCTAATTTGAAACCCGAGTTTGAAACCCTAGCGCTAATGTAAAACCCTAGTTTGCAACCCTAACCCTAATTTGAAACCCTAGTTTGAAACCCTAACCCTAATGTTAAACCCTATTTTGAAACCCTAACCCTAATGTAAAACCCTAGTTTGTAACCCTAACCCTAATGTAAAACCATAGTTTGAAACCCTAACTCTAATGTAAAACCCTAGTTTGAAAGCGTAACCCTAATGTAAAACCCTAGATTGAAACCCTAACCCTAATGTAAAACCCTAGTTTGAAACCCTAACCCTAATGTAAAACCCTTGTTTGAAACCCTAACCCTAAAACAAAACCCTAGATTGAAACCCTAAGCCTAATTTGAAACCCTAGTTTTAAACCCTAACCCTAATGTAAAGCCCTAGTTTGGAAAACCCCAACCCTAGTTTGAAACCCGAGATTGAAACCCTAACCCTAATGTAAAACCCTAGTTTGAAACCCTAACCCTAATGTAAAACCCCTTGTTTGTAACCCTAACCCTAATTTGAAACCCTAGTTTGAAACCCTAACCCTAATGTTAAACCCTAGTTTGAAACCCTAACCCTAATGTAAAACCCTAGTTTGAAACCCTAACCCTAATTTGAAACCCTAGTTTGAAAACCTAACCCTAATGTAAAACCCTAGTTTGAAACCCTAACCCTAATGATAAACCCTATTTTGAAACCCTAACCCTAATTTGAAACCCTAGTTTGAAACCCTAACCCTAATTTGAAACCCCTGTTTGAAATCCTAACTCTAATGTGAAACCTTAGTTTGAAACCCTAACCCTCATAAAAAACCCTAGTTTGTAACCCTAACCCAAATGTAAAACCCCAGTTTGAAACACTAACCCGAATGTAAAACCCTAGTTTGAAACGCTAACCCTAATGTAAAACCCTAGTTTGAAGCATTAACCCTAAAGTAAAACACTAGTTTGAAACCCTAACCCTAATGTTAAACCCTAGTTTGAAACCCTAACCCTAATGTAAAACCCTAGTTTGAAACCCTAACCCTAATGATAAACCCTAGTTTGCAACCCTAACCCCAAATTGAAACCCTAGTTTGAAACCCTAACCCTAATGTAAAACCCTAGTTTGAAACCCTAACCCTAATGTAAAACCCTAGTTTGTAACCCTAACCCTAATGTAAAACCCTAGTTTGAAACCCTAACCCAAATGTAAAACCCTAGTTTGAAGCATTAACCCTAAAGTAAAACACTAGTTTGAAACCCTAACCCTAATGTTAAACCCTAGTTTGAAACCCTAACCCTAATGTAAAACCCTAGTTTGAAACCCTAACCCTAATGATAAACCCTAGTTTGCAACCCTAACCCTAAATTGAAACCCTAGTTTGAAACCCTAACCCTAATGTAAAACCCTAGTTTGAAACCCTAACCCTAATGTAAAACCTTAGTTTGTAACCCTAACCCTAATGTAAAACCCTAGTTTGAAACCCTAACCCTAATGTAAAACCCTAGTTTGAAACCCTAACCCTAATGTAAAACCCTAGTTTGAAGCACTAACCCTAATGTAAAACACTAGTTTGAAACGCTAACCCTAATGTAAAACCCTAGTTTGAAGCATTAACCCTAATGTTAATCCCTAGTTTGAAACCCTAACACTAAATTGAAACCCCAGTTTGAAACCCTAACCCTAATGTAAAACCCTAGTTTGAAACCCTAACCCTAATGTAAAACCCTAGTTTGTACACCTAACCCTAATGTAAAACCTTAGTGTGAAACCCTAACCCTAATGTAAAACCCTAGTTTGAAACTCTAACCCTAATGTAAAACCCTAGTTTGAAACCCTAACCCTAATTTGAAACCCTAGTTTGAAACCCTAACCCTAATGTAAAACCCTTGTTTGAAACCCTAACCCTAATGTAAAACCCTAGTTTGAAACCCTAACCCTAATGTTAAAGCCTAGTTTGTAACCCTAACCCTAATGTAAAACCCTAGTTTGAAACCCTAACCCTAATGTAAAACCCTAGTTTGTAACCCTAACCCTAATGTAAAATGACTGTTTTGAAACCCTAACCCTAATGTAAAACACTAGTTTGAAACGCTAACCCTAATGTAAAACCCTAGTTTGAAGCATTAACCCTAATGTTAAACCCTAGTTTGAAACCCTAACACTAAATTGAAACCCCAGTTTGAAACCCTAACCCTAATGTTAAACCCTAGTTTGAAACCCTAACCCTAATGTAAAACCCTTGTTTGAAACCCTAACCCTAATGTAAAACCCTAGTTTGAAACCCTAAGCCTAATTTGAAACCCTAGTTTGAAACCCTAAACCTAATGTAAAACCCTAGTTTGTAACCCTAACCCAAATATAAAACCCTAGTTTGAAAACCTAACACTAATGTAAAACCCTAGTTTGAAACCCTAACCCTAATGTAAAACCCTAGTTTGAAGCATTAACCCTAATGTAAAACCCTAGTTTGAAGCACTAACCCTAATGTAAAACACTAGTTTGAAACGCTAACCCTAATGTTAAACCCTAATTTGAAACCCTAACCCTAATGTAAAACCCTAGTTTGAAACCCTAACCCTAATGATAAACCCTAGTTTGAAACACTAACCCTAAATTTAAACCCTAGTTTGAAACCCTAACCCTAATGTTAAACCCTATTTTGAAACCCTAACCCTAATGTAAAACCCTATTTTGAAACCCTAACCCTAATGTAAAACCCTAGTTTGAAACCCTAACCCTAATGTAAAACCCTAGTTTGAAACCCCAAACCTAATTTGAAACCATAGTTTGAAACCCTAACCCTAATGTAAAACCCTAGTTTGTAACCCTAATCCTAATGTAAAACCTCAATTTGAAACCCAAACCCTAATTTGAAACCCTAGTTTGAAACCCTAAACCTAATGTAAAACCCAAGTTTGAAACCCTAACCCTAATTTAAAACCCCTGTTTTGAAACCCTAAGCCTAATGTAAAACCCTTGTTTGAAACCCTAACCCTAATGTAAAACCCTTGTTTGAAACCCTAACCCTAATTTGAAACCCTAGTTTGAAACCCTAACCCTAATATAAAACCCTAGTTTGAAACCCTAACCCTAATTAGAAACCCTAGTTTGAAACCCTAACCCTAATGTAAAACCCTAGTTTGAAACCCTAACCCTAATGATAAACCCTAGTTTAAAACCCTAACCCTAATTAGAAAGCCTAGTTTGAAACCCTAACCCTAATGTAAAACCCTAGTTTGAAACCCTAACCCTAATGATAAACCCTAGTTTGAAAACCCTAACCCTAATTTGAAACCCTAGTTTGAAACCCTAACCCTAATTTGAAACCCTAGTTTGAAGCAGTAACCCTAATGTAAAACCCTAGTTTGAAACTCTAACCCTAATTTGAAACCCTAGTTTGAAACCCTAACCCTAATGTAAAACCCTAAATTGAAAGCGTAACCCTAATGTAAAACCCTAGTTTTAAACCCTAACCCTAATGTAAAACCCTAGTTTGAAACCCTAACCCTAATGTAAAACCCTTGTTTGAAACCCTAACCCTAAAACAAAACCCTAGATTGAAACCCTAAGCCTAATTTGAAACCCTAGTTTTAAACCCTAACCCTAATGTAAAGCCCTAGTTTGGAAAACCCCAACCCTAGTTTGAAACCCTATTTTGTAACCCTAACCCTAATTTGAAACCCTAGTTTGAAACCCTAACCCTAATGTTAAACCCTAGTTTGAAACCCTAACCCTAATGTAAAACCCTAGTTTGAAACCCTAACCCTAATTTGAAACCCTAGTTTGAAAACCTAACCCTAATGTAAAACCCTAGTTTGAAACCCTAACCCTAATTTGAAACCCCTGTTTGAAATCCTAACTCTAATGTGAAACCTTAGTTTGAAACCCTAACCCTCATAAAAAACCCTAGTTTGTAACCCTAACCCAAATGTAAAACCCTAGTTTGAAACACTAACCCTAATGTAAAACCCTAGTTTGAAACGCTAACCCTAATGTAAAACCCTAGTTTGAAGCATTAACCCTAAAGTAAAACACTAGTTTGAAACCCTAACCCTAATCTTAAACCCTAGTTTGAAACCCTAACCCTAATGTAAAACCCTAGTTTGAAACCCTAACCCTAATGATAAACCCTAGTTTGCAACCCTAACCCTAAATTGAAACCCTAGTTTGAAACCCTAACCCTAATGTAAAACCCTAGTTTGAAACCCTAACCCTAATGATAAACCCTAGTTTGAAAACCCTAACCCTAATTTGAAACCCTAGTTTGAAACCCTAACCCTAATTTGAAACCCTAGTTTGAAGCAGTAACCCTAATGTAAAACCCTAGTTTGAAACTCTAACCCTAATTTGAAACCCTAGTTTGAAACCCTAACCCTAATGTAAAACCCTAAATTGAAAGCGTAACCCTAATGTAAAACCCTAGTTTTAAACCCTAACCCTAATGTAAAACCCTAGTTTGAAACCCTAACCCTAATGTAAAACCCTTGTTTGAAACCCTAACCCTAAAACAAAACCCTAGATTGAAACCCTAAGCCTAATTTGAAACCCTAGTTTTAAACCCTAACCCTAATGTAAAGCCCTAGTTTGGAAAACCCCAACCCTAGTTTGAAACCCTATTTTGTAACCCTAACCCTAATTTGAAACCCTAGTTTGAAACCCTAACCCTAATGTTAAACCCTAGTTTGAAACCCTAACCCTAATGTAAAACCCTAGTTTGAAACCCTAACCCTAATTTGAAACCCTAGTTTGAAAACCTAACCCTAATGTAAAACCCTAGTTTGAAACCCTAACCCTAATTTGAAACCCCTGTTTGAAATCCTAACTCTAATGTGAAACCTTAGTTTGAAACCCTAACCCTCATAAAAAACCCTAGTTTGTAACCCTAACCCAAATGTAAAACCCTAGTTTGAAACACTAACCCTAATGTAAAACCCTAGTTTGAAACGCTAACCCTAATGTAAAACCCTAGTTTGAAGCATTAACCCTAAAGTAAAACACTAGTTTGAAACCCTAACCCTAATCTTAAACCCTAGTTTGAAACCCTAACCCTAATGTAAAACCCTAGTTTGAAACCCTAACCCTAATGATAAACCCTAGTTTGCAACCCTAACCCTAAATTGAAACCCTAGTTTGAAACCCTAACCCTAATGTAAAACCCTAGTTTGAATCCCTAACCCTAATGTAAAACCCTAGTTTGTAACCCTAACCCTAATGTAAAACCCTAGTTTGAAACCCTAACCCTAATGTAAAACCCTAGTTTGAAACCCTAACCCTAATGTAAAACCCTAGTTTGAAGCACTAACCCTAATGTAAAACACTAGTTTGAAACGCTAACCCTAATGTAAAACCCTAGTTTGAAGCATTAACCCTAATGTTAAACCCTAGTTTGAAACCCTAACACTAAATTGAAACCCCAGTTTGAAACCCTAACCCTAATGTAAAACCCTAGTTTGAAACCCTAACCCTAATGTAAAACCCTAGTTTGTACACCTAACCCTAATGTAAAACCTTAGTGTGAAACCCTAACCCTAATGTAAAACCCTAGTTTGAAACTCTAACCCTAATGTAAAACCCTAGTTTGAAACCCTAACCCTAATTTGAAACCCTAGTTTGAAACCCTAACCCTAATGTAAAACCCTTGTTTGAAACCCTAACCCTAATGTAAAACCCTAGTTTGAAACCCTAACCCTAATGTTAAAGCCTAGTTTGTAACCCTAACCCTAATGTAAAACCCTAGTTTGAAACCCTAACCCTAATGTAAAACCCTAGTTTGTAACCCTAACCCTAATGTAAAATGACTGTTTTGAAACCCTAACCCTAATGTAAAACACTAGTTTGAAACGCTAACCCTAATGTAAAACCCTAGTTTGAAGCATTAACCCTAATGTTAAACCCTAGTTTGAAACCCTAACACTAAATTGAAACCCCAGTTTGAAACCCTAACCCTAATGTAAAACCCTAGTTTGAAACCCTAACCCTAATGTAAAACCCTAGTTTGTACCCCTAACCCTAATGTAAAACCTTAGTGTGAAACCCTAACCCTAATGTAAAACCCTAGTTTGAAACTCTAATCCTAATGTAAAACCCTAGTTTGAAACCCTAACCCTAATTTGAAACCCTAGTTTGAAACCCTAACCCTAATGTAAAACCCTTGTTTGAAACCCTAACCCTAATGTAAAACCTTAGTTTGAAACCATAACCCTAATGTAAAACCCTAGTTTGAAACCCCAAATCTAATTTGAAACCATAGTTTAAAACCCTAAACCTAATATAAAACCCTAGTTTGAAGCATTAACCCTAATGTAAAACACTAGTTTGAAAAGCTAACCCTAATGTTAAACCCTAATTTGAAACCCTAACCCTAATGTAAAACCCTAGTTTGAAACCCTAACCCTAAAGATAAACCCTAGTTTGAAACCCTAACCCTAAATTTAAACCCTAGTTTGAAACCCTAACCCTAAGGTAAAACCCTAGTTTGAAACCCTAACCCTAATGTAAAACCCTATTTTGTAACCCTAACAATAATGTAAAACCATAGTTTGAAACCCTAACCCTAATTTAAAACCATAGTTTGAAACCCTAACCCTAATGTAAAACCCTAGTTTGAAGCACTAACCCTAAATTATAACCCTAGTTTGAAACTCTTACCCTAATGTAAAACCCCAGTTTGAAACCCTAACCGTAATGTAAAACCCTAGTTTGTAACCCTAACCCTAATGTTAAACCCTAGTTTGAAACCCTAACCCTTATGTAAAACCCTAGTTTGAAACCCTAACCCTAATGATAAACCCTAGTTTGAAACCCTAACCCTAATGCAAAACCCTAGTTTGAAACCCTAACCCTAATGTAAAACCCTTGTTTGTAACCCTAACCCAAATGTAAAACCCTAGTTTGAAACCTAACCCTAATGTAAAACCCTAGTTTGAAGCATTAACCCTAATGTAAAACACTAGTTTGAAACCCTAACCCTAATTATAAACCCTAGTTTGAAACCCTAACCCTAATGTAAAACCCTAGTTTGAAACCCTAACCCTAATGTAAAACCCTAGTTTGTAACCCTAACCCTAATGTAAAATGACTGTTTTGAAACCCTAACCCTAATGTAAAACCCTTGTTTGAAACCCTAACCCTAATGTAAAACCCTAGTTTGAAACCCTAATCCTAATGTTAAACCCTAGTTTGTAACCATAACCCTAATGTAAAACCCTAGTTTGAAACCCTAACCCTAATGTTAAACCCTAGTTTGAAACCCTAATGTAAAACCCTTGTTTGAAACCCTAACCCTAATGTAAAACCCTAGTTTGAAACCCTAAGCCTAATTTGAAACCCTTGTTTGAAACCCTAAACCTAATGTAAAACCCTAGTTTGTAACCCTAACCCTAATGTAAAACCCTAGTTTGAAAACCTAACACTAATGTAAAACCCTAGTTTGAAACCCTAACCCTAATGTAAAACCCTAGTTTGAAGCACTAACCCTAATGTAAAACCCTAGTTTGAAGCACTAACCCTAATGTAAAACACTAGTTTGAAATGCTAACCCTAATGTAAAACCCTAGTTTGAAACCCCAAATCTAATTTGAAACCATAGTTTGAAATCCTAACCCTAATGTAAAACCATAGTTTGAAACCCTAACCCTAATGTAAAACCCTAGTTTGAAACCCTAACCCTAATGTAAAACCCTTGTTTGAAACCCTAACCCTAAAACAAAACCCTAGATTGAAACCCTTAGCCTAATTTGAAACCCTAGTTTTAAACCCTAACCCTAATGTAAAGCCCTTGTTTGGAAAACCCTAACCCTAGTTTGAAACCCGAGATTGAAACCCTAACCCTAATGTAAAACCCTAGTTTGAAACCCTAACCCTAATGTAAAACCCCTTGTTTGTAACCCTAACCCTAATTTGAAACCCTAGTTTGAAACCCTAACCCTAATGTAAAACCCTAGTTTGAAACCCTAACCCTAATTTGAAACCCTAGTTTGAAAACCTAACCCTAATGTAAAACCCTAGTTTGAAACCCTAACCCTAATGATAAACCCTATTTTGAAACCCTAACCCTAATTTGAAACCCTAGTTTGAAACCCTAACCCTAATTTGAAACCCCTGTTTGAAATCCTAACTCTAATGTGAAACCTTAGTTTGAAACCCTAACCCTAATTATAAACCCTAGTTTGAAACCCTAACCCTAATGTAAAACCCTAGTTTGAAACCCTAACCCTAATGTAAAACCCTAGTTTGTAACCCTAACCCTAATGTAAAATGACTGTTTTGAAACCCTAACCCTAATGTAAAACCCTTGTTTGAAACCCTAACCCTAATGTAAAACCCTAGTTTGAAACCCTAATCCTAATGTTAAACCCTAGTTTGTAACCATAACCCTAATGTAAAACCCTAGTTTGAAACCCTAACCCTAATGTTAAACCCTAGTTTAAAACCCTAATGTAAAACCCTTGTTTGAAACCCTAACCCTAATGTAAAACCCTAGTTTGAAACCCTAAGCCTAATTTGAAACCCTTGTTTGAAACCCTAAACCTAATGTAAAACCCTAGTTTGTAACCCTAACCCTAATGTAAAACCCTAGTTTGAAAACCTAACACTAATGTAAAACCCTAGTTTGAAAACCTAACCCTAATGTAAAACCCTAGTTTGAAGCACTAACCCTAATGTAAAACCCTAGTTTGAAGCACTAACCCTAATGTAAAACACTAGTTTGAAATGCTAACCCTAATGTAAAACCCTAGTTTGAAACCCCAAATCTAATTTGAAACCATAGTTTGAAACCCTAACCCTAATGTAAAACCATAGTTTGAAACCCTAACCCAAATGTAAAACCCTAGTTTGAAACCCTAACCCTAATGTAAAACCCTTGTTTGAAACCCTAACCCTAAAACAAAACCCTAGATTGAAACCCTAAGCCTAATTTGAAACCCTTGTTTTAAACCCTAACCCTAATGTAAAGCCCTAGTTTGGAAAACCCTAACCCTAGTTTGAAACCCGAGATTGAAACCCTAACCCTAATGTAAAACCCTAGTTTGAAACCCTAACCCTAATGTAAAACCCCTTGTTTGTAACCCTAACCCTAATTTGAAACCCTAGTTTGAAATCCTAACCCTAATGTAAAACCCTAGTTTGAAACCCTAACCCTAATTTGAAACCCTAGTTTGAAAACCTAACCATAATGTAAAACCCTAGTTTGAAACCCTAACCCTAATGATAAACCCTATTTTGAAACCCTAACCCTAATTTGAAACCCTAGTTTGAAACCCTAACCCTAATTTGAAACCCCTGTTTGAAATCCTAACTCTAATGTGAAACCTTAGTTTGAAACCCTAACCCTCATAAAAAACCCTAGTTTGTAACCCTAACCCAAATGTAAAACCCTAGTTTGAAACACTAACCCTAATGTAAAACCCTAGTTTGAAACGCTAACCCTAATGTAAAACCCTAGTTTGAAGCATTAACCCTAAAGTAAAACACTAGTTTGAAACCCTAACCCTAATGTTAAACCCTAGTTTGAAACCCTAACCCTAATGTAAAACCCTAGTTTGAAACCCTAACCCTAATGATAAACCCTAGTTTGCAACCCTAACCCTAAATTGAAACCCTAGTTTGAAACCCTAACCCTAATGTAAAACCCTAGTTTGAAACCCTAACCCTAATGTAAAACCCTAGTTTGTAACCCTAACCCTAATGTAAAACCCTAGTTTGAAACCCTAACCCTAATGTAAAACCCTAGTTTGAAACCCTAACCGTAATGTAAAACCCTAGTTTGAAGCACTAACCCTAATGTAAAACACTAGTTTGAAACGCTAACCCTAATGTAAAACCCTAGTTTGAAGCATTAACCCTAATGTTAAACCCTAGTTTGAAACCCTAACACTAAATTGAAACCCCAGTTTGAAACCCTAACCCTAATGTAAAACCCTAGTTTGAAACCCTAACCCTAATGTAAAACCCTAGTTTGAAACTCTAACCCTATTGTAAAACCCTAGTTTGAAATCCTAACCCTAATTTGAAACCCTAGTTTGAAACCCTAACCCTAATGTAAAACCCTTGTTTGAAACCCTAACCCTAATGTAAAACCCTAGTTTGAAACCCTAACCCTAATGTTAAAGCCTAGTTTGTAACCCTAACCCTAATGTAAAACCCTAGTTTGAAACCCTAACCCTAATGTAAAACCCTAGTTTGTAACCCTAACCCTAATGTAAAATGACTGTTTTGAAACCCTAACCCTAATGTAAAACCCTTTTTTGAAACCCTAACCCTAATGTAAAACCCTAGTTTGAAACACTAATCATAATGTTAAACCCTAGTTTGTAACCCTAACCCTAATGTAAAACCCTAGTTTGAAACCCTAACCCTAATGTTAAACCCTAGTTTGAAACCCTAACCCTAATGTAAAACCCTTGTTTGAAACCCTAACCCTAATGTAAAACCCTAGTTTGAAACCCTAAGCCTAATTTGAAACCCTAGTTTGAAACCCTAACCCTAATGTAAAACCCTTGTTTGAAACCCTAACCCTAATGTAAAACCCTAGTTTGAAACCCTAACCCTAATGTTAAAGCCTAGTTTGTAACCCTAACCCTAATGTAAAACCCTAGTTTGAAACCCTAACCCTAATGTAAAACCCTAGTTTGTAACCCTAACGCTAATGTAAAATGACTGTTTTGAAACCCTAACCCTAATGTAAAACCCTTGTTTGAAACCCTAACCCTAATGTAAAACCCTAGTTTGAAACCCTAATCCTAATGTTAAACCCTAGTTTGAAACCCTAACCCTAATGTAAAACCCTAGTTTGTAACCCTAACCCTAATGTAAAATGACTGTTTTGAAACCCTAACCCTAATGTAAAACCCTTGTTTGAAACCCTAACCCTAATGTAAAACCCTAGTTTGAAACCCTAATCCTAATGTTAAACCCTAGTTTGTAACCATAACCCTAATGTAAAACCCTAGTTTGAAACCCTAACCCTAATGTTAAACCCTAGTTTGAAACCCTAATGTAAAACCCTTGTTTGAAACCCTAACCCTAATGTAAAACCCTAGTTTGAAACCCTAAGCCTAATTTGAAACCCTTGTTTGAAACCCTAAACCTAATGTAAAACCCTAGTTTGTAACCCTAACCCTAATGTAAAACCCTAGTTTGAAAACCTAACACTAATGTAAAACCCTAGTTTGAAACCCTAACCCTAATGTAAAACCCTAGTTTGAAGCACTAACCCTAATGTAAAACCCTAGTTTGAAACCCTAAGCCTAATTTGAAACCCTTGTTTGAAACCCTAAACCTAATGTAAAACCCTAGTTTGAAACCCTAAGCCTAATTTGAAACCCTTGTTTGAAACCCTAACCCTAATGTAAAACCCTAGTTTGAAGCATTAACCCTAATGTAAAACACTAGTTTGAAACGCTAACCCTAATGTTAAACCCTAATTTGAAACCCTAACCCTAATGTAAAACCCTAGTTTGAAACCCTAACCCTAATGATAAACCCTAGTTTGAAACACTAATCCTAAATTTAAACCCTAGTTTGAAACCCTAACCCTAAGGTAAAACCCTAGTTTGAAACCCTAACCCTAATGTAAAACCCTAGTTTTTAAACCTAACCCTAATGTAAAACCATAGTTTGAAACCCTAACCCTAATGTAAAACCCTAGTTTGAAACCCTAAGCCTAATTTGAAACCCTTGTTTGAAACCCTAAACCTAATGTAAAACCCTAGTTTGTAACCCTAACCCTAATGTAAAACCCTTGTTTGAAACCCTAACCCTAATGTAAAACCCTAGTTTGAAACCCTAAGCCTAATTTGAAACCCTTGTTTGAAACCCTAAACCTAATGTAAAACCCTAGTTTGTAACCCTAACCCTAATGTAAAACCCTAGTTTGAAAACCTAACACTAATGTAAAACCCTAGTTTGAAACCCTAACCCTAATGTAAAACCCTAGTTTGAAGCACTAACCCTAATGTTAAACCCTAGTTTGAAACCCTAACCCTAATGTAAAACCCTAGTTTGAAACCCTAACCCTAATGATAAACCCTAGTTTGCAACCCTAACCCTAAATTGAAACCCTAGTTTGAAACCCTAACCCTAATGTAAAACCCTAGTTTGAAACGCTAACCCTAATGTAAAACCCTAGTTTGAAGCATTAACCCTAAAGTAAAACACTAGTTTGAAACCCTAACCCTAATGTTAAACCCTAGTTTGAAACCCTAACCCTAATGTAAAACCCTAGTTTGAAACCCTAACCCTCATAAAAAACCCTAGTTTGTAACCCTAACCCAAATGTAAAACCCTAGTTTGAAACAATAACCCTAATGTAAAACCCTAGTTTGAAACGCTAACCCTAATGTAAAACCCTAGTTTGAAGCATTAACCCTAAAGTAAAACACTAGTTTGAAACCCTAACCCTAATGTTAAACCCTAGTTTGAAACCCTAACCCTAATGTAAAACCCTAGTTTGAAACCCTAACCCTAATGATAAACCCTAGTTTGCAACCCTAACCCTAAATTGAAACCCTAGTTTGAAACCCTAACCCTAATGTAAAACCCTAGTTTGAAACCCTAACCCTAATGTAAAACCCTAGTTTGTAACCCTAACCCTAATGTAAAACCCTAGTTTGAAACCCTAACCCTAATGTAAAACCCTAGTTTGAAACCCTAACCGTAATGTAAAACCCTAGTTTGAAGCACTAACCCTAATGTAAAACACTAGTTTGAAACGCTAACCCTAATGTAAAACCCTAGTTTGAAGCATTAACCCTAATGTTAAACCCTAGTTTGAAACCCTAACACTAAATTGAAACCCCAGTTTGAAACCCTAACCCTAATGTAAAACCCTAGTTTGAAACCCTAACCCTAATGTAAAACCCTAGTTTGAAACTCTAACCCTATTGTAAAACCCTAGTTTGAAATCCTAACCCTAATTTGAAACCCTAGTTTGAAACCCTAACCCTAATGTAAAACCCTTGTTTGAAACCCTAACCCTAATGTAAAACCCTAGTTTGAAACCCTAACCCTAATGTTAAAGCCTAGTTTGTAACCCTAACCCTAATGTAAAACCCTAGTTTGAAACCCTAACCCTAATGTAAAACCCTAGTTTGTAACCCTAACCCTAATGTAAAATGACTGTTTTGAAACCCTAACCCTAATGTAAAACCCTTTTTTGAAACCCTAACCCTAATGTAAAACCCTAGTTTGAAACACTAATCCTAATGTTAAACCCTAGTTTGTAACCCTAACCCTAATGTAAAACCCTAGTTTGAAACCCTAACCCTAATGTTAAACCCTAGTTTGAAACCCTAACCCTAATGTAAAACCCTTGTTTGAAACCCTAACCCTAATGTAAAACCCTAGTTTGAAACCCTAAGCCTAATTTGAAACCCTAGTTTGAAACCCTAACCCTAATGTAAAACCCTTGTTTGAAACCCTAACCCTAATGTAAAACCCTAGTTTGAAACCCTAACCCTAATGTTAAAGCCTAGTTTGTAACCCTAACCCTAATGTAAAACCCTAGTTTGAAACCCTAACCCTAATGTAAAACCCTAGTTTGTAACCCTAACGCTAATGTAAAATGACTGTTTTGAAACCCTAACCCTAATGTAAAACCCTTGTTTGAAACCCTAACCCTAATGTAAAACCCTAGTTTGAAACCCTAATCCTAATGTTAAACCCTAGTTTGAAACCCTAACCCTAATGTAAAACCCTAGTTTGTAACCCTAACCCTAATGTAAAATGACTGTTTTGAAACCCTAACCCTAATGTAAAACCCTTGTTTGAAACCCTAACCCTAATGTAAAACCCTAGTTTGAAACCCTAATCCTAATGTTAAACCCTAGTTTGTAACCCTAACCCTAATGTAAAACCCTAGTTTGAAACCCTAACCCTAATGTTAAACCCTAGTTTGAAACCCTAATGTAAAACCCTTGTTTGAAACCCTAACCCTAATGTAAAACCCTAGTTTGAAACCCTAAGCCTAATTTGAAACCCTTGTTTGAAACCCTAAACCTAATGTAAAACCCTAGTTTGTAACCCTAACCCTAATGTAAAACCCTAGTTTGAAAACCTAACACTAATGTAAAACCCTAGTTTGAAACCCTAACCCTAATGTAAAACCCTAGTTTGAAACCCTAAGCCTAATTTGAAACCCTTGTTTGAAACCCTAAACCTAATGTAAAACCCTAGTTTGAAACCCTAAGCCTAATTTGAAACCCTTGTTTGAAACCCTAACCCTAATGTAAAACCCTAGTTTGAAGCATTAACCCTAATGTAAAACACTAGTTTGAAACGCTAACCCTAATGTTAAACCCTAATTTGAAACCCTAACCCTAATGTAAAACCCTAGTTTGAAACCCTAACCCTAATGATAAACCCTAGTTTGAAACACTAATCCTAAATTTAAACCCTAGTTTGAAACCCTAACCCTAAGGTAAAACCCTAGTTTGAAACCCTAACCCTAATGTAAAACCCTAGTTTTTAACCCTAACCCTAATGTAAAACCATAGTTTGAAACCCTAACCCTAATGTAAAACCCTAGTTTGAAACCCTAAGCCTAATTTGAAACCCTTGTTTGAAACCCTAAACCTAATGTAAAACCCTAGTTTGTAACCCTAACCCTAATGTAAAACCCTTGTTTGAAACCCTAACCCTAATGTAAAACCCTAGTTTGAAACCCTAAGCCTAATTTGAAACCCTTGTTTGAAACCCTAAACCTAATGTAAAACCCTAGTTTGTAACCCTAACCCTAATGTAAAACCCTAGTTTGAAAACCTAACACTAATGTAAAACCCTAGTTTGAAACCCTAACCCTAATGTAAAACCCTAGTTTGAAGCACTAACCCTAATGTAAAACCCTAGTTTGAAGCACTAACCCTAATGTAAAACACTAGTTTGAAATGCTAACCCTAATGTAAAACCCTAGTTTGAAACCCCAAATCTAATTTGAAACCATAGTTTGAAACCCTAACCCTAATGTAAAACCATAGTTTGAAACCCTAACCCTAATGTAAAACCCTATGTTGAAACCCTAACCCTAATGTAAAACCCTTGTTTGAAACCCTAACCCTAAAACAAAACCCTAGATTGAAACCCTAAGCCTAATTTGAAACCCTTGTTTTAAACCCTAACCCTAATGTAAAGCCCTAGTTTGGAAAACCCTAAGCCTAGTTTGAAACCCGAGATTGAAACCCTAACCCTAATGTAAAACCCTAGTTTGAAACCCTAACCCTAATGTAAAACCCCTTGTTTGTAACCCTAACCCTAATTTGAAACCCTAGTTTGAAACCCTAACCCTAATGTAAAACCCTAGTTTGAAACCCTAACCCTAATTTGAAACCCTAGTTTGAAAACCTAACCCTAATGTAAAACCCTAGTTTGAAACCCTAACCCTAATGATAAAACCTATTTTGAAACCCTAACCCTAATTTGAAACCCTAGTTTGAAACCCTAACCCTAATTTGAAACCCCTGTTTGAAATCCTAACTCTAATGTGAAACCTTAGTTTGAAACCCTAACCCTCATAAAAAACCCTAGTTTGTAACCCTAACCCAAATGTAAAACCCTAGTTTGAAACACTAACCCTAATGTAAAACCCTAGTTTGAAACGCTAACCCTAATGTAAAACCCTAGTTTGAAGCATTAACCCTAAAGTAAAACACTAGTTTGAAACCCTAACCCTAATGTTAAACCCTAGTTTGAAACCCTAACCCTAATGTAAAACCCTAGTTTGAAACCCTAACCCTAATGATAAACCCTAGTTTGCAACCCTAACCCTAAATTGAATACCTAGTTTGAAACCCTAACCCTAATGTAAAACCCTAGTTTGAAACCCTAACCCTAATGTAAAACCCTAGTTTGTAACCCTAACCCTAATGTAAAACCCTAGTTTGAAACCCTAACCCTAATGTAAAACCCTAGTTTGAAACCCTAACCGTAATGTAAAACCCTAGTTTGAAGCACTAACCCTAATGTAAAACACTAGTTTGAAACGCTAACCCTAATGTAAAACCCTAGTTTGAAGCATTAACCCTAATGTTAAACCCTAGTTTGAAACCCTAACACTAAATTGAAACCCCAGTTTGAAACCCTAACCCTAATGTAAAACCCTAGTTTGAAACCCTAACCCTAATGTAAAACCCTAGTTTGAAACTCTAACCCTATTGTAAAACCCTAGTTTGAAACCCTAAGCCTAATTTGAAACCCTTGTTTGAAACCCTAAACCTAATGTAAAACCCTAGTTTGAAACCCTAAGCCTAATTTGAAACCCTTGTTTGAAACCCTAACCCTAATGTAAAACCCTAGTTTGAAGCATTAACCCTAATGTAAAACACTAGTTTGAAACGCTAACCCTAATGTTAAACCCTAATTTGAAACCCTAACCCTAATGTAAAACCCTAGTTTGAAACCCTAACCCTAATGATAAAACCTAGTTTGAAACACTAATCCTAAATTTAAACCCTAGTTTGAAACCCTAACCCTAAGGTAAAACCCTAGTTTGAAACCCTAACCCTAATGTAAAACCCTAGTTTTTAACCCTAACCCTAATGTAAAACCATAGTTTGAAACCCTAACCCTAATGTAAAACCCTAGTTTGAAACCCTAAGCCTAATTTGAAACCCTTGTTTGAAACCCTAAACCTAATGTAAAACCCTAGTTTGTAACCCTAACCCTAATGTAAAACCCTTGTTTGAAACCCTAACCCTAATGTAAAACCCTAGTTTGAAACCCTAAGCCTAATTTGAAACCCTTGTTTGAAACCCTAAACCTAATGTAAAACCCTAGTTTGTAACCCTAACCCTAATGTAAAACCCGAGTTTGAAAACCTAACACTAATGTAAAACCCTAGTTTGAAACCCTAACCCTAATGTAAAACCCTAGTTTGAAGCACTAACCCTAATGTAAAACCCTAGTTTGAAGCACTAACCCTAATGTAAAACACTAGTTTGAAATGCTAACCCTAATGTAAAACCCTAGTTTGAAACCCCAAATCTAATTTGAAACCATAGTTTGAAACCCTAACCCTAATGTAAAACCATAGTTTGAAACCCTAACCCTAATGTAAAACCCTATGTTGAAACCCTAACCCTAATGTAAAACCCTTGTTTGAAACCCTAACCCTAAAACAAAACCCTAGATTGAAACCCTAAGCCTAATTTGAAACCCTTGTTTTAAACCCTAACCCTAATGTAAAGCCCTAGTTTGGAAAACCCTAAGCCTAGTTTGAAACCCGAGTTTGAAACCCTAACCCTAATGTAAAACCCCTTGTTTGTAACCCTAACCCTAATTTGAAACCCTAGTTTGAAACCCTAACCCTAATGTAAAACCCTAGTTTGAAACCCTAACCCTAATTTGAAACCCTAGTTTGAAAACCTAACCCTAATGTAAAACCCTAGTTTGAAACCCTAACCCTAATGATAAACCCTATTTTGAAACCCTAACCCTAATTTGAAACCCTAGTTTGAAACCCTAACCCTAATTTGAAACCCCTGTTTGAAATCCTAACTCTAATGTGAAACCTTAGTTTGAAACCCTAACCCTCATAAAAAACCCTAGTTTGTAACCCTAACCCAAATGTAAAACCCTAGTTTGAAACACTAACCCTAATGTAAAACCCTAGTTTGAAACGCTAACCCTAATGTAAAACCCTAGTTTGAAGCATTAACCCTAAAGTAAAACACTAGTTTGAAACCCTAACCCTAATGTTAAACCCTAGTTTGAAACCCTAACCCTAATGTAAAACCCTAGTTTGAAACCCTAACCCTAATGATAAACCCTAGTTTGCAACCCTAACCCTAAATTGAAACCCTAGTTTGTAACCCTAACCCTAATGTAAAACCCTAGTTTGAAACCCTAACCCTAATGTAAAACCCTAGTTTGAAACCCTAACCGTAATGTAAAACCCTAGTTTGAAGCACTAACCCTAATGTAAAACACTAGTTTGAAACGCTAACCCTAATGTAAAACCCTAGTTTGAAGCATTAACCCTAATGTTAAACCCTAGTTTGAAACCCTAACACTAAATTGAAACCCCAGTTTGAAACCCTAACCCTAATGTAAAACCCTAGTTTGAAACCCTAACCCTAATGTAAAACCCTAGTTTGAAACTCTAACCCTATTGTAAAACCCTAGTTTGAAATCCTAACCCTAATTTGAAACCCTAGTTTGAAACCCTAACCCTAATGTAAAACCCTTGTTTGAAACCCTAACCCTAATGTAAAACCCTAGTTTGAAACCCTAACCCTAATGTTAAAGCCTAGTTTGTAACCCTAACCCTAATGTAAAACCCTAGTTTGAAACCCTAACCCTTATGTAAAACCCTAGTTTGTAACCCTAACCCTAATGTAAAATGACTGTTTTGAAACCCTAACCCTAATGTAAAACCCTTTTTTGAAACCCTAACCCTAATGTAAAACCCTAGTTTGAAACACTAATCCTAATGTTAAACCCTAGTTTGTAACCCTAACCCTAATGTAAAACCCTAGTTTGAAACCCTAACCCTAATGTTAAACCCTAGTTTGAAACCCTAACCCTAATGTAAAACCCTTGTTTGAAACCCTAACCCTAATGTAAAACCCTAGTTTGAAACCCTAAGCCTAATTTGAAACCCTAGTTTGAAACCCTAACCCTAATGTAAAACCCTTGTTTGAAACCCTAACCCTAATGTAAAACCCTAGTTTGAAACCCTAACCCTAATGTTAAAGCCTAGTTTGTAACCCTAACCCTAATGTAAAACCCTAGTTTGAAACCCTAACCCTAATGTAAAACCCTTGTTTGTAACCCTAACGCTAATGTAAAATGACTGTTTTGAAACCCTAACCCTAATGTAAAACCCTTGTTTGAAACCCTAACCCTAATGTAAAACCCTAGTTTGAAACCCTAATCCTAATGTTAAACCCTAGTTTGAAACCCTAACCCTAATGTAAAACCCTAGTTTGTAACCCTAACCCTAATGTAAAATGACTGTTTTGAAACCCTAACCCTAATGTAAAACCCTTGTTTGAAACCCTAACCCTAATGTAAAACCCTAGTTTGAAACCCTAATCCTAATGTTAAACCCTAGTTTGTAACCCTAACCCTAATGTAAAACCCTAGTTTGAAACCCTAACCCTAATGTTAAACCCTAGTTTGAAACCCTAATGTAAAACCCTTGTTTGAAACCCTAACCCTAATGTAAAACCCTAGTTTGAAACCCTAAGCCTAATTTGAAACCCTTGTTTGAAACCCTAAACCTAATGTAAAACCCTAGTTTGTAACCCTAACCCTAATGTAAAACCCTAGTTTGAAAACCTAACACTAATGTAAAACCCTAGTTTGAAACCCTAACCCTAATGTAAAACCCTAGTTTGAAGCACTAACCCTAATGTAAAACCCTAGTTTGAAACCCTAAGCCTAATTTGAAACCCTTGTTTGAAACCCTAAACCTAATGTAAAACCCTAGTTTGAAACCCTAAGCCTAATTTGAAACCCTTGTTTGAAACCCTAACCCTAATGTAAAACCCTAGTTTGAAGCATTAACCCTAATGTAAAACACTAGTTTGAAACGCTAACCCTAATGTTAAACCCTAATTTGAAACCCTAACCCTAATGTAAAACCCTAGTTTGAAACCCTAACCCTAATGATAAACCCTAGTTTGAAACACTAATCCTAAATTTAAACCCTAGTTTGAAACCCTAACCCTAAGGTAAAACCCTAGTTTGAAACCCTAACCCTAATGTAAAACCCTAGTTTTTAACCCTAACCCTAATGTAAAACCATAGTTTGAAACCCTAACCATAATGTAAAACCCTAGTTTGAAACCCTAACCCTAATGTAAAACCCTAGTTTGTAACCCTAACTCTAATGTAAAACCCTAGTTTGAAACCCTAACCCTAATGTAAAACCCTAGTTTGAAACCCTAACCCTAATGTAAAACCCTAGTTTGAAAACCTAACCCTAATGTATAACCCTTGTTTGAAACCCTAACCCTAAAACAAAACCCTAGATTGAAACCCTAAGCCTAATTTGAAACCCTAGTTTTAAACCCTAACCCTAATGTAAAGCCCTAGTTTGGAAAACCCTAACCCTAGTTTGAAACCCGAGATTGAAACCCTAACCCTAATGTAAAACCCTAGTTTGAAACCCTAACCCTAATGTAAAACCCCTTGTTTGTAACCCTAACCCTAATTTGAAACCCTAGTTTGAAACCCTAACCCTAATGTTAAACCCTAGTTTGAAACCCTAACCCTAATGTAAAACCCTAGTTTGAAACCCTAACCCTAATTTGAAACCCTAGTTTGAAAACCTAACCCTAATTTGAAACCCCTGTTTGAAATCCTAACTCTAATGTGAAACCTTAGTTTGAAACCCTAACCCTCATAAAAAACCCTTGTTTGAAACCCTAACCCTAAAACAAAACCCTAGATTGAAACCCTAAGCCTAATTTGAAACCCTAGTTTTTAACCCTAACCCTAATGTAAAACCCTAGTTTGAAGCACTAACCCTAAATTATAACCCTAGTTTGAAACTCTTACCCTAATGTAAAACCCCAGTTTGAAACCCTAACCGTAATGTAAAACCCTAGTTTGTAACCCTAACCCTAATGTTAAACCCTAGTTTGAAACCCTAACCCTTATGTAAAACCCTAGTTTGAAACCCTAACCCTAATGATAAACCCTAGTTTGAAACCCTAACCCTAATGCAAAACCCTAGTTTGAAACCCTAACCCTAATGTAAAACCCTTGTTTGTAACCCTAACCCAAATGTAAAACCCTAGTTTGAAACCTAACCCTAATGTAAAACCCTAGTTTGAAGCATTAACCCTAATGTAAAACACTAGTTTGAAACCCTAACCCTAATTATAAACCCTAGTTTGAAACCCTAACCCTAATGTAAAACCCTAGTTTGAAACCCTAACCCTAATGTAAAACCCTAGTTTGTAACCCTAACCCTAATGTAAAATGACTGTTTTGAAACCCTAACCCTAATGTAAAACCCTTGTTTGAAACCCTAACCCTAATGTAAAACCCTAGTTTGAAACCCTAATCCTAATGTTAAACCCTAGTTTGTAACCATAACCCTAATGTAAAACCCTAGTTTGAAACCCTAACCCTAATGTTAAACCCTAGTTTGAAACCCTAATGTAAAACCCTTGTTTGAAACCCTAACCCTAATGTAAAACCCTAGTTTGAAACCGTAAGCCTAATTTGAAACCCTTGTTTGAAACCCTAAACCTAATGTAAAACCCTAGTTTGTAACCCTAACCCTAATGTAAAACCCTAGTTTGAAAACCTAACACTAATGTAAAACCCTAGTTTGAAACCCTAACCCTAATGTAAAACCCTAGTTTGAAGCACTAACCCTAATGTAAAACCCTAGTTTGAAGCACTAACCCTAATGTAAAACACTAGTTTGAAATGCTAACCCTAATGTAAAACCCTAGTTTGAAACCCCAAATCTAATTTGAAACCATAGTTTGAAACCCTAACCCTAATGTAAAACCCTAGTTTGAAGCATTAACCCTAATGTAAAACACTAGTTTGAAACGCTAACCCTAATATTAAACCCTAATTTGAAACCCTAACCCTAATGTAAAACCCTAGTTTGAAAACCTAACCCTAATGATAAACCCTAGTTTGAAACACTAACCCTAAATTTAAACCCTAGTTTGAAACCCTAACCCTAAGGTAAAACCCTAGTTTGAAACCCTAACCCTAATGTAAAACCCTAGTTTGTAACCCTAACCCTAATGTAAAACCCTAGTTTGAAACCCTAACCCTAATGTTAAACCCTAGTTTGAAACCCTAATGTAAAACCCTTGTTTGAAACCCTAACCCTAATGTAAAACCCTAGTTTGAAACCCTAAGCCTAATTTGAAACCCTTGTTTGAAACCCTAAACCTAATGTAAAACCCTAGTTTGTAACCCTAACCCTAATGTAAAACCCTAGTTTGAAAACCTAACACTAATGTAAAACCCTAGTTTGAAACCCTAACCCTAATGTAAAACCCTAGTTTGAAGCACTAACCCTAATGTAAAACCCTAGTTTGAAGCACTAACCCTAATGTAAAACACTAGTTTGAAACGCTAACCCTAATGTAAAACCCTAGTTTGAAACCCCAAATCTAATTTGAAACCATAGTTTAAAACCCTAACCCTAATGTAAAACCCTAGTTTGAAGCATTAACCCTAATGTAAAACACTAGTTTGAAACGCTAACCCTAATGTTAAACCCTAATTTGAAACCCTAACCCTAATGTAAAACCCTAGTTTGAAACCCTAACCCTAATGATAAACCCTAGTTTGAAACACTAATCCTAAATTTAAACCCTAGTTTGAAACCCTAACCCTAAGGTAAAACCCTAGTTTGAAACCCTAACCCTAATGTAAAACCCTAGTTTTTAACCCTAACCCTAATGTAAAACCATAGTTTGAAACCCTAACCCTAATGTAAAACCCTAGTTTGAAACCCTAACCCTAATGTAAAACCCTAGTTTGTAACCCTAACTCTAATGTAAAACCCTAGTTTGAAACCCTAACCCTAATGTAAAACCCTAGTTTGAAACCCTAACCCTAATGTAAAACCCTAGTTTGAAAACCTAACCCTAATGTATAACCCTTGTTTGAAACCCTAACCCTAAAACAAAACCCTAGATTGAACCCCTAAGCCTAATTTGAAACCCTAGTTTTAAACCCTAACCCTAATGTAAAGCCCTAGTTTGGAAAACCCTAACCCTAGTTTGAAACCCGAGATTGAAACCCTAACCCTAATGTAAAACCCTAGTTTGAAACCCTTACCCTAATGTAAAACCCCTTGGTTGTAACCCTAACCCTAATTTGAAACCCTAGTTTGAAACCCTAACCCTAATGTTAAACCCTAGTTTGAAACCCTAACCCTAATGTAAAACCCTAGTTTGAAACCCTAACCCTAATTTTAAACCCTAGTTTGAAAACCTAACCCTAATTTGAAACCCCTGTTTGAAATCCTAACTCTAATGTGAAACCTTAGTTTGAAACCCTAACCCTCATAAAAAACCCTAGTTTGTAACCCTAACCCAAATGTAAAACCCTAGTTTGAAACACTAACCCTAATGTAAAACCCTAGTTTGAAACGCTAACCCTAATGTAAAACCCTAGTTTGAAGCATTAACCCTAAAGTAAAACACTAGTTTGAAACCCTAACCCTAATGTTAAACCCTAGTTTGAAACCCTAACCCTAATGTAAAACCCTAGTTTGAAACCCTAACCCTAATGATAAACCCTAGTTTGCAACCCTAACCCTAAATTGAAACCCTAGTTTGAAACCCTAACCCTAATGTAAAACCCTAGTTTGAAACCCTATCCCTAATGTAAAACCCTAGTTTGTAACCCTAACCCTAATGTAAAACCCTAGTTTGAAACCCTAACCCTAATGTAAAACCCTAGTTTGAAACCCTAACCCTAATGTAAAACCCTAGTTTGAAGCACTAACCCTAATGTAAAACACTAGTTTGAAACGCTAACCCTAATGTAAAACCCTAGTTTGAAGCATTAACCCTAATGTTAAACCCTAGTTTGAAGCCCTAACACTAAATTGAAACCCCAGTTTGAAACCCTAACCCTAATGTAAAACCCTAGTTTGAAACCCTAACCCTAATGTAAAACCCTAGTTTGTACCCCTAACCCTAATGTAAAACCTTAGTGTGAAACCCTAACCCTAATGTAAAACCCTAGTTTGAAACTCTAATACTAATGTAAAACCCTAGTTTGAAACCCTAACCCTAATTTGAAACCCTAGTTTGAAACCCTAACCCTAATGTAAAACCCTTGTTTGAAACCCTAACCCTAATGATAAACCCTAGTTTGAAACCCTAACCCTAATGTAAAACCCTAGTTTGAAGCACTAACCCTAAATTATAACCCTAGTTTGAAACTCTTACCCTAATGTAAAACCCCAGTTTGAAACCCTAACCCTTATGTAAAACCCTTGTTTGAAACCCTAACCCTAATGATAAACCCTAGTTTGAAACCCTAACCCTAATGCAAAACCCTAGTTTGAAACCCTAACCCTAATGTAAAACCCTTGTTTGTAACCCTAACCCAAATGTAAAACCCTAGTTTGAAACCTAACCCTAATGTAAAACCCTAGTTTGAAGCATTAACCCTAATGTAAAACACTAGTTTGAAACCCTAACCCTAATTATAAACCCTAGTTTGAAACCCTAACCCTAATGTAAAACCCTAGTTTGAAACCCTAACCCTAATGTAAAACCCTAGTTTGTAACCCTAACCCTAATGTAAAATGACTGTTTTGAAACCCTAACCCTAATGTAAAACCCTTGTTTGAAACCCTAACCCTAATGTAAAACCCTAGTTTGAAACCCTAATCCTAATGTAAAACCCTAGTTTGTAACCATAACCCTAATGTAAAACCCTAGTTTGAAACCCTAACCCTAATGTTAAACCCTAGTTTGAAACCCTAATGTAAAACCCTTGTTTGAAACCCTAACCCTAATGTAAAACCCTAGTTTGAAACCGTAAGCCTAATTTGAAACCCTTGTTTGAAACCCTAAACCTAATGTAAAACCCTAGTTTGTAACCCTAACCCTAATGTAAAACCCTAGTTTGAAAACCTAACACTAATGTAAAACCCTAGTTTGAAACCCTAACCCTAATGTAAAACCCTAGTTTGAAGCACTAACCCTAATGTAAAACCCTAGTTTGAAGCACTAACCCTAATGTAAAACACTAGTTTGAAATGCTAACCCTAATGTAAAACCCTAGTTTGAAACCCCAAATCTAATTTGAAACCATAGTTTGAAACCCTAACCCTAATGTAAAACCCTAGTTTGAAGCATTAACCCTAATGTAAAACACTAGTTTGAAACTCTAACCCTAATATTAAACCCTAATTTGAAACCCTAACCCTAATGTAAAACCCTAGTTTGAAAACCTAACCCTAATGATAAACCCTAGTTTGAAACACTAACCCTAAATTTAAACCCTAGTTTGAAACCCTAACCCTAATGTAAAACCCTAGTTTGTAACCCTAACCCTAATGTAAAACCATAGTTTGAAACCCTAACCCTAATGTAAAACCCTAGTTTGAAACCCTAACCCTAATGTAAAACCCTAGTTTGAAACCCTAACCCTAATGTAAAACCCTAGTTTGAAACCCTAACCCTAATGTAAAACCCTTGTTTGAAACCCTAACCCTAAAACAAAACCCTAGATTGAAACCCTAAGCCTAATTTGAAACCCTAGTTTTAAACCCTAACCCTAATGTAAAGCCCTAGTTTGGAAAACCCTAACCCTAGTTTGAAACCCGAGATTGAAACCCTAACCCTAATGTAAAACCCTAGTTTGAAACCCTAACCCTAATGTAAAACCCCTTGTTTGTAACCCTAACCCTAATTTGAAACCCTAGTTTGAAACCCTAACCCTAATGTAAAACCCTAGTTTGAAACCCTAACCCTAATTTGAAACCCTAGTTTGAAAACCTAACCCTAATGTAAAACCCTAGTTTGAAACCCTAACCCTAATGATAAACCCTATTTTGAAACCCTAACCCTAATTTGAAACCCTAGTTTGAAACCCCAAATCTAATTTGAAACCATAGTTTAAAACCCTAAACCTAATATAAAACCCTAGTTTGAAGCATTAACCCTAATGTAAAACACTAGTTTGAAACGCTAACCCTAATGTTAAACCCTAATTTGAAACCCTAAACCTAATGTAAAACCCTAGTTTGAAACCATAACCCTAATGATAAACCCTAGTTTGAAACCCTAACCCTAAATTTAAACCCTAGTTTGAAACCCTAACCCTAAGGTAAAACCCTAGTTTGAAACCCTAACCCTAATGTAAAACCCTAGTTTGTAACCCTAACCCTAATGTAAAACCATAGTTTGAAACCCTAACCTTAATTTAAAACCCTAGTTTGAAACCCTAACCCTAATGTAAAACCCTAGTTTGAAGCACTAACCCTAAATTATAACCCTAGTTTTAAACTCTTACCCTAATGTAAAACCCCAGTTTGTAACCCTAACCGTAATGTAAAACCCTAGTTTGTAACCCTAACCCTAATGTTAAACCCTAGTTTGAAACCCTAACCCTTATGTAAAACCCTAGTTTGAAACCCTAACCCTAATGATAAACCCTAGTTTGAAACCCTAACCCTAATGCAAAACCCTAGTTTGAAACCCTAACCCTAATGTAAAACCCTTGTTTGTAACCCTAACCCAAATGTAAAACCCTAGTTTGAAACCTAACCCTAATGTAAAACCCTAGTTTGAAGCATTAACCCTAATGTAAAACACTAGTTTGAAACCCTAACCCTAATTATAAACCCTAGTTTGAAACCCTAACCCTAATGTAAAACCCTAGTTTGAAACCCTAACCCTAATGTAAAACACTAGTTTGAAATGCTAACCCTAATGTAAAACCCTAGTTTGAAACCCCAAATCTAATTTGAAACCATAGTTTGAAACCCTAACCCTAATGTAAAACCCTAGTTTGAAGCATTAACCCTAATGTAAAACACTAGTTTGAAACTCTAACCCTAATATTAAACCCTAATTTGAAACCCTAACCCTAATGTAAAACCCTAGTTTGAAAACCTAACCCTAATGATAAACCCTAGTTTGAAACACTAACCCTAAATTTAAACCCTAGTTTGAAACCCTAACCCTAAGGTAAAACCCTAGTTTGAAACCCTAACCCTAATGTAAAACCCTAGTTTGTAACCCTAACCCTAATAAAAAACCATAGTTTGAAACCCTAACCCTAATGTAAAACCCTAGTTTGAAACCCTAACCCTAATGTAAAACCCTAGTTTGAAACCCTAACCCTAATGTAAAACCCTAGTTTGAAACCCTAACCCTAATGTAAAACCCTTGTTTGAAACCCTAACCCTAAAACAAAACCCTAGATTGAAACCCTAAGCCTAATTTGAAACCCTAGTTTTAAACCCTAACCCTAATGTAAAGCCCTAGTTTGGAAAACCCTAACCCTAGTTTGAAACCCGAGATTGAAACCCTAACCCTAATGTAAAACCCTAGTTTGAAACCCTAACCCTAATGTAAAACCCCTTGTTTGTAACCCTAACCCTAATTTGAAACCCTAGTTTGAAACCCTAACCCTAATGTAAAACCCTAGTTTGAAACCCTAACCCTAATTTGAAACCCTAGTTTGAAAACCTAACCCTAATGTAAAACCCTAGTTTGAAACCCTAACCCTAATGATAAACCCTATTTTGAAACCCTAACCCTAATTTGAAACCCTAGTTTGAAACCCCAAATCTAATTTGAAACCATAGTTTAAAACCCTAAACCTAATATAAAACCCTAGTTTGAAGCATTAACCCTAATGTAAAACACTAGTTTGAAACGCTAACCCTAATGTTAAACCCTAATTTGAAACCCTAAACCTAATGTAAAACCCTAGTTTGAAACCATAACCCTAATGATAAACCCTAGTTTGAAACCCTAACCCTAAATTTAAACCCTAGTTTGAAACCCTAACCCTAAGGTAAAACCCTAGTTTGAAACCCTAACCCTAATGTAAAACCCTAGTTTGTAACCCTAACCCTAATGTAAAACCATAGTTTGAAACCCTAACCTTAATTTAAAACCCTAGTTTGAAACCCTAACCCTAATGTAAAACCCTAGTTTGAAGCACTAACCCTAAATTATAACCCTAGTTTTAAACTCTTACCCTAATGTAAAACCCCAGTTTGAAACCCTAACCGTAATGTAAAACCCTAGTTTGTAACCCTAACCCTAATGTTAAACCCTAGTTTGAAACCCTAACCCTTATGTAAAACCCTAGTTTGAAACCCTAACCCTAATGATAAACCCTAGTTTGAAACCCTAACCCTAATGCAAAACCCTAGTTTGAAACCCTAACCCTAATGTAAAACCCTTGTTTGTAACCCTAACCCAAATGTAAAACCCTAGTTTGAAACCTAACCCTAATGTAAAACCCTAGTTTGAAGCATTAACCCTAATGTAAAACACTAGTTTGAAACCCTAACCCTAATTATAAACCCTAGTTTGAAACCCTAACCCTAATGTAAAACCCTAGTTTGAAACCCTAACCCTAATGTAAAACCCTAGTTTGTAACCCTAACCCTAATGTAAAATGACTGTTTTGAAACCCTAACCCTAATGTAAAACCCTTGTTTGAAACCCTAACCCTAATGTAAAACCCTAGTTTGAAACCCTAATCCTAATGTTAAACCCTAGTTTGTAACCATAACCCTAATGTAAAATCCTAGTTTGAAACCCTAACCCTAATGTTAAACCCTAGTTTGAAACCCTAATGTAAAACCCTTGTTTGAAACCCTAACCCTAATGTAAAACCCTAGTTTGAAACCGTAAGCCTAATTTGAAACCCTTGTTTGAAACCCTAAACCTAATGTAAAACCCTAGTTTGTAACCCTAACCCTAATGTAAAACCCTAGTTTGAAAACCTAACACTAATGTAAAACCCTAGTTTGAAACCCTAACCCTAATGTAAAACCCTAGTTTGAAGCACTAACCCTAATGTAAAACCCTAGTTTGAAGCACTAACCCTAATGTAAAACACTAGTTTGAAATGCTAACCCTAATGTAAAACCCTAGTTTGAAACCCCAAATCTAATTTGAAACCATAGTTTGAAACCCTAACCCTAATGTAAAACCCTAGTTTGAAGCATTAACCCTAATGTAAAACACTAGTTTGAAACTCTAACCCTAATATTAAACCCTAATTTGAAACCCTAACCCTAATGTAAAACCCTAGTTTGAAAACCTAACCCTAATGATAAACCCTAGTTTGAAACACTAACCCTAAATTTAAACCCTAGTTTGAAACCCTAACCCTAAGGTAAAACCCTAGTTTGAAACCCTAACCCTAATGTAAAACCCTAGTTTGTAACCCTAACCCTAATGTAAAACCATAGTTTGAAACCCTAACCCTAATGTAAAACCCTAGTTTGAAACCCTAACCCTAATGTAAAACCCTAGTTTGAAACCCTAACCCTAATGTAAAACCCTAGTTTGAAACCCTAACCCTAATGTAAAACCCTTGTTTGAAACCCTAACCCTAAAACAAAACCCTAGATTGACACCCTAAGCCTAATTTGAAACCCTAGTTTTAAACCCTAACCCTAATGTAAAGCCCTAGTTTGGAAAACCCTAACCCTAGTTTGAAACCCGAGATTGAAACCCTAACCCTAATGTAAAACCCTAGTTTGAAACCCTAACCCTAATGTAAAACCCCTTGTTTGTAACCCTAACCCTAATTTGAAACCCTAGTTTGAAACCCTAACCCTAATGTAAAACCCTAGTTTGAAACCCTAACCCTAATTTGAAACCCTAGTTTGAAAACCTAACCCTAATGTAAAACCCTAGTTTGAAACCCTAACCCTAATGATAAACCCTATTTTGAAACCCTAACCCTAATTTGAAACCCTAGTTTGAAACCCCAAATCTAATTTGAAACCATAGTTTAAAACCCTAAACCTAATATAAAACCCTAGTTTGAAGCATTAACCCTAATGTAAAACACTAGTTTGAAACGCTAACCCTAATGTTAAACCCTAATTTGAAACCCTAACCCTAATGTAAAACCCTAGTTTGAAACCCTAACCCTAATGATAAACCCTAGTTTGAAACCCTAACCCTAAATTTAAACCCTAGTTTGAAACCCTAACCCTAAGGTAAAACCCTAGTTTGAAACCCTAACCCTAATGTAAAACCCTAGTTTGTAACCCTAACCCTAATGTAAAACCATAGTTTGAAACCCTAACCTTAATTTAAAACCCTAGTTTGAAACCCTAACCCTAATGTAAAACCCTAGTTTGAAGCACTAACCCTAAATTATAACCCTAGTTTGAAACTCTTACCCTAATGTAAAACCCCAGTTTGAAACCCTAACCGTAATGTAAAACCCTAGTTTGTAACCCTAACCCTAATGTAAAACCATAGTTTGAAACCCTAACCCTAATGTAAAACCCTAGTTTGAAACCCTAACCCTAATGTAAAACCCTAGTTTGAAACCCTAACCCTAATGCAAAACCCTAGTTTGAAACCCTAACCCTAATGTAAAACAATAGTTTGAAACCCTAACCCTAATGTAAAACCCTTGTTTGAAACCCTAACCCTAAAACAAAACCCTAGATTGAAACCCTAAGCCTAATTTGAAACCCTAGTTTTAAACCCTAACCCTAATGTAAAGCCCTAGTTTGAAACCTTAACCCTTATTTTAAACCCGAGTTTGAAACCCTAACCCTAATGTAAAACCCTAGTTTGAAACCCTAACCCTAATGTAAAACCCCTTGTTTGTAACCCTAACCCTAATTTGAAACCCTAGTTTGAAACCCTAACCCTAATGTTAAACCCTAGTTTGAAACCCAAACCTTAATGTAAAACCCTAGTTTGAAACCCTAACCCTAATTTGAAACCCTAGTTTGAAATCCTAACTCTAATGTGAAACCTTAGTTTGAAACCCTAACCCTCATAAAAAACCCTAGTTTGTAACCCTAACCCAAATGTAAAACCCTAGTTTGAAACACTAACCCTAATGTAAAACCCTAGTTTGAAACCCTAACCCTAATGTAAAACCCTAGTTTGAAACCCTAACCCTAATGTAAAACCCTAGTTTGAAACCCTAACCCTAATGTAAAACCCTAGTTTGAAGCACTAACCCTAATGTAAAACACTAGTTTGAAACACTAACCCTAATGTAAAACCCTAGTTTGAAGCATTAACCCTAATGTTAAACCCTAGTTTGAAACCCTAACACTAAATTGAAACCCCAGTTTGAAACCCTAACCCTAATCTAAAACCCTAGTTTGAAACCCTAACCCTAATGTAAAACCCTAGTTTGTAACCCTAACCCTAATGTAAAACCATAGTTTGAAACCCTAACCCTAATGTAAAACCCTAGTTTGAAACCCTAACCCTAATGTAAAACCCTAGTTTGTAACCCTAACTCTAATGTAAAACCCTAGTTTGAAACCCTAACCCTAATGTAAAACCCTAGTTTGAAACCCTAACCCTAATGTAAAACCCTAGTTTGAAACCCTAATCCTAATGTTAAACCCTAGTTTGTAACCATAACCCTAATGTAAAATCCTAGTTTGAAACCCTAACCCTAATGTAAAACCCTAGTTTGAAACCCTAATCCTAATGTTAAACCCTAGTTTGTAACCATAACCCTAATGTAAAATCCTAGTTTGAAACCCTAACCCTAATGTTAAACCCTAGTTTGAAACCCTAATGTAAAACCCTTGTTTGAAACCCTAACCCTAATGTAAAACCCTAGTTTGAAACCGTAAGCCTAATTTGAAACCCTTGTTTGAAACCCTAAACCTAATGTAAAACCCTAGTTTGTAACCCTAACCCTAATGTAAAACCCTAGTTTGAAAACCTAACACTAATGTAAAACCCTAGTTTGAAACCCTAACCCTAATGTAAAACCCTAGTTTGAAGCACTAACCCTAATGTAAAACCCTAGTTTGAAGCACTAACCCTAATGTAAAACACTAGTTTGAAATGCTAACCCTAATGTAAAACCCTAGTTTGAAACCCCAAATCTAATTTGAAACCATAGTTTGAAACCCTAACCCTAATGTAAAACCCTAGTTTGAAGCATTAACCCTAATGTAAAACACTAGTTTGAAACTCTAACCCTAATATTAAACCCTAATTTGAAACCCTAACCCTAATGTAAAACCCTAGTTTGAAAACCTAACCCTAATGATAAACCCTAGTTTGAAACACTAACCCTAAATTTAAACCCTAGTTTGAAACCCTAACCCTAAGGTAAAACCCTAGTTTGAAACCCTAACCCTAATGTAAAACCCTAGTTTGTAACCCTAACCCTAATGTAAAACCATAGTTTGAAACCCTAACCCTAATGTAAAACCCTAGTTTGAAACCCTAACCCTAATGTAAAACCCTAGTTTGAAACCCTAACCCTAATGTAAAACCCTAGTTTGAAACCCTAACCCTAATGTAAAACCCTTGTTTGAAACCCTAACCCTAAAACAAAACCCTAGATTGACACCCTAAGCCTAATTTGAAACCCTAGTTTTAAACCCTAACCCTAATGTAAAGCCCTAGTTTGGAAAACCCTAACCCTAGTTTGAAACCCGAGATTGAAACCCTAACCCTAATGTAAAACCCTAGTTTGAAACCCTAACCCTAATGTAAAACCCCTTGTTTGTAACCCTAACCCTAATTTGAAACCCTAGTTTGAAACCCTAACCCTAATGTAAAACCCTAGTTTGAAACCCTAACCCTAATTTGAAACCCTAGTTTGAAAACCTAACCCTAATGTAAAACCCTAGTTTGAAACCCTAACCCTAATGATAAACCCTATTTTGAAACCCTAACCCTAATTTGAAACCCTAGTTTGAAACCCCAAATCTAATTTGAAACCATAGTTTAAAACCCTAAACCTAATATAAAACCCTAGTTTGAAGCATTAACCCTAATGTAAAACACTAGTTTGAAACGCTAACCCTAATGTTAAACCCTAATTTGAAACCCTAACCCTAATGTAAAACCCTAGTTTGAAACCCTAACCCTAATGATAAACCCTAGTTTGAAACCCTAACCCTAAATTTAAACCCTAGTTTGAAACCCTAACCCTAAGGTAAAACCCTAGTTTGAAACCCTAACCCTAATGTAAAACCCTAGTTTGTAACCCTAACCCTAATGTAAAACCATAGTTTGAAACCCTAACCTTAATTTAAAACCCTAGTTTGAAACCCTAACCCTAATGTAAAACCCTAGTTTGAAGCACTAACCCTAAATTATAACCCTAGTTTGAAACTCTTACCCTAATGTAAAACCCCAGTTTGAAACCCTAACCGTAATGTAAAACCCTAGTTTGTAACCCTAACCCTAATGTAAAACCATAGTTTGAAACCCTAACCCTAATGTAAAACCCTAGTTTGAAACCCTAACCCTAATGTAAAACCCTAGTTTGAAACCCTAACCCTAATGCAAAACCCTAGTTTGAAACCCTAACCCTAATGTAAAACAATAGTTTGAAACCTTAACCCTAATGTAAAACCCTTGTTTGAAACCCTAACCCTAAAACAAAACCCTAGATTGAAACCCTAAGCCTAATTTGAAACCCTAGTTTTAAACCCTAACCCTAATGTAAAGCCCTAGTTTGAAACCTTAACCCTTATTTTAAACCCGAGTTTGAAACCCTAACCCTAATGTAAAACCCTAGTTTGAAACCCTAACCCTAATGTAAAACCCCTTGTTTGTAACCCTAACCCTAATTTGAAACCCTAGTTTGAAACCCTAACCCTAATGTTAAACCCTAGTTTGAAACCCAAACCTTAATGTAAAACCCTAGTTTGAAACCCTAACCCTAATTTGAAACCCTAGTTTGAAATCCTAACTCTAATGTGAAACCTTAGTTTGAAACCCTAACCCTCATAAAAAACCCTAGTTTGTAACCCTAACCCAAATGTAAAACCCTAGTTTGAAACACTAACCCTAATGTAAAACCCTAGTTTGAAACCCTAACCCTAATGTAAAACCCTAGTTTGAAACCCTAACCCTAATGTAAAACCCTAGTTTGAAACCCTAACCCTAATGTAAAACCCTAGTTTGAAGCACTAACCCTAATGTAAAACACTAGTTTGAAACACTAACCCTAATGTAAAACCCTAGTTTGAAGCATTAACCCTAATGTTAAACCCTAGTTTGAAACCCTAACACTAAATTGAAACCCCAGTTTGAAACCCTAACCCTAATCTAAAACCCTAGTTTGAAACCCTAACCCTAATGTAAAACCCTAGTTTGTAACCCTAACCCTAATGTAAAACCATAGTTTGAAACCCTAACCCTAATGTAAAACCCTAGTTTGAAACCCTAACCCTAATGTAAAACCCTAGTTTGTAACCCTAACTCTAATGTAAAACCCTAGTTTGAAACCCTAACCCTAATGTAAAACCCTAGTTTGAAACCCTAACCCTAATGTAAAACCCTTGTTTGAAACCCTAACCCTAATTTTAAACCCGAGTTTGAAACCCTAACCCTAATGTAAAACCCTAGTTTGAAACCCTAACCCTAATGTAAACCCCCTTGTTTGTAACCCTAACCCTAATTTGAAACCCTAGTTTGAAACCCTAACCCTAATGTTAAACCCTAGTTTGAAACCCTAACCCTAATGTAAAACCCTAGTTTGAAACCCTAACCCTAATTTGAAACCCTTGTTTGAAACCCTAACCCTAATTTGAAACCCCTGTTTGAAATCCTAACTCTAATGTGAAACCCTAGTTTGAAACCCTAACCCTAATGTAAAACCTTAGTTTGTAAACCTAACCCAAATGTAAAACCCTAGTTTGAAACACTAACCATAATGTAAAACCCTAGTTTGAAACGCTAACCCTGATGTAAAACCCTAGTTTGAAGCATTAACCCTAAAGTAAAACACTAGTTTGAAACCCTAACCCTAATGTTAAACACTAGTATGAAACCCTAACCCTAATGTAAAACCCTAGTTTGAAACCCTAACCCTAATGATAAACCCTAGTTTGAAACCCTAACCCTAAATTGAAACCCTAGTTTGAAAACCTAACCCTAATGTAAAACCCTAGTTTGAAACCCTAACCCTAATGTAAAACCCTAGTTTGAAACCCTAACCCTAATGTAAAACCATAGTTTGAAGCACTAACCCTAATGTAAAACACTAGTTTGAAACGCTAACCCTAATGTAAAACCCTAGTTTGAAACATTAACCCTAATGTTAAACCCTAGTTTGAAACCCTAACACTAAATTGAAACCCCAGTTTGAAACCCTAACACTAATGTAAAACCCTAGTTTGTAACCCTAACCCTAATGTAAAACCTTAGTGTGAAACCCTAACCCTAATGTAAAACCCTAGTTTGAAACCCTAACCCTAATGTAAAACCCTAGTTTGAAACCCTAACCCTAATTTGAAACCCTAGTTTGAAACCCTAACCCTAATGTAAAACCCTAGTTTGAAACCCTAACCCTAACGTTTAACCCTAGTTTGAAACCCTAACCGTAATGTAAAACCCTAGTTTGAAACCCTACCCCTAATTTGAAACCCGAGTTTGAAACCCTAGCGCTAATGTAAAACCCTAGTTTGCAACCCTAACCCTAATTTGAAACCCTAGTTTGAAACCCTAACCCTAATGTTAAACCCTATTTTGAAACCCTAACCCTAATGTAAAACCCTATTTTGAAACCCTAACCCTAATGTAAAACCCTATTTTGAAACCCTAACCCTAATGTAAAACCCTAGTTTGAAACCCCAAACCTAATTTGAAACCCTAGTTTGAAACCCTAACCCTAATGTAAAACCATAGTTTGTAACGCTAATCCTAATGTAAAACCTCAATTTGAAACCCAAACCCTAATTTGAAACCCTAGTTTGAAACCCTAAACCCAATGTAAAACCCAAGTTTGAAACCCTAACCCTAATTTAAAACCCCTGTTTTGAAACCCTAACCCTAATGTAAAACCCTTGTTTGAAACCCTAACCCTAATGTAAAACCCTTGTTTGAAACCCTAACCCTAATTTGAAACCCTAGTTTGAAACCCTAACCCTAATATAAATCCCTAGTTTGAAACCCTAACCCTAATTAGAAACCCTAGTTTGAAACCCTAACCCTAATGTAAAACCCTAGTTTGAAACCCTAACCCTAATGATAAACCCTAGTTTAAAACCCTAACCCTAATTAGAAAGCCTAGTTTGAAACCCTAACCCTAATGTAAAACCCTAGTTTGAAACCCTAACCCTAATGATAAACCCTAGTTTAAAACCCTAACCCTAATTTGAAACCCTAGTTTGAAACCCTAACCCTAATTTGAAACCCTAGTTTGAAACCCTAACCCTAATGTAAAACCCTAGTTTGTAACCTTAACACTAATGTAAAACCCTAGTTTGGAACCCTAACCCTAATGTTAAACGCTAGTTTGAAACCCTAACCCTAATGTAAAACCCTTGTTTGAAACCCTAACCCTAATGTAAAACCCTAGTTTGAAGCAGTAACCCTAATGTAAAACCCTAGTTTGAAACTCTAACCCTAATTTGAAACCCTAGTTTGAAACCCTAACCCTAATGTAAAACCCTAGTTTGAAAGCGTAACCCTAATGTAAAACCCTAGTTTGAAGCATTAACCCTAATGTAAAACCCTAGTTTGAAACCCTAACCCTAACGTTAAACCCTAGTTTGAAACCCTAACCATAATGTAAAACCCTAGTTTGTAACCCTAACCCTAATGTAAAACCCTAGTTTGAAACCCTAACCCTAATGATAAACCCTAGTTTGAAACCCTAAACCTAATGCAAAACACTAGTTTGAAACGCTAACTCTAATGTAAAACCCTAGTTTGAAACCCCAAATCTAATTTGAAACCATAGTTTAAAACCCTAACCCTAATGTAAAACCCTAGTTTGAAGCATTAACCCTAATGTAAAACACTAGTTTGAAACGCTAACCCTAATGTTAAACCCTAATTTGAAACCCTAACCCTAAGGTAAAACCCTAGTTTGAAACCCTAACCCTAATGTAAAACCCTAGTTTGTAACCCTAACCCTAATGTAAAACCATAGTTTGAAACCCTAACCCTAATGTAAAACCCTAGTTTGAAACCCTAACCCTAATGTAAAACCCTAGTTTGTAACCCTAACTCTAATGTAAAACCCTAGTTTGAAACCCTAACCCTAATGTAAAACAATAGTTTGAAACCCTAACCCTAATGTAAAACCCTTGTTTGAAACCCTAACCCTAAAACAAAACCCTAGATTGAAACCCTAAGCCTAATTTGAAACCCTAGTTTTAAACCCTAACCCTAATGTAAAGCCCTAGTTTGAAACCTTAACCCTTATTTTAAACCCGAGTTTGAAACCCTAACCCTAATGTAAAACCCTAGTTTGAAACCCTAACCCTAATGTAAAACCCCTTGTTTGTAACCCTAACCCTAATTTGAAACCCTAGTTTGAAACCCTAACCCTAATGTTAAACCCTAGTTTGAAACCCAAACCTTAATGTAAAACCCTAGTTTGAAACCCTAACCCTAATTTGAAACCCCTGTTTGAAATCCTAACTCTAATGTGAAACCTTAGTTTGAAACCCTAACCCTCATAAAAAACCCTAGTTTGTAACCCTAACCCAAATGTAAAACCCTAGTTTGAAACACTAACCCTAATGTAAAACCCTAGTTTGAAACCCTAACCCTAATGTAAAACCCTAGTTTGAAACCCTAACCCTAATGTAAAACCCCTTTTTGAAACCCTAACCCTAATGTTAACCCTAGTTTGAAGCACTAACCCTAATGTAAAACACTAGTTTGAAACACTAACCCTAATGTAAAACCCTAGTTTGAAGCATTAACCCTAATGTTAAACCCTAGTTTGAAACCCTAACACTAAATTGAAACCCCAGTTTGAAACCCTAACCCTAATCTAAAACCCTAGTTTGAAACCCTAACCCTAATGTAAAACCCTAGTTTGTAACCCTAACCCTAATGTAAAACCATAGTTTGAAACCCTAACCCTAATGTAAAACCCTAGTTTGAAACCCTAACCCTAATGTAAAACCCTAGTTTGTAACCCTAACTCTAATGTAAAACCCCAGTTTGAAACCCTAACCCTAATGTAAAACCCTAGTTTGAAACCCTAACCCTAATGTAAAACCCTTGTTTGAAACCCTAACCCTAATTTAAAACCCGAGTTTGAAACCCTAACCCTAATGTAAAACCCTAGTTTGAAACCCTAACCCTAATTTAAAACCCCTTGTTTGTAACCCTAACCCTAATTTGAAACCCTAGTTTGAAACCCTAACCCTAATGTTAAACCCTAGTTTGAAACCCTAACCCTAATGTAAAACCCTAGTTTGAAACCCTAACCCTAATTTGAAACCCTTGTTTGAAACCCTAACCCTAATTTGAAACCCCTGTTTGAAATCCTAACTCTAATGTGAAACCCTAGTTTGAAACCCTAACCCTAATGTAAAACCTTAGTTTGTAAACCTAACCCAAATGTAAAACCCTAGTTTGAAACACTAACCATAATGTAAAACCCTAGTTTGTAACCTTAACACTAATGTAAAACCCTAGTTTGGAACCCTAACCCTAATGTTAAACGCTAGTTTGAAACCCTAACCCTAATGTAAAACCCTTGTTTGAAACCCTAACCCTAATGTAAAACCCTAGTTTGAAGCAGTAACCCTAATGTAAAACCCTAGTTTGAAACTCTAACCCTAATTTGAAACCCTAGTTTGAAACCCTAACCCTAATGTAAAACCCTAGTTTGAAAGCGTAACCCTAATGTAAAACCCTAGTTTGAAGCATTAACCCTAATGTAAAACCCTAGTTTGAAACCCTAACCCTAACGTTAAACCCTAGTTTGTAACCCTAACCCTAATGTAAAACCCTAGTTTGAAACCCTAACCCTAATGATAAACCCTAGTTTGAAACCCTAAACCTAATGCAAAACACTAGTTTGAAACGCTAACTCTAATGTAAAACCCTAGTTTGAAACCCCAAATCTAATTTGAAACCATAGTTTAAAACCCTAACCCTAATGTAAAACCCTAGTTTGAAGCATTAACCCTAATGTAAAACACTAGTTTGAAACGCTAACCCTAATGTTAAACCCTAATTTGAAACCCTAACCCTAAGGTAAAACCCTAGTTTGAAACCCTAACCCTAATGTAAAACCCTAGTTTGTAACCCTAACCCTAATGTAAAACCATAGTTTGAAACCCTAACCCTAATGTAAAACCCTAGTTTGAAACCCTAACCCTAATGTAAAACCCTAGTTTGTAACCCTAACTCTAATGTAAAACCCTAGTTTGAAACCCTAACCCTAATGTAAAACAATAGTTTGAAACCCTAACCCTAATGTAAAACCCTTGTTTGAAACCCTAACCCTAAAACAAAACCCTAGATTGAAACCCTAAGCCTAATTTGAAACCCTAGTTTTAAACCCTAACCCTAATGTAAAGCCCTAGTTTGAAACCCTAACCCTAATGTAAAACCCTAGTTTGAAACCCTAACCCTAATGTAAAACCCCTTGTTTGTAACCCTAACCCTAATTTGAAACCCTAGTTTGAAACCCTAACCCTAATGTTAAACCCTAGTTTGAAACCCAAACCTTAATGTAAAACCCTAGTTTGAAACCCTAACCCTAATTTGAAACCCCTGTTTGAAATCCTAACTCTAATGTGAAACCTTAGTTTGAAACCCTAACCCTCATAAAAAACCCTAGTTTGTAACCCTAACCCAAATGTAAAACCCTAGTTTGAAACACTAACCCTAATGTAAAACCCTAGTTTGAAACCCTAACCCTAATGTAAAACCCTAGTTTGAAACCCTAACCCTAATGTAAAACCCCTTTTTGAAACCCTAACCCTAATGTTAACCCTAGTTTGAAGCACTAACCCTAATGTAAAACACTAGTTTGAAACACCAACCCTAATGTAAAACCCTAGTTTGAAGCATTAACCCTAATGTTAAACCCTAGTTTGAAACCCTAACACTAAATTGAAACCCCAGTTTGAAACCCTAACCCTAATCTAAAACCCTAGTTTGAAACCCTAACCCTAATGTAAAACCCTAGTTTGTAACCCTAACCCTAATGTAAAACCATAGTTTGAAACCCTAACCCTAATGTAAAACCCTAGTTTGAAAACCTAACCCTAATGTAAAACCCTAGTTTGTAACCCTAACTCTAATGTAAAACCCCAGTTTGAAACCCTAACCCTAATGTAAAACCCTAGTTTGAAACCCTAACCCTAATGTAAAACCCTTGTTTGAAACCCTAACCCTAATTTTAAACCCGAGTTTGAAACCCTAACCCTAATGTAAAACCCTAGTTTGAAACCCTAACCCTAATGTAAAACCCCTTGTTTGTAACCCTAACCCTAATTTGAAACCCTAGTTTGAAACCCTAACCCTAATGTTAAACCCTAGTTTGAAAGCCTAACCCTAATGTAAAACCCTAGTTTGAAACCCTAACCCTAATTTGAAACCCTTGTTTGAAACCCTAACCCTAATTTGAAACCCCTGTTTGAAATCCTAACTCTAATGTGAAACCCTAGTTTGAAACCCTAACCCTAATGTAAAACCTTAGTTTGTAAACCTAACCCAAATGTAAAACCCTAGTTTGAAACACTAACCATAATGTAAAACCCTAGTTTGAAACGCTAACCCTGATGTAAAACCCTAGTTTGAAGCATTAACCCTAAAGTAAAACACTAGTTTGAAACCCTAACCCTAATGTTAAACACTAGTATGAAACCCTAACCCTAATGTAAAACCCTAGTTTGAAACCCTAACCCTAATGATAAACCCTAGTTTGAAACTCTAACCCTAAATTGAAACCCTAGTTTGAAACCCTAACCCTAATGTAAAACCCTAGTTTGAAACCCTAACCCTAATGTAAAACCCTAGTTTGAAACCCTAACCCTAATGTAAAACCATAGTTTGAAGCACTAACCCTAATGTAAAACACTAGTTTGAAACGCTAACCCTAATGTAAAACCCTAGTTTGAAGCATTAACCCTAATGTTAAACCCTAGTTTGAAACCCTAACACTAAATTGAAACCCCAGTTTGAAACCCTAACACTAATGTAAAACCCTAGTTTGTAACCCTAACCCTAATGTAAAACCTTAGTGTGAAACCCTAACCCTAATGTAAAACCCTAGTTTGAAACCCTAACCCTAATGTAAAACCCTAGTTTGAAACCCTAACCCTAATTTGAAACCCTAGTTTGAAACCCTAACCCTAATGTAAAACCCTAGTTTGAAACCCTAACCCTAACGTTAAACCCTAGTTTGAAACCCTCACCATAATGTAAAACCCTAGTTTGAAACCCTACCCCTAATTTGAAACCCGAGTTTGAAATCCTAGCGCTAATGTAAAACCCTAGTTTGCAACCCTAACCCTAATTTGAAACCCTAGTTTGAAACCCTAACCCTAATGTTAAACCCTATTTTGAAACCCTAACCCTAATGTAAAACCCTAGTTTGAAACCCTAACCCTAATGTAAAACCCTATTTTGAAACCCTAACCCTAATGTAAAACCCTAGTTTGAAACCCTAACCCTAATGTAAAACCCTAGTTTGAAACCCCAAACCTAATTTGAAACCCTAGTTTGAAACCCTAACCCTAATGTAAAACCCTAGTTTGTAACCCTAATCCTAATGTAAAACCTCAATTTGAAACCCAAACCCTAATTTGAAACCCTAGTTTGAAACCCTAAACCTAATGTAAAACCCAAGTTTGAAACCCTAACCCTAATTTAAAACCCCTGTTTTGAAACCCTAACCCTAATGTAAAACCCTTGTTTGAAACCCTAACCCTAATGTAAAACCCTTGTTTGAAACCCTAACCCTAATTTGAAACCCTAGTTTGAAACCCTAACCCTAATATAAAACCCTAGTTTGAAACCCTAACCCTAATTAGAAACCCTAGTTTGAAACCCTAACCCTAATGTAAAACCCTAATTTGAAACCCTAACCCTAATGATAAACCCTAGTTTAAAACCCTAACCCTAATTAGAAAGCCTAGTTTGAAACCCTAACCCTAATGTAAAACCCTAGTTTGAAACCCTAACCCTAATGATAAACCCTAGTTTAAAACCCTAACCCTAATTTGAAACCCTAGTTTGAAACCCTAACCCTAATTTGAAACCCTAGTTTGAAACCCTAACCCTAATGTAAAACCCTAGTTTGTAACCTTAACACTAATGTAAAACCCTAGTTTAGAACCCTAACCCTAATGTTAAACGCTAGTTTGAAACCCTAACCCTAATGTAAAACCCTTGTTTGAAACCCTAACCCTAATGTAAAACCCTAGTTTGAAGCAGTAACCCTAATGTAAAACCCTAGTTTGAAACTCTAACCCTAATTTGAAACCCTAGTTTGAAACCCTAACCCTAATGTAGAACCCTAGTTTGAAACCCTAACCCTAATTTGAAACCCCTGTTTGAAATCCTAACTCTAATGTGAAACCTTAGTTTGAAACCCTAACCCTCATAAAAAACCCTAGTTTGTAACCCTAACCCAAATGTAAAACCCTAGTTTGAAACACTAACCCTAATGTAAAACCCTAGTTTGAAACCCTAACCCTAATGTAAAACCCTAGTTTGAAACCCTAACCCTAATGTAAAACCCCTTTTTGAAACCCTAACCCTAATGTAAAACCCTAGTTTGAAGCACTAACCCTAATGTAAAACACTAGTTTGAAACACTAACCCTAATGTAAAACCCTAGTTTGAAGCATTAACCCTAATGTTAAACCCTAGTTTGAAACCCTAACACTAAATTGAAACCCCAGTTTGAAACCCTAACCCTAATCTAAAACCCTAGTTTGAAACCCTAACCCTAATGTAAAACCCTAGTTTGTAACCCTAACCCTAATGTAAAACCATAGTTTGAAACCCTAACCCTAATGTAAAACCCTAGTTTGAAACCCTAACCCTAATGTAAAACCCTAGTTTGTAACCCTAACTCTAATGTAAAACCCTAGTTTGAAACCCTAACCCTAATGTAAAACCCTAGTTTGAAACCCTAACCCTAATGTAAAACCCTTGTTTGAAACCCTAACCCTAATTTTAAACCTGAGTTTGAAACCCTAACCCTAATGTAAAACCCTAGTTTGAAACCCTAACCCTAATGTAAAACCCCTTGTTTGTAACCCTAACCCTAATTTGAAACCCTAGTTTGAAACCCTAACCCTAATGTTAAACCCTAGTTTGAAACCCTAACCCTAATGTAAAACCCTAGTTTGAAACCCTAACCCTAATTTGAAACCCTTGTTTGAAACCCTAACCCTAATTTGAAACCCCTGTTTGAAATCCTAACTCTAATCTGAAACCCTAGTTTGAAACCCTAACCCTAATGTAAAACCTTAGTTTGTAAACCTAACCCAAATGTAAAACCCTAGTTTGAAACACTAACCATAATGTAAAACCCTAGTTTGAAACGCTAACCCTGATGTAAAACCCTAGTTTGAAGCATTAACCCTAAAGTAAAACACTAGTTTGAAACCCTAACCCTAATGTTAAACACTAGTATGAAACCCTAACCCTAATGTAAAACCCTAGTTTGAAACCCTAACCCTAATGATAAACCCTAGTTTGAAACCCTAACCCTAAATTGAAACCCTAGTTTGAAACCCTAACCCTAATGTAAAACCCTAGTTTGAAACCCTAACCCTAATGTAAAACCCTAGTTTGAAACCCTAACCCTAATGTAAAACCCTAGTTTGAAGCATTAACCCTAATGTTAAACCCTAGTTTGAAACCCTAACACTAAATTGAAACCCCAGTTTGAAACCCTAACACTAATGTAAAACCCTAGTTTGTAACCCTAACCCTAATGTAAAACCTTAGTGTGAAACCCTAACCCTAATGTAAAACCCTAGTTTGAAACCCTAACCCTAATGTAAAACCCTAGTTTGAAACCCTAACAAAAATTGGAAACCCTAGTTTGAAACCCTAACCCTAATGTAAAACCCTAGTTTGAAACCCTAACCCTAACGTTAAACCCTAGTTTGAAACCCTCACCGTAATGTAAAACCCTAGTTTGAAACCCTACCCCTAATTTGAAACCCGAGTTTGAAACCCTAGCGCTAATGTAAAACCCTAGTTTGCAACCCTAACCCTAATTTGAAACCCTAGTTTGAAACCCTAACCCTAATGTTAAACCCTATTTTGAAACCCTAACCCTAATGTAAAACCCTATTTTGAAACCCTAACCCTAATGTAAAACCCTAGTTTGAAACCCCAAACCTAATTTGAAACCCTAGTTTGAAACCCTAACCCTAATGTAAAACCCTAGTTTGTAACCCTAATCCTAATGTAAAACCTCAATTTGAAACCCAAACCCTAATTTGAAACCCTAGTTTGAAACCCTAAACCTAATGTAAAACCCAAGTTTGAAACCCTAACCCTAATTTAAAACCCCTGTTTTGAAACCCTAACCCTAATGTAAAACCCTTGTTTGAAACCCTAACCCTAATGTAAAACCCTTGTTTGAAACCCTAACCCTAATTTGAAACCCTAGTTTGAAACCCTAACCCTAATATAAAACCCTAGTTTGAAACCATAACCCTAATTAGAAACCCTAGTTTGAAACCCTAACCCTAATGTAAAACCCTAGTTTGAAACCCTAACCCTAATGATAAACCCTAGTTTAAAACCCTAACCCTAATTAGAAAGCCTAGTTTGAAACCCTAACCCTAATGTAAAACCCTAGTTTGAAACCCTAACCCTAATGATAAACCCTAGTTTAAAACCCTAACCCTAATTTGAAACCCTAGTTTGAAACCCTAACCCTAATTTGAAACCCTAGTTTGAAACCCTAACCCTAATGTAAAACCCTAGTTTGTAACCTTAACACTAATGTAAAACCCTAGTTTGGAACCCTAACCCTAATGTTAAACGCTAGTTTGAAACCCTAACCCTAATGTAAAACCCTTGTTTGAAACCCTAACCCTAATGTAAAACCCTAGTTTGAAGCAGTAACCCTAATGTAAAACCCTAGTTTGAAACTCTAACCCTAATTTGAAACCCTAGTTTGAAACCCTAACCCTAATGTAAAACCCTAGTTTGAAAGCGTAACCCTAATGTAAAACCCTAGTTTGAAGCATTAACCCTAATGTAAAACCCTAGTTTGAAACCCTAACCCTAACGTTAAACCCTAGTTTGAAACCCTAACCGTAATGTAAAACCCTAGTTTGTAACCCTAACCCTAATGTAAAACCCTAGTTTGAAACCCTAACCCTAATGATAAACCCTAGTTTGAAACCCTAAACCTAATGCAAAACACTAGTTTGAAACGCTAACTCTAATGTAAAACCCTAGTTTGAAACCCCAAATCTAATTTGAAACCATAGTTTAAAACCCTAACCCTAATGTAAAACCCTAGTTTGAAGCATTAACCCTAATGTAAAACCCTAGTTTGAAACCCTAACCCTAATGTTAAACCCTAGTTTGAAACCCTAACCCTAATGTAAAACCCTTGTTTGAAACCCTAACCCTAATGTAAAACCCTAGTTTGTAACACTAACCCAAATGTAAAACCCTAGTTTGAAAACCTAACACTAATGTAAAACCCTAGTTTGAAACCCTAACCCTAATGTAAAGCCCTAGTTTGAAGCATTAACCCTAATGTAAAACCCTAGTTTGAAGCACTAACCCTAATGTAAAACACTAGTTTGAAACGCTAACTCTAATGTAAAACCCTAGTTTGAAACCCCAAATCTAATTTGAAACCATAGTTTAAAACCCTAACCCTAATGTAAAACCCTAGTTTGAAGCATTAACCCTAATGTAAAATACTAGTTTGAAACGCTAACCCTAATGTTAAACCCTAATTTGAAACCCTAACCCTAATGTAAAACCCTAGTTTGAAACCCTAACCCTAATGATAAACCCTAGTTTGAAACACTAACCCTAAATTTAAACCCTAGTTTGTAACCCTAACCCTAATGTAAAACCTTAGTGTGAAACCCTAACCCTAATGTAAAACCCTAGTTTGAAACCCTAACCCTAATGTAAATCACTAGTTTGAAACCCTAACCCTAATTTGAAACCCTAGTTTGAAACCCTAACCCTGATGTAAAACCCTAGTTTGAAACCCTAACCCTAACGTTAAACCCTAGTTTGAAACCCTAACCGTAATGTAAAACCCTAGTTTGAAACCCTACCCCTAATTTGAAACCCGAGTTTGAAACCCTAGCGCTAATGTAAAACCCTAGTTTGCAACCCTAACCCTAATTTGAAACCCTAGTTTGAAACCTTAACCCTAATGTTAAACCCTAGTTTGCAACCCTAACCCTAATTTGAAACCCTAGTTTGAAACCTTAACCCTAATGTTAAACCCTATTTTGAAACCCTAACCCTAATGTAAAACCCTAGTTTGAAACCCTAACCCTAATGTAAAACCCTAGTTTGAAACCCTAACCCTAATGTAAAACCCTAGTTTGAAACCCCAAACCTAATTTGAAACCCTAGTTTGAAACCCTAACCCTAATGTAAAACCCTAGTTTGTAACCCTAATCCTAATGTAAAACCTCAATTTGAAACCCAAACCCTAATTTGAAACCCTAGTTTGAAACCCTAAACCTAATGTAAAACCCAAGTATGAAACCCTAACCCTAATTTAAAACCCCTGTTTTGAAACCCTAACCCTAATGTAAAACCCTTGTTTGAAACCCTAACCCTAATGTAAAACCCTTGTTTGAAACCCTTACCCTAATTTGAAACCCTAGTTTGAAACCCTAACCCTAATATAAAACCCTAGTTTGAAACCCTAACCCTAATTAGAAACCCTAGTTTGAAACCCTAACCCTAACCCTAATGTAAAACCCTAGTTTGAAACCCTAACCCTAATGATAAACCCTAGTTTAAAACCCTAACCCTAATTAGAAAGCCTAGTTTGAAACCCTAACCCTAATGTAAAACCCTAGTTTGTAACCCTAACCCAAATGTAAAACCCTAGTTTGAAAACCTAACACTAATGTAAAACCCTAGTTTGAAACCCTAACCGTAATGTAAAACCCTAGTTTGAAACCCTACCCCTAATTTGAAACCCGAGTTTGAAACCCTAGCGCTAATGTAAAACCCTAGTTTGCAACCCTAACCCTAATTTGAAACCCTAGTTTGAAACCCTAACCCTAATGTTAAACCCTATTTTGAAACCCTAACCCTAATGTAAAACCCTAGTTTGTAACCCTAACCCTAATGTAAAACCATAGTTTGAAACCCTAACTCTAATGTAAAACCCTAGTTTGAAAGCGTAACCCTAATGTAAAACCCTAGATTGAAACCCTAACCCTAATGTAAAACCCTAGTTTGAAACCCTAACCCTAATGTAAAACCCTTGTTTGAAACCCTAACCCTAAAACAAAACCCTAGATTGAAACCCTAAGCCTAATTTGAAACCCTAGTTTTAAACCCTAACCCTAATGTAAAGCCCTAGTTTGGAAAACCCCAACCCTAGTTTGAAACCCGAGATTGAAACCCTAACCCTAATGTAAAACCCTAGTTTGAAACCCTAACCCTAATGTAAAACCCCTTGTTTGTAACCCTAACCCTAATTTGAAACCCTAGTTTGAAACCCTAACCCTAATGTTAAACCCTAGTTTGAAACCCTAACCCTAATGTAAAACCCTAGTTTGAAACCCTAACCCTAATTTGAAACCCTAGTTTGAAAACCTAACCCTAATGTAAAACCCTAGTTTGAAACCCTAACCCTAATGATAAACCCTATTTTGAAACCCTAACCCTAATTTGAAACCCTAGTTTGAAACCCTAACCCTAATTTGAAACCCCTGTTTGAAATCCTAACTCTAATGTGAAACCTTAGTTTGAAACCCTAACCCTCATAAAAAACCCTAGTTTGTAACCCTAACCCAAATGTAAAACCCTAGTTTGAAACACTAACCCGAATGTAAAACCCTAGTTTGAAACGCTAACCCTAATGTAAAACCCTAGTTTGAAGCATTAACCCTAAAGTAAAACACTAGTTTGAAACCCTAACCCTAATGTTAAACCCTAGTTTGAAACCCTAACCCTAATGTAAAACCCTAGTTTGAAACCCTAACCCTAATGATAAACCCTAGTTTGCAACCCTAACCCTAAATTGAAACCCTAGTTTGAAACCCTAACCCTAATGTAAAACCCTAGTTTGAAACCCTAACCCTAATGTAAAACCCTAGTTTGTAACCCTAACCCTAATGTAAAACCCTAGTTTGAAACCCTAACCCAAATGTAAAACCCTAGTTTGAAGCATTAACCCTAAAGTAAAACACTAGTTTGAAACCCTAACCCTAATGTTAAACCCTAGTTTGAAACCCTAACCCTAATGTAAAACCCTAGTTTGAAACCCTAACCCTAATGATAAACCCTAGTTTGCAACCCTAACCCTAAATTGAAACCCTAGTTTGAAACCCTAACCCTAATGTAAAACCCTAGTTTGAAACCCTAACCCTAATGTAAAACCCTAGTTTGTAACCCTAACCCTAATGTAAAACCCTAGTTTGAAACCCTAACCCTAATGTAAAACCCTAGTTTGAAACCCTAACCCTAATGTAAAACCCTAGTTTGAAGCACTAACCCTAATGTAAAACACTAGTTTGAAACGCTAACCCTAATGTAAAACCCTAGTTTGAAGCATTAACCCTAATGTTAATCCCTAGTTTGAAACCCTAACACTAAATTGAAACCCCAGTTTGAAACCCTAACCCTAATGTAAAACCCTAGTTTGAAACCCTAACCCTAATGTAAAACCCTAGTTTGTACACCTAACCCTAATGTAAAACCTTAGTGTGAAACCCTAACCCTAATGTAAAACCCTAGTTTGAAACTCTAACCCTAATGTAAAACCCTAGTTTGAAACCCTAACCCTAATTTGAAACCCTAGTTTGAAACCCTAACCCTAATGTAAAACCCTTGTTTGAAACCCTAACCCTAATGTAAAACCCTAGTTTGAAACCCTAACCCTAATGTTAAAGCCTAGTTTGTAACCCTAACCCTAATGTAAAACCCTAGTTTGAAACCCTAACCCTAATGTAAAACCCTAGTTTGTAACCCTAACCCTAATGTAAAATGACTGTTTTGAAACCCTAACCCTAATGTAAAACACTAGTTTGAAACGCTAACCCTAATGTAAAACCCTAGTTTGAAGCATTAACCCTAATGTTAAACCCTAGTTTGAAACCCTAACACTAAATTGAAACCCCAGTTTGAAACCCTAACCCTAATGTTAAACCCTAGTTTGAAACCCTAACCCTAATGTAAAACCCTTGTTTGAAACCCTAACCCTAATGTAAAACCCTAGTTTGAAACCCTAAGCCTAATTTGAAACCCTAGTTTGAAACCCTAAACCTAATGTAAAACCCTAGTTTGTAACCCTAACCCAAATGTAAAACCCTAGTTTGAAAACCTAACACTAATGTAAAACCCTAGTTTGAAACCCTAACCCTAATGTAAAACCCTAGTTTGAAGCATTAACCCTAATGTAAAACCCTAGTTTGAAGCACTAACCCTAATGTAAAACACTAGTTTGAAACGCTAACCCTAATGTTAAACCCTAATTTGAAACCCTAACCCTAATGTAAAACCCTAGTTTGAAACCCTAACCCTAATGATAAACCCTAGTTTGAAACACTAACCCTAAATTTAAACCCTAGTTTGAAACCCTAACCCTAATGTTAAACCCTATTTTGAAACCCTAACCCTAATGTAAAACCCTATTTTGAAACCCTAACCCTAATGTAAAACCCTAGTTTGAAACCCTAACCCTAATGTAAAACCCTAGTTTGAAACCCCAAACCTAATTTGAAACCATAGTTTGAAACCCTAACCCTAATGTAAAACCCTAGTTTGTAACCCTAATCCTAATGTAAAACCTCAATTTGAAACCCAAACCCTAATTTGAAACCCTAGTTTGAAACCCTAAACCTAATGTAAAACCCAAGTTTGAAACCCTAACCCTAATTTAAAACCCCTGTTTTGAAACCCTAAGCCTAATGTAAAACCCTTGTTTGAAACCCTAACCCTAATGTAAAACCCTTGTTTGAAACCCTAACCCTAATTTGAAACCCTAGTTTGAAACCCTAACCCTAATATAAAACCCTAGTTTGAAACCCTAACCCTAATTAGAAACCCTAGTTTGAAACCCTAACCCTAATGTAAAACCCTAGTTTGAAACCCTAACCCTAATGATAAACCCTAGTTTAAAACCCTAACCCTAATTAGAAAGCCTAGTTTGAAACCCTAACCCTAATGTAAAACCCTAGTTTGAAACCCTAACCCTAATGATAAACCCTAGTTTGAAAACCCTAACCCTAATTTGAAACCCTAGTTTGAAACCCTAACCCTAATTTGAAACCCTAGTTTGAAGCAGTAACCCTAATGTAAAACCCTAGTTTGAAACTCTAACCCTAATTTGAAACCCTAGTTTGAAACCCTAACCCTAATGTAAAACCCTAAATTGAAAGCGTAACCCTAATGTAAAACCCTAGTTTTAAACCCTAACCCTAATGTAAAACCCTAGTTTGAAACCCTAACCCTAATGTAAAACCCTTGTTTGAAACCCTAACCCTAAAACAAAACCCTAGATTGAAACCCTAAGCCTAATTTGAAACCCTAGTTTTAAACCCTAACCCTAATGTAAAGCCCTAGTTTGGAAAACCCCAACCCTAGTTTGAAACCCTATTTTGTAACCCTAACCCTAATTTGAAACCCTAGTTTGAAACCCTAACCCTAATGTTAAACCCTAGTTTGAAACCCTAACCCTAATGTAAAACCCTAGTTTGAAACCCTAACCCTAATTTGAAACCCTAGTTTGAAAACCTAACCCTAATGTAAAACCCTAGTTTGAAACCCTAACCCTAATTTGAAACCCCTGTTTGAAATCCTAACTCTAATGTGAAACCTTAGTTTGAAACCCTAACCCTCATAAAAAACCCTAGTTTGTAACCCTAACCCAAATGTAAAACCCTAGTTTGAAACACTAACCCTAATGTAAAACCCTAGTTTGAAACGCTAACCCTAATGTAAAACCCTAGTTTGAAGCATTAACCCTAAAGTAAAACACTAGTTTGAAACCCTAACCCTAATCTTAAACCCTAGTTTGAAACCCTAACCCTAATGTAAAACCCTAGTTTGAAACCCTAACCCTAATGATAAACCCTAGTTTGCAACCCTAACCCTAAATTGAAACCCTAGTTTGAAACCCTAACCCTAATGTAAAACCCTAGTTTGAAACCCTAACCCTAATGATAAACCCTAGTTTGAAAACCCTAACCCTAATTTGAAACCCTAGTTTGAAACCCTAACCCTAATTTGAAACCCTAGTTTGAAGCAGTAACCCTAATGTAAAAGCCTAGTTTGAAACTCTAACCCTAATTTGAAACCCTAGTTTGAAACCCTAACCCTAATGTAAAACCCTAAATTGAAAGCGTAACCCTAATGTAAAACCCTAGTTTTAAACCCTAACCCTAATGTAAAACCCTAGTTTGAAACCCTAACCCTAATGTAAAACCCTTGTTTGAAACCCTAATCCTAAAACAAAACCCTAGATTGAAACCCTAAGCCTAATTTGAAACCCTAGTTTTAAACCCTAACCCTAATGTAAAGCCCTAGTTTGGAAAACCCCAACCCTAGTTTGAAACCCTATTTTGTAACCCTAACCCTAATTTGAAACCCTAGTTTGAAACCCTAACCCTAATGTTAAACCCTAGTTTGAAACCCTAACCCTAATGTAAAACCCTAGTTTGAAACCCTAACCCTAATTTGAAACCCTAGTTTGAAAACCTAACCCTAATGTAAAACCCTAGTTTGAAACCCTAACCCTAATTTGAAACCCCTGTTTGAAATCCTAACTCTAATGTGAAACCTTAGTTTGAAACCCTAACCCTCATAAAAAACCCTAGTTTGTAACCCTAACCCAAATGTAAAACCCTAGTTTGAAACACTAACCCTAATGTAAAACCCTAGTTTGAAACGCTAACCCTAATGTAAAACCCTAGTTTGAAGCATTAACCCTAAAGTAAAACACTAGTTTGAAACCCTAACCCTAATCTTAAACCCTAGTTTGAAACCCTAACCCTAATGTAAAACCCTAGTTTGAAACCCTAACCCTAATGATAAACCCTAGTTTGCAACCCTAACCCTAAATTGAAACCCTAGTTTGAAACCCTAACCCTAATGTAAAACCCTAGTTTGAATCCCTAACCCTAATGTAAAACCCTAGTTTGTAACCCTAACCCTAATGTAAAACCCTAGTTTGAAACCCTAACCCTAATGTAAAACCCTAGTTTGAAACCCTAACCCTAATGTAAAACCCTAGTTTGAAGCACTAACCCTAATGTAAAACACTAGTTTGAAACGCTAACCCTAATGTAAAACCCTAGTTTGAAGCATTAACCCTAATGTTAAACCCTAGTTTGAAACCCTAACACTAAATTGAAACCCCAGTTTGAAACCCTAACCCTAATGTAAAACCCTAGTTTGAAACCCTAACCCTAATGTAAAACCCTAGTTTGTACACCTAACCCTAATGTAAAACCTTAGTGTGAAACCCTAACCCTAATGTAAAACCCTAGTTTGAAACTCTAACCCTAATGTAAAACCCTAGTTTGAAACCCTAACCCTAATTTGAAACCCTAGTTTGAAACCCTAACCCTAATGTAAAACCCTTGTTTGAAACCCTAACCCTAATGTAAAACCCTAGTTTGAAACCCTAACCCTAATGTTAAAGCCTAGTTTGTAACCCTAACCCTAATGTAAAACCCTAGTTTGAAACCCTAACCCTAATGTAAAACCCTAGTTTGTAACCCTAACCCTAATGTAAAATGACTGTTTTGAAACCCTAACCCTAATGTAAAACACTAGTTTGAAACGCTAACCCTAATGTAAAACCCTAGTTTGAAGCATTAACCCTAATGTTAAACCCTAGTTTGAAACCCTAACACTAAATTGAAACCCCAGTTTGAAACCCTAACCCTAATGTAAAACCCTAGTTTGAAACCCTAACCCTAATGTAAAACCCTAGTTTGTACCCCTAACCCTAATGTAAAACCTTAGTGTGAAACCCTAACCCTAATGTAAAACCCTAGTTTGAAACTCTAATCCTAATGTAAAACCCTAGTTTGAAACCCTAACCCTAATTTGAAACCCTAGTTTGAAACCCTAACCCTAATGTAAAACCCTTGTTTGAAACCCTAACCCTAATGTAAAACCTTAGTTTGAAACCATAACCCTAATGTAAAACCCTAGTTTGAAACCCCAAATCTAATTTGAAACCATAGTTTAAAACCCTAAACCTAATATAAAACCCTAGTTTGAAGCATTAACCCTAATGTAAAACACTAGTTTGAAACGCTAACCCTAATGTTAAACCCTAATTTGAAACCCTAACCCTAATGTAAAACCCTAGTTTGAAACCCTAACCCTAAAGATAAACCCTAGTTTGAAACCCTAACCCTAAATTTAAACCCTAGTTTGAAACCCTAACCCTAAGGTAAAACCCTAGTTTGAAACCCTAACCCTAATGTAAAACCCTAGTTTGTAACCCTAACCCTAATGTAAAACCATAGTTTGAAACCCTAACCCTAATGTAAAACCCTAGTTTGAAGCACTAACCCTAAATTATAACCCTAGTTTGAAACTCTTACCCTAATGTAAAACCCCAGTTTGAAACCCTAACCGTAATGTAAAACCCTAGTTTGTAACCCTAACCCTAATGTTAAACCCTAGTTTGAAACCCTAACCCTTATGTAAAACCCTAGTTTGAAACCCTAACCCTAATGATAAACCCTAGTTTGAAACCCTAACCCTAATGCAAAACCCTAGTTTGAAACCCTAACCCTAATGTAAAACCCTTGTTTGTAACCCTAACCCAAATGTAAAACCCTAGTTTGAAACCTAACCCTAATGTAAAACCCTAGTTTGAAGCATTAACCCTAATGTAAAACACTAGTTTGAAACCCTAACCCTAATTATAAACCCTAGTTTGAAACCCTAACCCTAATGTAAAACCCTAGTTTGAAACCCTAACCCTAATGTAAAACCCTAGTTTGTAACCCTAACCCTAATGTAAAATGACTGTTTTGAAACCCTAACCCTAATGTAAAACCCTTGTTTGAAACCCTAACCCTAATGTAAAACCCTAGTTTGAAACCCTAATCCTAATGTTAAACCCTAGTTTGTAACCATAACCCTAATGTAAAACCCTAGTTTGAAACCCTAACCCTAATGTTAAACCCTAGTTTGAAACCCTAATGTAAAACCCTTGTTTGAAACCCTAACCCTAATGTAAAACCCTAGTTTGAAACCCTAAGCCTAATTTGAAACCCTTGTTTGAAACCCTAAACCTAATGTAAAACCCTAGTTTGTAACCCTAACCCTAATGTAAAACCCTAGTTTGAAAACCTAACACTAATGTAAAACCCTAGTTTGAAACCCTAACCCTAATGTAAAACCCTAGTTTGAAGCACTAACCCTAATGTAAAACCCTAGTTTGAAGCACTAACCCTAATGTAAAACACTAGTTTGAAATGCTAACCCTAATGTAAAACCCTAGTTTGAAACCCCAAATCTAATTTGAAACCATAGTTTGAAATCCTAACCCTAATGTAAAACCATAGTTTGAAACCCTAACCCTAATGTAAAACCCTAGTTTGAAACCCTAACCCTAATGTAAAACCCTTGTTTGAAACCCTAACCCTAAAACAAAACCCTAGATTGAAACCCTAAGCCTAATTTGAAACCCTAGTTTTAAACCCTAACCCTAATGTAAAGCCCTTGTTTGGAAAACCCTAACCCTAGTTTGAAACCCGAGATTGAAACCCTAACCCTAATGTAAAACCCTAGTTTGAAACCCTAACCCTAATGTAAAATCCCTTGTTTGTAACCCTAACCCTAATTTGAAACCCTAGTTTGAAACCCTAACCCTAATGTAAAACCCTAGTTTGAAACCCTAACCCTAATTTGAAACCCTAGTTTGAAAACCTAACCCTAATGTAAAACCCTAGTTTGAAACCCTAACCCTAATGATAAACCCTATTTTGAAACCCTAACCCTAATTTGAAACCCTAGTTTGAAACCCTAACCCTAATTTGAAACCCCTGTTTGAAATCCTAACTCTAATGTGAAACCTTAGTTTGAAACCCTAACCCTAATTATAAACCCTAGTTTGAAACCCTAACCCTAATGTAAAACCCTAGTTTGAAACCCTAACCCTAATGTAAAACCCTAGTTTGTAACCCTAACCCTAATGTAAAATGACTGTTTTGAAACCCTAACCCTAATGTAAAACCCTTGTTTGAAACCCTAACCCTAATGTAAAACCCTAGTTTGAAACCCTAATCCTAATGTTAAACCCTAGTTTGTAACCATAACCCTAATGTAAAACCCTAGTTTGAAACCCTAACTCTAATGTTAAACCCTAGTTTAAAACCCTAATGTAAAACCCTTGTTTGAAACCCTAACCCTAATGTAAAACCCTAGTTTGAAACCCTAAGCCTAATTTGAAACCCTTGTTTGAAACCCTAAACCTAATGTAAAACCCTAGTTTGTAACCCTAACCCTAATGTAAAACCCTAGTTTGAAAACCTAACACTAATGTAAAACCCTAGTTTGAAAACCTAACCCTAATGTAAAACCCTAGTTTGAAGCACTAACCCTAATGTAAAACCCTAGTTTGAAGCACTAACCCTAATGTAAAACACTAGTTTGAAATGCTAACCCTAATGTAAAACCCTAGTTTGAAACCCCAAATCTAATTTGAAACCATAGTTTGAAACCCTAACCCTAATGTAAAACCATAGTTTGAAACCCTAACCCTAATGTAAAACCCTAGTTTGAAACCCTAACCCTAATGTAAAACCCTTGTTTGAAACCCTAACCCTAAAACAAAACCCTAGATTGAAACCCTAAGCCTAATTTGAAACCCTTGTTTTAAACCCTAACCCTAATGTAAAGCCCTAGTTTGGAAAACCCTAACCCTAGTTTGAAACCCGAGATTGAAACCCTAACCCTAATGTAAAACCCTAGTTTGAAACCCTAACCCTAATGTAAAACCCCTTGTTTGTAACCCTAACCCTAATTTGAAACCCTAGTTTGAAACCCTAACCCTAATGTAAAACCCTAGTTTGAAACCCTAACCCTAATTTGAAACCCTAGTTTGAAAACCTAACCATAATGTAAAACCCTAGTTTGAAACCCTAACCCTAATGATAAACCCTATTTTGAAACCCTAACCCTAATTTGAAACCCTAGTTTGAAACCCTAACCCTAATTTGAAACCCCTGTTTGAAATCCTAACTCTAATGTGAAACCTTAGTTTGAAACCCTAACCCTCATAAAAAACCCTAGTTTGTAACCCTAACCCAAATGTAAAACCCTAGTTTGAAACACTAACCCTAATGTAAAACCCTAGTTTGAAACGCTAACCCTAATGTAAAACCCTAGTTTGAAGCATTAACCCTAAAGTAAAACACTAGTTTGAAACCCTAACCCTAATGTTAAACCCTAGTTTGAAACCCTAACCCTAATGTAAAACCCTAGTTTGAAACCCTAACCCTAATGATAAACCCTAGTTTGCAACCCTAACCCTAAATTGAAACCCTAGTTTGAAACCCTAACCCTAATGTAAAACCCTAGTTTGAAACCCTAACCCTAATGTAAAACCCTAGTTTGTAACCCTAACCCTAATGTAAAACCCTAGTTTGAAACCCTAACCCTAATGTAAAACCCTAGTTTGAAACCCTAACCGTAATGTAAAACCCTAGTTTGAAGCACTAACCCTAATGTAAAACACTAGTTTGAAACGCTAACCCTAATGTAAAACCCTAGTTTGAAGCATTAACCCTAATGTTAAACCCTAGTTTGAAACCCTAACACTAAATTGAAACCCCAGTTTGAAACCCTAACCCTAATGTAAAACCCTAGTTTGAAACCCTAACCCTAATGTAAAACCCTAGTTTGAAACTCTAACCCTATTGTAAAACCCTAGTTTGAAATCCTAACCCTAATTTGAAACCCTAGTTTGAAACCCTAACCCTAATGTAAAACCCTTGTTTGAAACCCTAACCCTAATGTAAAACCCTAGTTTGAAACCCTAACCCTAATGTTAAAGCCTAGTTTGTAACCCTAACCCTAATGTAAAACCCTAGTTTGAAACCCTAACCCTAATGTAAAACCCTAGTTTGTAACCCTAACCCTAATGTAAAATGACTGTTTTGAAACCCTAACCCTAATGTAAAACCCTTTTTTGAAACCCTAACCCTAATGTAAAACCCTAGTTTGAAACACTAATCCTAATGTTAAACCCTAGTTTGTAACCCTAACCCTAATGTAAAACCCTAGTTTGAAACCCTAACCCTAATGTTAAACCCTAGTTTGAAACCCTAACCCTAATGTAAAACCCTTGTTTGAAACCCTAACCCTAATGTAAAACCCTAGTTTGAAACCCTAAGCCTAATTTGAAACCCTAGTTTGAAACCCTAACCCTAATGTAAAACCCTTGTTTGAAACCCTAACCCTAATGTAAAACCCTAGTTTGAAACCCTAACCCTAATGTTAAAGGCTAGTTTGTAACCCTAACCCTAATGTAAAACCCTAGTTTGAAACCCTAACCCTAATGTAAAACCCTAGTTTGTAACCCTAACGCTAATGTAAAATGACTGTTTTGAAACCCTAACCCTAATGTAAAACCCTTGTTTGAAACCCTAACCCTAATGTAAAACCCTAGTTTGAAACCCTAATCCTAATGTTAAACCCTAGTTTGAAACCCTAACCCTAATGTAAAACCCTAGTTTGTAACCCTAACCCTAATGTAAAATGACTGTTTTGAAACCCTAACCCTAATGTAAAACCCTTGTTTGAAACCCAACCCCTAATGTAAAACCCTAGTTTGAAACCCTAATCCTAATGTTAAACCCTAGTTTGTAACCCTAACCCTAATGTAAAACCCTAGTTTGAAACCCTAACCCTAATGTTAAACCCTAGTTTGAAACCCTAATGTAAAACCCTTGTTTGAAACCCTAACCCTAATGTAAAACCCTAGTTTGAAACCCTAAGCCTAATTTGAAACCCTTGTTTGAAACCCTAAACCTAATGTAAAACCCTAGTTTGTAACCCTAACCCTAATGTAAAACCCTAGTTTGAAAACCTAACACTAATGTAAAACCCTAGTTTGAAACCCTAACCCTAATGTAAAACCCTAGTTTGAAGCACTAACCCTAATGTAAAACCCTAGTTTGAAACCCTAAGCCTAATTTGAAACCCTTGTTTGAAACCCTAAACCTAATGTAAAACCCTAGTTTGAAACCCTAAGCCTAATTTGAAACCCTTGTTTGAAACCCTAACCCTAATGTAAAACCCTAGTTTGAAGCATTAACCCTAATGTAAAACACTAGTTTGAAACGCTAACCCTAATGTTAAACCCTAATTTGAAACCCTAACCCTAATGTAAAACCCTAGTTTGAAACCCTAACCCTAATGATAAACCCTAGTTTGAAACACTAATCCTAAATTTAAACCCTAGTTTGAAACCCTAACCCTAAGGTAAAACCCTAGTTTGAAACCCTAACCCTAATGTAAAACCCTAGTTTTTAACCCTAACCCTAATGTAAAACCATAGTTTGAAACCCTAACCCTAATGTAAAACCCTAGTTTGAAACCCTAAGCCTAATTTGAAACCCTTGTTTGAAACCCTAAACCTAATGTAAAACCCTAGTTTGTAACCCTAACCCTAATGTAAAACCCTTGTTTGAAACCCTAACCCTAATGTAAAACCCTAGTTTGAAACCCTAAGCCTAATTTGAAACCCTTGTTTGAAACCCTAACCCTAATGTAAAACCCTAGTTTGAAAACCTAACACTAATGTAAAACCCTAGTTTGAAACCCTAACCCTAATGTAAAACCCTAGTTTGAAGCACTAACCCTAATGTTAAACCCTAGTTTGAAACCCTAACCCTAATGTAAAACCCTAGTTTGAAACCCTAACCCTAATGATAAACCCTAGTTTGCAACCCTAACCCTAAATTGAAACCCTAGTTTGAAACCCTAACCCTAATGTAAAACCCTAGTTTGAAACGCTAACCCTAATGTAAAACCCTAGTTTGAAGCATTAACCCTAAAGTAAAACACTAGTTTGAAACCCTAACCCTAATGTTAAACCCTAGTTTGAAACCCTAACCCTAATGTAAAACCCTAGTTTGAAACCCTAACCCTCATAAAAAACCCTAGTTTGTAACCCTAACCCAAATGTAAAACCCTAGTTTGAAACACTAACCCTAATGTAAAACCCTAGTTTGAAACGCTAACCCTAATGTAAAACCCTAGTTTGAAGCATTAACCCTAAAGTAAAACACTAGTTTGAAACCCTAACCCTAATGTTAAACCCTAGTTTGAAACCCTAACCCTAATGTAAAACCCTAGTTTGAAACCCTAACCCTAATGATAAACCCTAGTTTGCAACCCTAACCCTAAATTGAAACCCTAGTTTGAAACCCTAACCCTAATGTAAAACCCTAGTTTGAAACCCTAACCCTAATGTAAAACCCTAGTTTGTAACCCTAACCCTAATGTAAAACCCTAGTTTGAAACCCTAACCCTAATGTAAAACCCTAGTTTGAAACCCTAACCGTAATGTAAAACCCTAGTTTGAAGCACTAACCCTAATGTAAAACACTAGTTTGAAACGCTAACCCTAATGTAAAACCCTAGTTTGAAGCATTAACCCTAATGTTAAACCCTAGTTTGAAACCCTAACACTAAATTGAAACCCCAGTTTGAAACCCTAACCCTAATGTAAAACCCTAGTTTGAAACCCTAACCCTAATGTAAAACCCTAGTTTGAAACTCTAACCCTATTGTAAAACCCTAGTTTGAAATCCTAACCCTAATTTGAAACCCTAGTTTGAAACCCTAACCCTAATGTAAAACCCTTGTTTGAAACCCTAACCCTAATGTAAAACCCTAGTTTGAAACCCTAACCCTAATGTTAAAGCCTAGTTTGTAACCCTAACCCTAATGTAAAACCCTAGTTTGAAACCCTAACCCTAATGTAAAACCCTAGTTTGTAACCCTAACCCTAATGTAAAATGACTGTTTTGAAACCCTAACCCTAATGTAAAACCCTTTTTTGAAACCCTAACCCTAATGTAAAACCCTAGTTTGAAACACTAATCCTAATGTTAAACCCTAGTTTGTAACCCTAACCCTAATGTAAAACCCTAGTTTGAAACCCTAACCCTAATGTTAAACCCTAGTTTGAAACCCTAACCCTAATGTAAAACCCTTGTTTGAAACCCTAACCCTAATGTAAAACCCTAGTTTGAAACCCTAAGCCTAATTTGAAACCCTAGTTTGAAACCCTAACCCTAATGTAAAACCCTTGTTTGAAACCCTAACCCTAATGTAAAACCCTAGTTTGAAACCCTAACCCTAATGTTAAAGCCTAGTTTGTAACCCTAACCCTAATGTAAAACCCTAGTTTGAAACCCTAACCCTAATGTAAAACCCTAGTTTGTAACCCTAACGCTAATGTAAAATGACTGTTTTGAAACCCTAACCCTAATGTAAAACCCTTGTTTGAAACCCTAACCCTAATGTAAAACCCTAGTTTGAAACCCTAATCCTAATGTTAAACCCTAGTTTGAAACCCTAACCCTAATGTAAAACCCTAGTTTGTAACCCTAACCCTAATGTAAAATGACTGTTTTGAAACCCTAACCCTAATGTAAAACCCTTGTTTGAAACCCTAACCCTAATGTAAAACCCTAGTTTGAAACCCTAATCCTAATGTTAAACCCTAGTTTGTAACCCTAACCCTAATGTAAAACCCTAGTTTGAAACCCTAACCCTAATGTTAAACCCTAGTTTGAAACCCTAATGTAAAACCCTTGTTTGAAACCCTAACCCTAATGTAAAACCCTAGTTTGAAACCCTAAGCCTAATTTGAAACCCTTGTTTGAAACCCTAAACCTAATGTAAAACCCTAGTTTGTAACCCTAACCCTAATGTAAAACCCTAGTTTGAAAACCTAACACTAATGTAAAACCCTAGTTTGAAACCCTAACCCTAATGTAAAACCCTAGTTTGAAGCACTAACCCTAATGTAAAACCCTAGTTTGAAACCCTAAGCCTAATTTGAAACCCTTGTTTGAAACCCTAAACCTAATGTAAAACCCTAGTTTGAAACCCTAAGCCTAATTTGAAACCCTTGTTTGAAACCCTAACCCTAATGTAAAACCCTAGTTTGAAGCATTAACCCTAATGTAAAACACTAGTTTGAAACGCTAACCCTAATGTTAAACCCTAATTTGAAACCCTAACCCTAATGTAAAACCCTAGTTTGAAACCCTAACCCTAATGATAAACCCTAGTTTGAAACACTAATCCTAAATTTAAACCCTAGTTTGAAACCCTAACCCTAAGGTAAAACCCTAGTTTGAAACCCTAACCCTAATGTAAAACCCTAGTTTTTAACCCTAACCCTAATGTAAAACCATAGTTTGAAACCCTAACCCTAATGTAAAACCCTAGTTTGAAACCCTAAGCCTAATTTGAAACCCTTGTTTGAAACCCTAAACCTAATGTAAAACCCTAGTGTGTAACCCTAACCCTAATGTAAAACCCTTGTTTGAAACCCTAACCCTAATGTAAAACCCTAGTTTGAAACCCTAAGCCTAATTTGAAACCCTTGTTTGAAACCCTAAACCTAATGTAAAACCCTAGTTTGTAACCCTAACCCTAATGTAAAACCCTAGTTTGAAAACCTAACACTAATGTAAAACCCTAGTTTGAAACCCTAACCCTAATGTAAAACCCTAGTTTGAAGCACTAACCCTAATGTAAAACCCTAGTTTGAAGCACTAACCCTAATGTAAAACACTAGTTTGAAATGCTAACCCTAATGTAAAACCCTAGTTTGAAACCCCAAATCTAATTTGAAACCATAGTTTGAAACCCTAACCCTAATGTAAAACCATAGTTTGAAACCCTAACCCTAATGTAAAACCCTATGTTGAAACCCTAACCCTAATGTAAAACCCTTGTTTGAAACCCTAACCCTAAAACAAAACCCTAGATTGAAACCCTAAGCCTAATTTGAAACCCTTGTTTTAAACCCTAACCCTAATGTAAAGCCCTAGTTTGGAAAACCCTAAGCCTAGTTTGAAACCCGAGATTGAAACCCTAACCCTAATGTAAAACCCTAGTTTGAAACCCTAACCCTAATGTAAAACCCCTTGTTTGTAACCCTAACCCTAATTTGAAACCCTAGTTTGAAACCCTAACCCTAATGTAAAACCCTAGTTTGAAACCCTAACCCTAATTTGAAACCCTAGTTTGAAAACCTAACCCTAATGTAAAACCCTAGTTTGAAACCCTAACCCTAATGATAAACCCTATTTTGAAACCCTAACCCTAATTTGAAACCCTAGTTTGAAACCCTAACCCTAATTTGAAACCCCTGTTTGAAATCCTAACTCTAATGTGAAACCTTAGTTTGAAACCCTAACCCTCATAAAAAACCCTAGTTTGTAACCCTAACCCAAATGTAAAACCCTAGTTTGAAACACTAACCCTAATGTAAAACCCTAGTTTGAAACGCTAACCCTAATGTAAAACCCTAGTTTGAAGCATTAACCCTAAAGTAAAACACTAGTTTGAAACCCTAACCCTAATGTTAAACCCTAGTTTGAAACCCTAACCCTAATGTAAAACCCTAGTTTGAAACCCTAACCCTAATGATAAACCCTAGTTTGCAACCCTAACCCTAAATTGAAACCCTAGTTTGAAACCCTAACCCTAATGTAAAACCCTAGTTTGAAACCCTAACCCTAATGTAAAACCCTAGTTTGTAACCCTAACCCTAATGTAAAACCCTAGTTTGAAACCCTAACCCTAATGTAAAACCCTAGTTTGAAACCCTAACCGTAATGTAAAACCCTAGTTTGAAGCACTAACCCTAATGTAAAACACTAGTTTGAAACGCTAACCCTAATGTAAAACCCTAGTTTGAAGCATTAACCCTAATGTTAAACCCTAGTTTGAAACCCTAACACTAAATTGAAACCCCAGTTTGAAACCCTAACCCTAATGTAAAACCCTAGTTTGAAACCCTAACCCTAATGTAAAACCCTAGTTTGAAACTCTAACCCTATTGTAAAACCCTAGTTTGAAACCCTAAGCCTAATTTGAAACCCTTGTTTGAAACCCTAAACCTAATGTAAAACCCTAGTTTGAAACCCTAAGCCTAATTTGAAACCCTTGTTTGAAACCCTAACCCTAATGTAAAACCCTAGTTTGAAGCATTAACCCTAATGTAAAACACTAGTTTGAAACGCTAACCCTAATGTTAAACCCTAATTTGAAACCCTAACCCTAATGTAAAACCCTAGTTTGAAACCCTAACCCTAATGATAAACCCTAGTTTGAAACACTAATCCTAAATTTAAACCCTAGTTTGAAACCCTAACCCTAAGGTAAAACCCTAGTTTGAAACCCTAACCCTAATGTAAAACCCTAGTTTTTAACCCTAACCCTAATGTAAAACCATAGTTTGAAACCCTAACCCTAATGTAAAACCCTAGTTTGAAACCCTAAGCCTAATTTGAAACCCTTGTTTGAAACCCTAAACCTAATGTAAAACCCTAGTTTGTAACCCTAACCCTAATGTAAAACCCTTGTTTGAAACCCTAACCCTAAAGTAAAACCCTAGTTTGAAACCCTAAGCCTAATTTGAAACCCTTGTTTGAAACCCTAAACCTAATGTAAAACCCTAGTTTGTAACCCTAACCCTAATGTAAAACCCGAGTTTGAAAACCTAACACTAATGTAAAACCCTAGTTTGAAACCCTAACCCTAATGTAAAACCCTAGTTTGAAGCACTAACCCTAATGTAAAACCCTAGTTTGAAGCACTAACCCTAATGTAAAACACTAGTTTGAAATGCTAACCCTAATGTAAAACCCTAGTTTGAAACCCCAAATCTAATTTGAAACCATAGTTTGAAACCCTAACCCTAATGTAAAACCATAGTTTGAAACCCTAACCCTAATGTAAAACCCTAGTTTGAAACCCTAACCCTAATGTTAAACCCTAGTTTGAAACCCTAACCCTAATGTAAAACCCTTGTTTGAAACCCTAACCCTAATGTAAAACCCTAGTTTGAAACCCTAAGCCTAATTTGAAACCCTAGTTTGAAACCCTAACCCTAATGTAAAACCCTTGTTTGAAACCCTAACCCTAATGTAAAACCCTAGTTTGAAACCCTAACCCTAATGTTAAAGCCTAGTTTGTAACCCTAACCCTAATGTAAAACCCTAGTTTGAAACCCTAACCCTAATGTAAAACCCTAGTTTGTAACCCTAACGCTAATGTAAAATGACTGTTTTGAAACCCTAACCCTAATGTAAAACCCTTGTTTGAAACCCTAACCCTAATGTAAAACCCTAGTTTGAAACCCTAATCCTAATGTTAAACCCTAGTTTGAAACCCTAACCCTAATGTAAAACCCTAGTTTGTAACCCTAACCCTAATGTAAAATGACTGTTTTGAAACCCTAACCCTAATGTAAAACCCTAGTTTGAAACCCTAACCCTAATGTAAAACCCTAGTTTGAAACCCTAATCCTAATGTTAAACCCTAGTTTGTAACCCTAACCCTAATGTAAAACCCTAGTTTGAAACCCTAACCCTAATGTTAAACCCTAGTTTGAAACCCTAATGTAAAACCCTTGTTTGAAACCCTAACCCTAATGTAAAACCCTAGTTTGAAACCCTAAGCCTAATTTGAAACCCTTGTTTGAAACCCTAAACCTAATGTAAAACCCTAGTTTTTAACCCTAACCCTAATGTAAAACCATAGTTTGAAACCCTAACCCTAATGTAAAACCCTAGTTTGAAACCCTAAGCCTAATTTGAAACCCTTGTTTGAAACCCTAAACCTAATGTAAAACCCTAGTTTGTAACCCTAACCCTAATGTAAAACCCTTGTTTGAAACCCTAACCCTAATGTAAAACCCTAGTTTGAAACCCTAAGCCTAATTTGAAACCCTTGTTTGAAACCCTAAACCTAATGTAAAACCCTAGTTTGTAACCCTAACCCTAATGTAAAACCCTAGTTTGAAAACCTAACACTAATGTAAAACCCTAGTTTGAAACCCTAACCCTAATGTAAAACCCTAGTTTGAAGCACTAACCCTAATGTTAAACCCTAGTTTGAAACCCTAACCCTAATGTAAAACCCTAGTTTGAAACCCTAACCCTAATGATAAACCCTAGTTTGCAACCCTAACCCTAAATTGAAACCCTAGTTTGAAACCCTAACCCTAATGTAAAACCCTAGTTTGAAACGCTAACCCTAATGTAAAACCCTAGTTTGAAGCATTAACCCTAAAGTAAAACACTAGTTTGAAACCCTAACCCTAATGTTAAACCCTAGTTTGAAACCCTAACCCTAATGTAAAACCCTAGTTTGAAACCCTAACCCTCATAAAAAACCCTAGTTTGTAACCCTAACCCAAATGTAAAACCCTAGTTTGAAACACTAACCCTAATGTAAAACCCTAGTTTGAAACGCTAACCCTAATGTAAAACCCTAGTTTGAAGCATTAACCCTAAAGTAAAACACTAGTTTGAAACCCTAACCCTAATGTTAAACCCTAGTTTGAAACCCTAACCCTAATGTAAAACCCTAGTTTGAAACCCTAACCCTAATGATAAACCCTAGTTTGCAACCCTAACCCTAAATTGAAACCCTAGTTTGAAACCCTAACCCTAATGTAAAACCCTAGTTTGAAACCCTAACCCTAATGTAAAACCCTAGTTTGTAACCCTAACCCTAATGTAAAACCCTAGTTTGAAACCCTAACCCTAATGTAAAACCCTAGTTTGAAACCCTAACCGTAATGTAAAACCCTAGTTTGAAGCACTAACCCTAATGTAAAACACTAGTTTGAAACGCTAACCCTAATGTAAAACCCTAGTTTCAAGCATTAACCCTAATGTTAAACCCTAGTTTGAAACCCTAACACTAAATTGAAACCCCAGTTTGAAACCCTAACCCTAATGTAAAACCCTAGTTTGAAACCCTAACCCTAATGTAAAACCCTAGTTTGAAACTCTAACCCTATTGTAAAACCCTAGTTTGAAATCCTAACCCTAATTTGAAACCCTAGTTTGAAACCCTAACCCTAATGTAAAACCCTTGTTTGAAACCCTAACCCTAATGTAAAACCCTAGTTTGAAACCCTAACCCTAATGTTAAAGCCTAGTTTGTAACCCTAACCCTAATGTAAAACCCTAGTTTGAAACCCTAACCCTAATGTAAAACCCTAGTTTGTAACCCTAACCCTAATGTAAAATGACTGTTTTGAAACCCTAACCCTAATGTAAAACCCTTTTTTGAAACCCTAACCCTAATGTAAAACCCTAGTTTGAAACACTAATCCTAATGTTAAACCCTAGTTTGTAACCCTAACCCTAATGTAAAACCCTAGTTTGAAACCCTAACCCTAATGTTAAACCCTAGTTTGAAACCCTAACCCTAATGTAAAACCCTTGTTTGAAACCCTAACCCTAATGTAAAACCCTAGTTTGAAACCCTAAGCCTAATTTGAAACCCTAGTTTGAAACCCTAACCCTAATGTAAAACCCTTGTTTGAAACCCTAACCCTAATGTAAAACCCTAGTTTGAAACCCTAACCCTAATGTTAAAGCCTAGTTTGTAACCCTAACCCTAATGTAAAACCCTAGTTTGAAACCCTAACCCTAATGTAAAACCCTAGTTTGTAACCCTAACGCTAATGTAAAATGACTGTTTTGAAACCCTAACCCTAATGTAAAACCCTTGTTTGAAACCCTAACCCTAATGTAAAACCCTAGTTTGAAACCCTAATCCTAATGTTAAACCCTAGTTTGAAACCCTAACCCTAATGTAAAACCCTAGTTTGTAACCCTAACCCTAATGTAAAATGACTGTTTTGAAACCCTAACCCTAATGTAAAACCCTTGTTTGAAACCCTAACCCTAATGTAAAACCCTAGTTTGAAACCCTAATCCTAATGTTAAACCCTAGTTTGTAACCCTAACCCTAATGTAAAACCCTAGTTTGAAACCCTAACCCTAATGTTAAACCCTAGTTTGAAACCCTAATGTAAAACCCTTGTTTGAAACCCTAACCCTAATGTAAAACCCTAGTTTGAAACCCTAAGCCTAATTTGAAACCCTTGTTTGAAACCCTAAACCTAATGTAAAACCCTAGTTTGTAACCCTAACCCTAATGTAAAACCCTAGTTTGAAAACCTAACACTAATGTAAAACCCTAGTTTGAAACCCTAACCCTAATGTAAAACCCTAGTTTGAAGCACTAACCCTAATGTAAAACCCTAGTTTGAAACCCTAAGCCTAATTTGAAACCCTTGTTTGAAACCCTAAACCTAATGTAAAACCCTAGTTTGAAACCCTAAGCCTAATTTGAAACCCTTGTTTGAAACCCTAACCCTAATGTAAAACCCTAGTTTGAAGCATTAACCCTAATGTAAAACACTAGTTTGAAACGCTAACCCTAATGTTAAACCCTAATTTGAAACCCTAACCCTAATGTAAAACCCTAGTTTGAAACCCTAACCCTAATGATAAACCCTAGTTTGAAACACTAATCCTAAATTTAAACCCTAGTTTGAAACCCTAACCCTAAGGTAAAACCCTAGTTTGAAACCCTAACCCTAATGTAAAACCCTAGTTTTTAACCCTAACCCTAATGTAAAACCATAGTTTGAAACCCTAACCCTAATGTAAAACCCTAGTTTGAAACCCTAAGCCTAATTTGAAACCCTTGTTTGAAACCCTAAACCTAATGTAAAACCCTAGTTTGTAACCCTAACCCTAATGTAAAACCCTTGTTTGAAACCCTAACCCTAATGTAAAACCCTAGTTTGAAACCCTAAGCCTAATTTGAAACCCTTGTTTGAAACCCTAAACCTAATGTAAAACCCTAGTTTGTAACCCTAACCCTAATGTAAAACCCTAGTTTGAAAACCTAACACTAATGTAAAACCCTAGTTTGAAACCCTAACCCTAATGTAAAACCCTAGTTTGAAGCACTAACCCTAATGTAAAACCCTAGTTTGAAGCACTAACCCTAATGTAAAACACTAGTTTGAAATGCTAACCCTAATGTAAAACCCTAGTTTGAAACCCCAAATCTAATTTGAAACCATAGTTTGAAACCCTAACCCTAATGTAAAACCATAGTTTGAAACCCTAACCCTAATGTAAAACCCTATGTTGAAACCCTAACCCTAATGTAAAACCCTTGTTTGAAACCCTAACCCTAAAACAAAACCCTAGATTGAAACCCTAAGCCTAATTTGAAACCCTTGTTTTAAACCCTAACCCTAATGTAAAGCCCTAGTTTGGAAAACCCTAAGCCTAGTTTGAAACCCGAGATTGAAACCCTAACCCTAATGTAAAACCCTAGTTTGAAACCCTAACCCTAATGTAAAACCCCTTGTTTGTAACCCTAACCCTAATTTGAAACCCTAGTTTGAAACCCTAACCCTAATGTAAAACCCTAGTTTGAAACCCTAACCCTAATTTGAAACCCTAGTTTGAAAACCTAACCCTAATGTAAAACCCTAGTTTGAAACCCTAACCCTAATGATAAACCCTATTTTGAAACCCTAACCCTAATTTGAAACCCTAGTTTGAAACCCTAACCCTAATTTGAAACCCCTGTTTGAAATCCTAACTCTAATGTGAAACCTTAGTTTGAAACCCTAACCCTCATAAAAAACCCTAGTTTGTAACCCTAACCCAAATGTAAAACCCTAGTTTGAAACACTAACCCTAATGTAAAACCCTAGTTTGAAACGCTAACCCTAATGTAAAACCCTAGTTTGAAGCATTAACCCTAAAGTAAAACACTAGTTTGAAACCCTAACCCTAATGTTAAACCCTAGTTTGAAACCCTAACCCTAATGTAAAACCCTAGTTTGAAACCCTAACCCTAATGATAAACCCTAGTTTGCAACCCTAACCCTAAATTGAAACCCTAGTTTGAAACCCTAACCCTAATGTAAAACCCTAGTTTGAAACCCTAACCCTAATGTAAAACCCTAGTTTGTAACCCTAACCCTAATGTAAAACCCTAGTTTGAAACCCTAACCCTAATGTAAAACCCTAGTTTGAAACCCTAACCGTAATGTAAAACCCTAGTTTGAAGCACTAACCCTAATGTAAAACACTAGTTTGAAACGCTAACCCTAATGTAAAACCCTAGTTTGAAGCATTAACCCTAATGTTAAACCCTAGTTTGAAACCCTAACACTAAATTGAAACCCCAGTTTGAAACCCTAACCCTAATGTAAAACCCTAGTTTGAAACCCTAACCCTAATGTAAAACCCTAGTTTGAAACTCTAACCCTATTGTAAAACCCTAGTTTGAAACCCTAAGCCTAATTTGAAACCCTTGTTTGAAACCCTAAACCTAATGTAAAACCCTAGTTTGAAACCCTAAGCCTAATTTGAAACCCTTGTTTGAAACCCTAACCCTAATGTAAAACCCTAGTTTGAAGCATTAACCCTAATGTAAAACACTAGTTTGAAACGCTAACCCTAATGTTAAACCCTAATTTGAAACCCTAACCCTAATGTAAAACCCTAGTTTGAAACCCTAACCCTAATGATAAACCCTAGTTTGAAACACTAATCCTAAATTTAAACCCTAGTTTGAAACCCTAACCCTAAGGTAAAACCCTAGTTTGAAACCCTAACCCTAATGTAAAACCCTAGTTTTTAACCCTAACCCTAATGTAAAACCATAGTTTGAAACCCTAACCCTAATGTAAAACCCTAGTTTGAAACCCTAAGCCTAATTTGAAACCCTTGTTTGAAACCCTAAACCTAATGTAAAACCCTAGTTTGTAACCCTAACCCTAATGTAAAACCCTTGTTTGAAACCCTAACCCTAATGTAAAACCCTAGTTTGAAACCCTAAGCCTAATTTGAAACCCTTGTTTGAAACCCTAAACCTAATGTAAAACCCTAGTTTGTAACCCTAACCCTAATGTAAAACCCGAGTTTGAAAACCTAACACTAATGTAAAACCCTAGTTTGAAACCCTAACCCTAATGTAAAACCCTAGTTTGAAGCACTAACCCTAATGTAAAACCCTAGTTTGAAGCACTAACCCTAATGTAAAACACTAGTTTGAAATGCTAACCCTAATGTAAAACCCTAGTTTGAAACCCCAAATCTAATTTGAAACCATAGTTTGAAACCCTAACCCTAATGTAAAACCATAGTTTGAAACCCTAACCCTAATGTAAAACCCTATGTTGAAACCCTAACCCTAATGTAAAACCCTTGTTTGAAACCCTAACCCTAAAACAAAACCCTAGATTGAAACCCTAAGCCTAATTTGAAACCCTTGTTTTAAACCCTAACCCTAATGTAAAGCCCTAGTTTGGAAAACCCTAAGCCTAGTTTGAAACCCGAGATTGAAACCCTAACCCTAATGTAAAACCCTAGTTTGAAACCCTAACCCTAATGTAAAACCCCTTGTTTGTAACCCTAACCCTAATTTGAAACCCTAGTTTGAAACCCTAACCCTAATGTAAAACCCTAGTTTGAAACCCTAACCCTAATTTGAAACCCTAGTTTGAAAACCTAACCCTAATGTAAAACCCTAGTTTGAAACCCTAACCCTAATGATAAACCCTAATTTGAAACCCTAACCCTAATTTGAAACCCTAGTTTGAAACCCTAACCCTAATTTGAAACCCCTGTTTGAAATCCTAACTCTAATGTGAAACCTTAGTTTGAAACCCTAACCCTCATAAAAAACCCTAGTTTGTAACCCTAACCCAAATGTAAAACCCTAGTTTGAAACACTAACCCTAATGTAAAACCCTAGTTTGAAACGCTAACCCTAATGTAAAACCCTAGTTTGAAGCATTAACCCTAAAGTAAAACACTAGTTTGAAACCCTAACCCTAATGTTAAACCCTAGTTTGAAACCCTAACCCTAATGTAAAACCCTAGTTTGAAACCCTAACCCTAATGATAAACCCTAGTTTGCAACCCTAACCCTAAATTGAAACCCTAGTTTGTAACCCTAACCCTAATGTAAAACCCTAGTTTGAAACCCTAACCCTAATGTAAAACCCTAGTTTGAAACCCTAACCGTAATGTAAAACCCTAGTTTGAAGCACTAACCCTAATGTAAAACACTAGTTTGAAACGCTAACCCTAATGTAAAACCCTAGTTTGAAGCATTAACCCTAATGTTAAACCCTAGTTTGAAACCCTAACACTAAATTGAAACCCCAGTTTGAAACCCTAACCCTAATGTAAAACCCTAGTTTGAAACCCTAACCCTAATGTAAAACCCTAGTTTGAAACTCTAACCCTATTGTAAAACCCTAGTTTGAAATCCTAACCCTAATTTGAAACCCTAGTTTGAAACCCTAACCCTAATGTAAAACCCTTGTTTGAAACCCTAACCCTAATGTAAAACCCTAGTTTGAAACCCTAACCCTAATGTTAAAGCCTAGTTTGTAACCCTAACCCTAATGTAAAACCCTAGTTTGAAACCCTAACCCTAATGTAAAACCCTAGTTTGTAACCCTAACCCTAATGTAAAATGACTGTTTTGAAACCCTAACCCTAATGTAAAACCCTTTTTTGAAACCCTAACCCTAATGTAAAACCCTAGTTTGAAACACTAATCCTAATGTTAAACCCTAGTTTGTAACCCTAACCCTAATGTAAAACCCTAGTTTGAAACCCTAACCCTAATGTTAAACCCTAGTTTGAAACCCTAACCCTAATGTAAAACCCTTGTTTGAAACCCTAACCCTAATGTAAAACCCTAGTTTGAAACCCTAAGCCTAATTTGAAACCCTAGTTTGAAACCCTAACCCTAATGTAAAACCCTTGTTTGAAACCCTAACCCTAATGTAAAACCCTAGTTTGAAACCCTAACCCTAATGTTAAAGCCTAGTTTGTAACCCTAACCCTAATGTAAAACCCTAGTTTGAAACCCTAACCCTAATGTAAAACCCTAGTTTGTAACCCTAACGCTAATGTAAAATGACTGTTTTGAAACCCTAACCCTAATGTAAAACCCTTGTTTGAAACCCTAACCCTAATGTAAAACCCTAGTTTGAAACCCTAATCCTAATGTTAAACCCTAGTTTGAAACCCTAACCCTAATGTAAAACCCTAGTTTGTAACCCTAACCCTAATGTAAAATGACTGTTTTGAAACCCTAACCCTAATGTAAAACCCTTGTTTGAAACCCTAACCCTAATGTAAAACCCTAGTTTGAAACCCTAATCCTAATGTTAAACCCTAGTTTGTAACCCTAACCCTAATGTAAAACCCTAGTTTGAAACCCTAACCCTAATGTTAAACCCTAGTTTGAAACCCTAATGTAAAACCCTTGTTTGAAACCCTAACCCTAATGTAAAACCCTAGTTTGAAACCCTAAGCCTAATTTGAAACCCTTGTTTGAAACCCTAAACCTAATGTAAAACCCTAGTTTGTAACCCTAACCCTAATGTAAAACCCTAGTTTGAAAACCTAACACTAATGTAAAACCCTAGTTTGAAACCCTAACCCTAATGTAAAACCCTAGTTTGAAGCACTAACCCTAATGTAAAACCCTAGTTTGAAACCCTAAGCCTAATTTGAAACCCTTGTTTGAAACCCTAAACCTAATGTAAAACCCTAGTTTGAAACCCTAAGCCTAATTTGAAACCCTTGTTTGAAACCCTAACCCTAATGTAAAACCCTAGTTTGAAGCATTAACCCTAATGTTAAACACTAGTTTGAAACGCTAACCCTAATGTTAAACCCTAATTTGAAGCCCTAACCCTAATGTAAAACCCTAGTTTGAAACCCTAACCCTAATGATAAACCCTAGTTTGAAACACTAATCCTAAATTTAAACCCTAGTTTGAAACCCTAACCCTAAGGTAAAACCCTAGTTTGAAACCCTAACCCTAATGTAAAACCCTAGTTTTTAACCCTAACCCTAATGTAAAACCATAGTTTGAAACCCTAACCCTAATGTAAAACCCTAGTTTGAAACCCTAACCCTAATGTAAAACCCTAGTTTGTAACCCTAACTCTAATGTAAAACCCTAGTTTGAAACCCTAACCCTAATGTAAAACCCTAGTTTGAAACCCTAACCCTAATGTAAAACCCTAGTTTGAAAACCTAACCCTAATGTATAACCCTAGTTTGAAACCCTAACCCTAATGTAAAACCCTAGTTTGTAACCCTAACCCTAATGTAAAATGACTGTTTTGAAACCCTAACCCTAATGTAAAACCCTTTTTTGAAACCCTAACCCTAATGTAAAACCCTAGTTTGAAACACTAATCCTAATGTTAAACCCTAGTTTGTAACCCTAACCCTAATGTAAAACCCTAGTTTGAAACCCTAACCCTAATGTTAAACCCTAGTTTGAAACCCTAACCCTAATGTAAAACCCTTGTTTGAAACCCTAACCCTAATGTAAAACCCTAGTTTGAAACCCTAAGCCTAATTTGAAACCCTAGTTTGAAACCCTAACCCTAATGTAAAACCCTTGTTTGAAACCCTAACCCTAATGTAAAACCCTAGTTTGAAACCCTAACCCTAATGTTAAAGCCTAGTTTGTAACCCTAACCCTAATGTAAAACCCTAGTTTGAAACCCTAACCCTAATGTAAAACCCTAGTTTGTAACCCTAACGCTAATGTAAAATGACTGTTTTGAAACCCTAACCCTAATGTAAAACCCTTGTTTGAAACCCTAACCCTAATGTAAAACCCTAGTTTGAAACCCTAATCCTAATGTTAAACCCTAGTTTGAAACCCTAACCCTAATGTAAAACCCTAGTTTGTAACCCTAACCCTAATGTAAAATGACTGTTTTGAAACCCTAACCCTAATGTAAAACCCTTGTTTGAAACCCTAACCCTAATGTAAAACCCTAGTTTGAAACCCTAATCCTAATGTTAAACCCTAGTTTGTAACCCTAACCCTAATGTAAAACCCTAGTTTGAAACCCTAACCCTAATGTTAAACCCTAGTTTGAAACCCTAATGTAAAACCCTTGTTTGAAACCCTAACCCTAATGTAAAACCCTAGTTTGAAACCCTAAGCCTAATTTGAAACCCTTGTTTGAAACCCTAAACCTAATGTAAAACCCTAGTTTGTAACCCTAACCCTAATGTAAAACCCTAGTTTGAAAACCTAACACTAATGTAAAACCCTAGTTTGAAACCCTAACCCTAATGTAAAACCCTAGTTTGAAGCACTAACCCTAATGTAAAACCCTAGTTTGAAACCCTAAGCCTAATTTGAAACCCTTGTTTGAAACCCTAAACCTAATGTAAAACCCTAGTTTGAAACCCTAAGCCTAATTTGAAACCCTTGTTTGAAACCCTAACCCTAATGTAAAACCCTAGTTTGAAGCATTAACCCTAATGTTAAACACTAGTTTGAAACGCTAACCCTAATGTTAAACCCTAATTTGAAGCCCTAACCCTAATGTAAAACCCTAGTTTGAAACCCTAACCCTAATGATAAACCCTAGTTTGAAACACTAATCCTAAATTTAAACCCTAGTTTGAAACCCTAACCCTAAGGTAAAACCCTAGTTTGAAACCCTAACCCTAATGTAAAACCCTAGTTTTTAACCCTAACCCTAATGTAAAACCATAGTTTGAAACCCTAACCCTAATGTAAAACCCTAGTTTGAAACCCTAACCCTAATGTAAAACCCTAGTTTGTAACCCTAACTCTAATGTAAAACCCTAGTTTGAAACCCTAACCCTAATGTAAAACCCTAGTTTGAAACCCTAACCCTAATGTAAAACCCTAGTTTGAAAACCTAACCCTAATGTATAACCCTTGTTTGAAACCCTAACCCTAAAACAAAACCCTAGATTGAAACCCTAAGCCTAATTTGAAACCCTAGTTTTAAACCCTAACCCTAATGTAAAGCCCTAGTTTGGAAAACCCTAACCCTAGTTTGAAACCCGAGATTGAAACCCTAACCCTAATGTAAAACCCTAGTTTGAAACCCTAACCCTAATGTAAAACCCCTTGTTTGTAACCCTAACCCTAATTTGAAACCCTAGTTTGAAACCCTAACCCTAATGTTAAACCCTAGTTTGAAACCCTAACCCTAATGTAAAACCCTAGTTTGAAACCCTAACCCTAATTTGAAACCCTAGTTTGAAAACCTAACCCTAATTTGAAACCCCTGTTTGAAATCCTAACTCTAATGTGAAACCTTAGTTTGAAACCCTAACCCTCATAAAAAACCCTTGTTTGAAACCCTAACCCTAAAACAAAACCCTAGATTGAAACCCTAAGACTAATTTGAAACCCTAGTTTTTAACCCTAACCCTAATGTAAAACCCTAGTTTGAAGCACTAACCCTAAATTATAACCCTAGTTTGAAACTCTTACCCTAATGTAAAACCCCAGTTTGAAACCCTAACCGTAATGTAAAACCCTAGTTTGTAACCCTAACCCTAATGTTAAACCCTAGTTTGAAACCCTAACCCTTATGTAAAACCCTAGTTTGAAACCCTAACCCTAATGATAAACCCTAGTTTGAAACCCTAACCCTAATGCAAAACCCTAGTTTGAAACCCTAACCCTAATGTAAAACCCTTGTTTGTAACCCTAACCCAAATGTAAAACCCTAGTTTGAAACCTAACCCTAATGTAAAACCCTAGTTTGAAGCATTAACCCTAATGTAAAACACTAGTTTGAAACCCTAACCCTAATTATAAACCCTAGTTTGAAACCCTAACCCTAATGTAAAACCCTAGTTTGAAACCCTAACCCTAATGTAAAACCCTAGTTTGTAACCCTAACCCTAATGTAAAATGACTGTTTTGAAACCCTAACCCTAATGTAAAACCCTTGTTTGAAACCCTAACCCTAATGTAAAACCCTAGTTTGAAACCCTAATCCTAATGTTAAACCCTAGTTTGTAACCATAACCCTAATGTAAAACCCTAGTTTGAAACCCTAACCCTAATGTTAAACCCTAGTTTGAAACCCTAATGTAAAACCCTTGTTTGAAACCCTAACCCTAATGTAAAACCCTAGTTTGAAACCGTAAGCCTAATTTGAAACCCTTGTTTGAAACCCTAAACCTAATGTAAAACCCTAGTTTGTAACCCTAACCCTAATGTAAAACCCTAGTTTGAAAACCTAACACTAATGTAAAACCCTAGTTTGAAACCCTAACCCTAATGTAAAACCCTAGTTTGAAGCACTAACCCTAATGTAAAACCCTAGTTTGAAGCACTAACCCTAATGTAAAACACTAGTTTGAAATGCTAACCCTAATGTAAAACCCTAGTTTGAAACCCCAAATCTAATTTGAAACCATAGTTTGAAACCCTAACCCTAATGTAAAACCCTAGTTTGAAGCATTAACCCTAATGTAAAACACTAGTTTGAAACGCTAACCCTAATATTAAACCCTAATTTGAAACCCTAACCCTAATGTAAAACCCTAGTTTGAAAACCTAACCCTAATGATAAACCCTAGTTTGAAACACTAACCCTAAATTTAAACCCTAGTTTGAAACCCTAACCCTAAGGTAAAACCCTAGTTTGAAACCCTAACCCTAATGTAAAACCCTAGTTTGTAACCCTAACCCTAATGTAAAACCCTAGTTTGAAACCCTAACCCTAATGTTAAACCCTAGTTTGAAACCCTAATGTAAAACCCTTGTTTGAAACCCTAACCCTAATGTAAAACCCTAGTTTGAAACCCTAAGCCTAATTTGAAACCCTTGTTTGAAACCCTAAACCTAATGTAAAACCCTAGTTTGTAACCCTAACCCTAATGTAAAACCCTAGTTTGAAAACCTAACACTAATGTAAAACCCTAGTTTGAAACCCTAACCCTAATGTAAAACCCTAGTTTGAAGCACTAACCCTAATGTAAAACCCTAGTTTGAAGCACTAACCCTAATGTAAAACACTAGTTTGAAACGCTAACCCTAATGTAAAACCCTAGTTTGAAACCCCAAATCTAATTTGAAACCATAGTTTAAAACCCTAACCCTAATGTAAAACCCTAGTTTGAAGCATTAACCCTAATGTAAAACACTAGTTTGAAACGCTAACCCTAATGTTAAACCCTAATTTGAAACCCTAACCCTAATGTAAAACCCTAGTTTGAAACCCTAACCCTAATGATAAACCCAAGTTTGAAACACTAATCCTAAATTTAAACCCTAGTTTGAAACCCTAACCCTAAGGTAAAACCCTAGTTTGAAACCCTAACCCTAATGTAAAACCCTAGTTTTTAACCCTAACCCTAATGTAAAACCATAGTTTGAAACCCTAACCCTAATGTAAAACCCTAGTTTGAAACCCTAACCCTAATGTAAAACCCTAGTTTGTAACCCTAACTCTAATGTAAAACCCTAGTTTGAAACCCTAACCCTAATGTAAAACCCTAGTTTGAAACCCTAACCCTAATGTAAAACCCTAGTTTGAAAACCTAACCCTAATGTATAACCCTTGTTTGAAACCCTAACCCTAAAACAAAACCCTAGATTGAACCCCTAAGCCTAATTTGAAACCCTAGTTTTAAACCCTAACCCTAATGTAAAGCCCTAGTTTGGAAAACCCTAACCCTAGTTTGAAACCCGAGATTGAAACCCTAACCCTAATGTAAAACCCTAGTTTGAAACCCTTACCCTAATGTAAAACCCCTTGGTTGTAACCCTAACCCTAATTTGAAACCCTAGTTTGAAACCCTAACCCTAATGTTAAACCCTAGTTTGAAACCCTAACCCTAATGTAAAACCCTAGTTTGAAACCCTAACCCTAATTTTAAACCCTAGTTTGAAAACCTAACCCTAATTTGAAACCCCTGTTTGAAATCCTAACTCTAATGTGAAACCTTAGTTTGAAACCCTAACCCTCATAAAAAACCCTAGTTTGTAACCCTAACCCAAATGTAAAACCCTAGTTTGAAACACTAACCCTAATGTAAAACCCTAGTTTGAAACGCTAACCCTAATGTAAAACCCTAGTTTGAAGCATTAACCCTAAAGTAAAACACTAGTTTGAAACCCTAACCCTAATGTTAAACCCTAGTTTGAAACCCTAACCCTAATGTAAAACCCTAGTTTGAAACCCTAACCCTAATGATAAACCCTAGTTTGCAACCCTAACCCTAAATTGAAACCCTAGTTTGAAACCCTAACCCTAATGTAAAACCCTAGTTTGAAACCCTATCCCTAATGTAAAACCCTAGTTTGTAACCCTAACCCTAATGTAAAACCCTAGTTTGAAACCCTAACCCTAATGTAAAACCCTAGTTTGAAACCCTAACCCTAATGTAAAACCCTAGTTTGAAGCACTAACTCTAATGTAAAACACTAGTTTGAAACGCTAACCCTAATGTAAAACCCTAGTTTGAAGCATTAACCCTAATGTTAAACCCTAGTTTGAAGCCCTAACACTAAATTGAAACCCCAGTTTGAAACCCTAACCCTAATGTAAAACCCTAGTTTGAAACCCTAACCCTAATGTAAAACCCTAGTTTGTACCCCTAACCCTAATGTAAAACCTTAGTGTGAAACCCTAACCCTAATGTAAAACCCTAGTTTGAAACTCTAATACTAATGTAAAACCCTAGTTTGAAACCCTAACCCTAATTTGAAACCCTAGTTTGAAACCCTAACCCTAATGTAAAACCCTTGTTTGAAACCCTAACCCTAATGATAAACCCTAGTTTGAAACCCTAACCCTAATGTAAAACCCTAGTTTGAAGCACTAACCCTAAATTATAACCCTAGTTTGAAACTCTTACCCTAATGTAAAACCCCAGTTTGAAACCCTAACCCTTATGTAAAACCCTTGTTTGAAACCCTAACCCTAATGATAAACCCTAGTTTGAAACCCTAACCCTAATGCAAAACCCTAGTTTGAAACCCTAACCCTAATGTAAAACCCTTGTTTGTAACCCTAACCCAAATGTAAAACCCTAGTTTGAAACCTAACCCTAATGTAAAACCCTAGTTTGAAGCATTAACCCTAATGTAAAACACTAGTTTGAAACCCTAACCCTAATTATAAACCCTAGTTTGAAACCCTAACCCTAATGTAAAACCCTAGTTTGAAACCCTAACCCTAATGTAAAACCCTAGTTTGTAACCCTAACCCTAATGTAAAATGACTGTTTTGAAACCCTAACCCTAATGTAAAACCCTTGTTTGAAACCCTAACCCTAATGTAAAACCCTAGTTTGAAACCCTAATCCTAATGTAAAACCCTAGTTTGTAACCATAACCCTAATGTAAAACCCTAGTTTGAAACCCTAACCCTAATGTTAAACCCTAGTTTGAAACCCTAATGTAAAACCCTTGTTTGAAACCCTAACCCTAATGTAAAACCCTAGTTTGAAACCGTAAGCCTAATTTGAAACCCTTGTTTGAAACCCTAAACCTAATGTAAAACCCTAGTTTGTAACCCTAACCCTAATGTAAAACCCTAGTTTGAAAACCTAACACTAATGTAAAACCCTAGTTTGAAACCCTAACCCTAATGTAAAACCCTAGTTTGAAGCACTAACCCTAATGTAAAACCCTAGTTTGAAGCACTAACCCTAATGTAAAACACTAGTTTGAAATGCTAACCCTAATGTAAAACCCTAGTTTGAAACCCCAAATCTAATTTGAAACCATAGTTTGAAACCCTAACCCTAATGTAAAACCCTAGTTTGAAGCATTAACCCTAATGTAAAACACTAGTTTGAAACTCTAACCCTAATATTAAACCCTAATTTGAAACCCTAACCCTAATGTAAAACCCTAGTTTGAAAACCTAACCCTAATGATAAACCCTAGTTTGAAACACTAACCCTAAATTTAAACCCTAGTTTGAAACCCTAACCCTAAGGTAAAACCCTAGTTTGAAACCCTAACCCTAATGTAAAACCCTAGTTTGTAACCCTAACCCTAATGTAAAACCATAGTTTGAAACCCTAACCCTAATGTAAAACCCTAGTTTCAAACCCTAACCCTAATGTAAAACCCTAGTTTGAAACCCTAACCCTAATGTAAAACCCTAGTTTGAAACCCTAACCCTAATGTAAAACCCTTGTTTGAAACCCTAACCCTAAAACAAAACCCTAGATTGAAACCCTAAGCCTAATTTGAAACCCTAGTTTTAAACCCTAACCCTAATGTAAAGCCCTAGTTTGGAAAACCCTAACCCTAGTTTGAAACCCGAGATTGAAACCCTAACCCTAATGTAAAACCCTAGTTTGAAACCCTAACCCTAATGTAAAACCCCTTGTTTGTAACCCTAACCCTAATTTGAAACCCTAGTTTGAAACCCTAACCCTAATGTAAAACCCTAGTTTGAAACCCTAACCCTAATTTGAAACCCTAGTTTGAAAACCTAACCCTAATGTAAAACCCTAGTTTGAAACCCTAACCCTAATGATAAACCCTATTTTGAAACCCTAACCCTAATTTGAAACCCTAGTTTGAAACCCCAAATCTAATTTGAAACCATAGTTTAAAACCCTAAACCTAATATAAAACCCTAGTTTGAAGCATTAACCCTAATGTAAAACACTAGTTTGAAACGCTAACCCTAATGTTAAACCCTAATTTGAAACCCTAAACCTAATGTAAAACCCTAGTTTGAAACCATAACCCTAATGATAAACCCTAGTTTGAAACCCTAACCCTAAATTTAAACCCTAGTTTGAAACCCTAACCCTAAGGTAAAACCCTAGTTTGAAACCCTAACCCTAATGTAAAACCCTAGTTTGTAACCCTAACCCTAATGTAAAACCATAGTTTGAAACCCTAACCTTAATTTAAAACCCTAGTTTGAAACCCTAACCCTAATGTAAAACCCTAGTTTGAAGCACTAACCCTAAATTATAACCCTAGTTTTAAACTCTTACCCTAATGTAAAACCCCAGTTTGAAACCCTAACCGTAATGTAAAACCCTAGTTTGTAACCCTAACCCTAATGTTAAACCCTAGTTTGAAACCCTAACCCTTATGTAAAACCCTAGTTTGAAACCCTAACCCTAATGATAAACCCTAGTTTGAAACCCTAACCCTAATGCAAAACCCTAGTTTGAAACCCTAACCCTAATGTAAAACCCTTGTTTGTAACCCTAACCCAAATGTAAAACCCTAGTTTGAAACCTAACCCTAATGTAAAACCCTAGTTTGAAGCATTAACCCTAATGTAAAACACTAGTTTGAAACCCTAACCCTAATTATAAACCCTAGTTTGAAACCCTAACCCTAATGTAAAACCCTAGTTTGAAACCCTAACCCTAATGTAAAACACTAGTTTGAAATGCTAACCCTAATGTAAAACCCTAGTTTGAAACACCAAATCTAATTTGAAACCATAGTTTGAAACCCTAACCCTAATGTAAAACCCTAGTTTGAAGCATTAACCCTAATGTAAAACACTAGTTTGAAACTCTAACCCTAATATTAAACCCTAATTTGAAACCCTAACCCTAATGTAAAACCCTAGTTTGAAAACCTAACCCTAATGATAAACCCTAGTTTGAAACACTAACCCTAAATTTAAACCCTAGTTTGAAACCCTAACCCTAAGGTAAAACCCTAGTTTGAAACCCTAACCCTAATGTAAAACCCTAGTTTGTAACCCTAACCCTAATGTAAAACCATAGTTTGAAACCCTAACCCTAATGTAAAACCCTAGTTTGAAACCCTAACCCTAATGTAAAACCCTAGTTTGAAACCCTAACCCTAATGTAAAACCCTAGTTTGAAACCCTAACCCTAATGTAAAACCCTTGTTTGAAACCCTAACCCTAAAACAAAACCCTAGATTGAAACCCTAAGCCTAATTTGAAACCCTAGTTTTAAACCCTAACCCTAATGTAAAGCCCTAGTTTGGAAAACCCTAACCCTAGTTTGAAACCCGAGATTGAAACCCTAACCCTAATGTAAAACCCTAGTTTGAAACCCTAACCCTAATGTAAAACCCCTTGTTTGTAACCCTAACCCTAATTTGAAACCCTAGTTTGAAACCCTAACCCTAATGTAAAACCCTAGTTTGAAACCCTAACCCTAATTTGAAACCCTAGTTTGAAAACCTAACCCTAATGTAAAACCCTAGTTTGAAACCCTAACCCTAATGATAAACCCTATTTTGAAACCCTAACCCTAATTTGAAACCCTAGTTTGAAACCCCAAATCTAATTTGAAACCATAGTTTAAAACCCTAAACCTAATATAAAACCCTAGTTTGAAGCATTAACCCTAATGTAAAACACTAGTTTGAAACGCTAACCCTAATGTTAAACCCTAATTTGAAACCCTAAACCTAATGTAAAACCCTAGTTTGAAACCATAACCCTAATGATAAACCCTAGTTTGAAACCCTAACCCTAAATTTAAACCCTAGTTTGAAACCCTAACCCTAAGGTAAAACCCTAGTTTGAAACCCTAACCCTAATGTAAAACCCTAGTTTGTAACCCTAACCCTAATGTAAAACCATAGTTTGAAACCCTAACCTTAATTTAAAACCCTAGTTTGAAACCCTAACCCTAATGTAAAACCCTAGTTTGAAGCACTAACCCTAAATTATAACCCTAGTTTTAAACTCTTACCCTAATGTAAAACCCCAGTTTGAAACCCTAACCGTAATGTAAAACCCTAGTTTGTAACCCTAACCCTAATGTTGAACCCTAGTTTGAAACCCTAACCCTTATGTAAAACCCTAGTTTGAAACCCTAACCCTAATGATAAACCCTAGTTTGAAACCCTAACCCTAATGCAAAACCCTAGTTTGAAACCCTAACCCTAATGTAAAACCCTTGTTTGTAACCCTAACCCAAATGTAAAACCCTAGTTTGAAACCTAACCCTAATGTAAAACCCTAGTTTGAAGCATTAACCCTAATGTAAAACACTAGTTTGAAACCCTAACCCTAATTATAAACCCTAGTTTGAAACCCTAACCCTAATGTAAAACCCTAGTTTGAAACCCTAACCCTAATGTAAAACCCTAGTTTGTAACCCTAACCCTAATGTAAAATGACTGTTTTGAAACCCTAACCCTAATGTAAAACCCTTGTTTGAAACCCTAACCCTAATGTAAAACCCTAGTTTGAAACCCTAATCCTAATGTTAAACCCTAGTTTGTAACCATAACCCTAATGTAAAACCCTAGTTTGAAACCCTAACCCTAATGTTAAACCCTAGTTTGAAACCCTAATGTAAAACCCTTGTTTGAAACCCTAACCCTAATGTAAAACCCTAGTTTGAAACCGTAAGCCTAATTTGAAACCCTTGTTTGAAACCCTAAACCTAATGTAAAACCCTAGTTTGTAACCCTAACCCTAATGTAAAACCCTAGTTTGAAAACCTAACACTAATGTAAAACCCTAGTTTGAAACCCTAACCCTAATGTAAAACCCTAGTTTGAAGCACTAACCCTAATGTAAAACCCTAGTTTGAAGCACTAACCCTAATGTAAAACACTAGTTTGAAATGCTAACCCTAATGTAAAACCCTAGTTTGAAACCCCAAATCTAATTTGAAACCCTTGTTTGAAACCCTAACCCTAATGTAAAACCCTAGTTTGAAGCATTAACCCTAATGTAAAACACTAGTTTGAAACTCTAACCCTAATATTAAACCCTAATTTGAAACCCTAACCCTAATGTAAAACCCTAGTTTGAAAACCTAACCCTAATGATAAACCCTAGTTTGAAACACTAACCCTAAATTTAAACCCTAGTTTGAAACCCTAACCCTAAGGTAAAACCCTAGTTTGAAACCCTAACCCTAATGTAAAACCCTAGTTTGTAACCCTAACCCTAATGTAAAACCATAGTTTGAAACCCTAACCCTAATGTAAAACCCTAGTTTGAAACCCTAACCCTAATGTAAAACCCTAGTTTGAAACCCTAACCCTAATGTAAAACCCTAGTTTGAAACCCTAACCCTAATGTAAAACCCTTGTTTGAAACCCTAACCCTAAAACAAAACCCTAGATTGAAACCCTAAGCCTAATTTGAAACCCTAGTTTTAAACCCTAACCCTAATGTAAAGCCCTAGTTTGGAAAACCCTAACCCTAGTTTGAAACCCGAGATTGAAACCCTAACCCTAATGTAAAACCCTAGTTTGAAACCCTAACCCTAATGTAAAACCCCTTGTTTGTAACCCTAACCCTAATTTGAAACCCTAGTTTGAAACCCTAACCCTAATGTAAAACCCTAGTTTGAAACCCTAACCCTAATTTGAAACCCTAGTTTGAAAACCTAACCCTAATGTAAAACCCTAGTTTGAAACCCTAACCCTAATGATAAACCCTATTTTGAAACCCTAACCCTAATTTGAAACCCTAGTTTGAAACCCCAAATCTAATTTGAAACCATAGTTTAAAACCCTAAACCTAATATAAAACCCTAGTTTGAAGCATTAACCCTAATGTAAAACACTAGTTTGAAACGCTAACCCTAATGTTAAACCCTAATTTGAAACCCTAAACCTAATGTAAAACCCTAGTTTGAAACCATAACCCTAATGATAAACCCTAGTTTGAAACCCTAACCCTAAATTTAAACCCTAGTTTGAAACCCTAACCCTAAGGTAAAACCCTAGTTTGAAACCCTAACCCTAATGTAAAACCCTAGTTTGTAACCCTAACCCTAATGTAAAACCATAGTTTGAAACCCTAACCTTAATTTAAAACCCTAGTTTGAAACCCTAACCCTAATGTAAAACCCTAGTTTGAAGCACTAACCCTAAATTATAACCCTAGTTTTAAACTCTTACCCTAATGTAAAACCCCAGTTTGAAACCCTAACCGTAATGTAAAACCCTAGTTTGTAACCCTAACCCTAATGTTAAACCCTAGTTTGAAACCCTAACCCTTATGTAAAACCCTAGTTTGAAACCCTAACCCTAATGATAAACCCTAGTTTGAAACCCTAACCCTAATGCAAAACCCTAGTTTGAAACCCTAACCCTAATGTAAAACCCTTGTTTGTAACCCTAACCCAAATGTAAAACCCTAGTTTGAAACCTAACCCTAATGTAAAACCCTAGTTTGAAGCATTAACCCTAATGTAAAACACTAGTTTGAAACCCTAACCCTAATTATAAACCCTAGTTTGAAACCCTAACCCTAATGTAAAACCCTAGTTTGAAACCCTAACCCTAATGTAAAACCCTAGTTTGTAACCCTAACCCTAATGTAAAATGACTGTTTTGAAACCCTAACCCTAATGTAAAACCCTTGTTTGAAACCCTAACCCTAATGTAAAACCCTAGTTTGAAACCCTAATCCTAATGTTAAACCCTAGTTTGTAACCATAACCCTAATGTAAAACCCTAGTTTGAAACCCTAACCCTAATGTTAAACCCTAGTTTGAAACCCTAATGTAAAACCCTTGTTTGAAACCCTAACCCTAATGTAAAACCCTAGTTTGAAACCGTAAGCCTAATTTGAAACCCTTGTTTGAAACCCTAAACCTAATGTAAAACCCTAGTTTGTAACCCTAACCCTAATGTAAAACCCTAGTTTGAAAACCTAACACTAATGTAAAACCCTAGTTTGAAACCCTAACCCTAATGTAAAACCCTAGTTTGAAGCACTAACCCTAATGTAAAACCCTAGTTTGAAGCACTAACCCTAATGTAAAACACTAGTTTGAAATGCTAACCCTAATGTAAAACCCTAGTTTGAAACCCCAAATCTAATTTGAAACCATAGTTTGAAACCCTAACCCTAATGTAAAACCCTAGTTTGAAGCATTAACCCTAATGTAAAACACTAGTTTGAAACTCTAACCCTAATATTAAACCCTAATTTGAAACCCTAACCCTAATGTAAAACCCTAGTTTGAAAACCTAACCCTAATGATAAACCCTAGTTTGAAACACTAACCCTAAATTTAAACCCTAGTTTGAAACCCTAACCCTAAGGTAAAACCCTAGTTTGAAACCCTAACCCTAATGTAAAACCCTAGTTTGTAACCCTAACCCTAATGTAAAACCATAGTTTGAAACCCTAACCCTAATGTAAAACCCTAGTTTGAAACCCTAACCCTAATGTAAAACCCTAGTTTGAAACCCTAACCCTAATGTAAAACCCTAGTTTGAAACCCTAACCCTAATGTAAAACCCTTGTTTGAAACCCTAACCCTAAAACAAAACCCTAGATTGACACCCTAAGCCTAATTTGAAACCCTAGTTTTAAACCCTAACCCTAATGTAAAGCCCTAGTTTGGAAAACCCTAACCCTAGTTTGAAACCCGAGATTGAAACCCTAACCCTAATGTAAAACCCTAGTTTGAAACCCTAACCCTAATGTAAAACCCCTTGTTTGTAACCCTAACCCTAATTTGAAACCCTAGTTTGAAACCCTAACCCTAATGTAAAACCCTAGTTTGAAACCCTAACCCTAATTTGAAACCCTAGTTTGAAAACCTAACCCTAATGTAAAACCCTAGTTTGAAACCCTAACCCTAATGATAAACCCTATTTTGAAACCCTATCCCTAATTTGAAACCCTAGTTTGAAACCCCAAATCTAATTTGAAACCATAGTTTAAAACCCTAAACCTAATATAAAACCCTAGTTTGAAGCATTAACCCTAATGTAAAACACTAGTTTGAAACGCTAACCCTAATGTTAAACCCTAATTTGAAACCCTAACCCTAATGTAAAACCCTAGTTTGAAACCCTAACCCTAATGATAAACCCTAGTTTGAAACCCTAACCCTAAATTTAAACCCTAGTTTGAAACCCTAACCCTAAGGTAAAACCCTAGTTTGAAACCCTAACCCTAATGTAAAACCCTAGTTTGTAACCCTAACCCTAATGTAAAACCATAGTTTGAAACCCTAACCTTAATTTAAAACCCTAGTTTGAAACCCTAACCCTAATGTAAAACCCTAGTTTGAAGCACTAACCCTAAATTATAACCCTAGTTTGAAACTCTTACCCTAATGTAAAACCCCAGTTTGAAACCCTAACCGTAATGTAAAACCCTAGTTTGTAACCCTAACCCTAATGTTAAACCCTAGTTTGAAACCCTAACCCTTATGTAAAACCCTAGTTTGAAACCCTAACCCTAATGATAAACCCTAGTTTGAAACCCTAACCCTAATGCAAAACCCTAGTTTGAAACCCTAACCCTAATGTAAAACCCTTGTTTGTAACCCTAACCCAAATGTAAAACCCTAGTTTGAAACCTAACCCTAATGTAAAACCCTAGTTTGAAGCATTAACCCTAATGTAAAACACTAGTTTGAAACCCTAACCCTAATTATAAACCCTAGTTTGAAACCCTAACCCTAATGTAAAACCCTAGTTTGAAACCCTAACCCTAATGTAAAACCCTAGTTTGTAACCCTAACCCTAATGTAAAATGACTGTTTTGAAACCCTAACCCTAATGTAAAACCCTTGTTTGAAACCCTAACCCTAATGTAAAACCCTAGTTTGAAACCCTAATCCTAATGTTAAACCCTAGTTTGTAACCATAACCCTAATGTAAAACCCTAGTTTGAAACCCTAACCCTAATGTTAAACCCTAGTTTGAAACCCTAATGTAAAACCCTTGTTTGAAACCCTAACCCTAATGTAAAACCCTAGTTTGAAACCGTAAGCCTAATTTGAAACCCTTGTTTGAAACCCTAAACCTAATGTAAAACCCTAGTTTGTAACCCTAACCCTAATGTAAAACCCTAGTTTGAAAACCTAACACTAATGTAAAACCCTAGTTTGAAACCCTAACCCTAATGTAAAACCCTAGTTTGAAGCACTAACCCTAATGTAAAACCCTAGTTTGAAGCACTAACCCTAATGTAAAACACTAGTTTGAAATGCTAACCCTAATGTAAAACCCTAGTTTGAAACCCCAAATCTAATTTGAAACCATAGTTTGAAACCCTAACCCTAATGTAAAACCCTAGTTTGAAGCATTAACCCTAATGTAAAACACTAGTTTGAAACGCTAACCCTAATATTAAACCCTAATTTGAAACCCTAACCCTAATGTAAAACCCTAGTTTGAAAACCTAACCCTAATGATAAACCCTAGTTTGAAACACTAACCCTAAATTTAAACCCTAGTTTGAAACCCTAACCCTAAGGTAAAACCCTAGTTTGAAACCCTAACCCTAATGTAAAACCCTAGTTTGTAACCCTAACCCTAATGTAAAACCATAGTTTGAAACCCTAACACTAATGTAAAACCCTAGTTTGAAACCCTAACCCTAATGTAAAACCCTAGTTTGAAACCCTAACCCTAATGTAAAACCCTAGTTTGAAACCCTAACCCTAATGTAAAACCCTTGTTTGAAACCCTAACCCTAAAAAAAAAACCCAGATTGAAACCCTAAGCCTAATTTGAAACCCTAGTTTTAAACCCTAACCCTAATGTAAAGCCCTAGTTTGGAAAACCCTAACCCTAGTTTGAAACCCGAGATTGAAACCCTAACCCTAATGTAAAACCCTAGTTTGAAACCCTAACCCTAATGTAAAACCCCTTGTTTGTAACCCTAACCCTAATTTGAAACCCTAGTTTGAAACCCTAACCCTAATTTGAAACCCTAGTTTGAAAACCTAACCCTAATGTAAAACCCTAGTTTGAAACCCTAACCCTAATGATAAACCCTATTTTGAAACCCTAACCCTAATTTGAAACCCTAGTTTGAAACCCTAACCCTAATTTGAAACCCCTGTTTGAAATCCTAACTCTAATGTGAAACCTTAGTTTGAAACCCTAACCCTCATAAAAAACCCTAGTTTGTAACCCTAACCCAAATGTAAAACCCTAGTTTGAAACACTAACCCTAATGTAAAACCCTAGTTTGAAACGCTAACCCTAATGTAAAACCCTAGTTTGAAGCATTAACCCTAAAGTAAAACACTAGTTTGAAACCCTAACCCTAATGTTAAACCCTAGTTTGAAACCCTAACCCTAATGTAAAACCCTAGTTTGAAACCCTAACCCTAATGATAAACCCTAGTTTGCAACCCTAACCCTAAATTGAAACCCTAGTTTGAAACCCTAACCCTAATGTAAAACCCTAGTTTGAAACCCTAACCCTAATGTAAAACCCTAGTTTGTAACCCTAACCCTAATGTAAAACCCTAGTTTGAAACCCTAACCCTAATGTAAAACCCTAGTTTGAAACCCTAACACTAAATTGAAACCCCAGTTTGAAACCCTAACCCTAATGTAAAACCCTAGTTTGAAACCCTAACCATAATGTAAAACCCTAGTTTGTACACCTAACCCTAATGTAAAACCTTAGTGTGAAACCCTAACCCTAATGTAAAACCCTAGTTTGAAACACTAACCCTAATGTAAAACCCTAGTTTGAAACCCTAACCCTAATTTGAAACCCTAGTTTGAAACCCTAACCCTAATGTAAAACCCTTGTTTGAAACCCTAACCCTAATGTAAAACCCTAGTTTGAAACCCTAACCCTAATGTTAAAGCCTAGTTTGTAACCCTAACCCTAATTTGAAACCCTAGTTTGAAACCCTAACCCTAATGTAAAACCCTTGTTTGAAACCCTAACCCTAATGTAAAACCCTTGTTTGAAACCCTAACCCTAATGTTAAACCCTAGTTTGAAACCCTAACCCTAATGTAAAACCCTTGTTTGAAACCCTAACCCTAATGTAAAACCCTAGTTTGAAACCCTAAGCCTAATTTGAAACCCTAGTTTGAAACCCTAAACCTAATGTAAAACCCTAGTTTGTAACCCTAACCCAAATGTAAAACCCTAGTTTGAAAACCTAACACTAATGTAAAACCCTAGTTTGAAACCCTAACCCTAATGTAAAACCCTAGTTTGAAGCATTAACCCTAATGTAAAACCCTAGTTTGAAGCACTAACCCTAATGTAAAACACTAGTTTGAAACGCTAACCCTAATGTAAAACCCTAGTTTGAAACCCCAAATCTTATTTGAAACCATAGTTTAAAACCCTAACCCTAATGTAAAACCCTAGTTTGAAGCATTAACCCTAATGTAAAACACTAGTTTGAAACGCTAACCCGAATGGTAAACCCTAATTTGAAACCCTAACCCTAATGTAAAACCCTAGTTTGAAACCCTAACCCTAATGATAAACCCTAGTTTGAAACACTAACCCTAAATTTAAACCCTAGTTTGAAACCCTAACCCTAATGTTAAACCCTATTTTGAAACCCTAACCCTAATGTAAAACCCTAGTTTGAAGCACTAACCCTAATGTAAAACCCTAGTTTGAAAGCGTAACCCTAATGTAAAACCCTAGTTTGAAACCCTAACCCTAATGTAAAACCCTAGTTTGTAACCCTAACCCTAATGTAAAACCCTAGTTTGTAACCCTAACCCTAATGTTAAACCCTATTTTGAAACCCTAACCCTAATGTAAAACCCTAGTTTGAAAGCGTAACCCTAATGTAAAACCCTAGTTTGAAACCCTAACCCTAATGTAAAACCCTAGTTTGTAACCCTAACCCTAATGTAAAACCCTAGTTTGAAACCCTAACCCTAATGTTAAACCCTAGTTTGAAACCCTAACCCTAATGTAAAACCCTTGTTTGAAACCCTAACCCTAATGTAAAACCCTAGTTTGAAACCCTAACCCTAATGTAAAACCCTTGTTTGAAACCCTAACCCTAAAACAAAACCCTAGATTGAAACCCTAAGCCTAATTTGAAACCCTAGTTTTAAACCCTAACCCTAATGTAAAGCCCTAGTTTGGAAAACCCCAACCCTAGTTTGAAACCCGAGATTGAAACCCTAACCCTAATGTAAAACCCTAGTTTGAAACCCTAACCCTAATGTAAAACCCCTTGTTTGTAACCCTAACCCTAATTTGAAACCCTAGTTTGAAACCCTAACCCTAATGTTAAACCCTAGTTTGAAACCCTAACCCTAATGTAAAACCCTAGTTTGAAACCCTAACCCTAATTTGAAACCCTAGTTTGAAAACCTAACCCTAATGTAAAACCCTAGTTTGAAACCCTAACCCTAATGATAAACCCTATTTTGAAACCCTAACCCTAATTTGAAACCCTAGTTTGAAACCCTAACCCTAATTTGAAACCCCTGTTTGAAATCCTAACTCTAATGTGAAACCTTAGTTTGAAACCCTAACCCTCATAAAAAACCCTAGTTTGTAACCCTAACCCAAATGTAAAACCCTAGTTTGAAACACTAACCCGAATGTAAAACCCTAGTTTGAAACGCTAACCCTAATGTAAAACCCTAGTTTGAAGCATTAACCCTAATGTAAAACCCTAGTTTGAAACCCTAACCCTAATTTGAAACCCCTGTTTGCAACCCTAACCCTAAATTGAAACCCTAGTTTGAAACCCTAACCCTAATGTAAAACCCTAGTTTGAAACCCTAACCCTAATGTAAAACCCTAGTTTGTAACCCTAACCCTAATGTAAAACCCTAGTTTGAAACCCTAACCCTAATGTAAAACCCTAGTTTGAAACCCTAACCCTAATGTAAAACCCTAGTTTGAAGCACTAACCCTAATGTAAAACACTAGTTTGAAACGCTAACCCTAATGTAAAACCCTAGTTTGAAGCATTAACCCTAATGTTAATCCCTAGTTTGAAACCCTAACACTAAATTGAAACCCCAGTTTGAAACCCTAACCCTAATGTAAAACCCTAGTTTGAAACCCTAACCCTAATGTAAAACCCTAGTTTGTACACCTAACCCTAATGTAAAACCTTAGTGTGAAACCCTAACCCTAATGTAAAACCCTAGTTTGAAACTCTAATCCTAATGTAAAACCCTAGTTTGAAACCCTAACCCTAATTTGAAACCCTAGTTTGAAACCCTAACCCTAATTTGAAACCCTTGTTTGAAACCCTAACCCTAATGTAAAACCTTAGTTTGAAACCATAACCCTAATGTAAAACCCTAGTTTGAAACCCCAAATCTAATTTGAAACCATAGTTTAAAACCCTAAACCTAATATAAAACCCTAGTTTGAAGCATTAACCCTAATGTAAAACACAAGTTTGAAACGCTAACCCTAATGTTAAACCCTAATTTGAAACCCTAACCCTAATGTAAAACCCTAGTTTGAAACCCTAACCCTAATGATAAACCCTAGTTTGAAACCCTAACCCTAATGATAAACCCTAGTTTGAAACCCTAACCCTAAGTTAAAACCCTAGTTTGAAACCCTAACCCTAAGTTAAAACCCTAGTTTGAAACCCTAACCCTAATGTAAAACCATAGTTTGAAACCCTAACCCTAATTTAAAACCCTAGTTTGAAACCCTAACCCTAATGTAAAACCCTAGTTTGAAGCACTAACCCTAAATTATAACCCTAGTTTGAAACTCTTACCCTAATGTAAAACCCCAGTTTGAAACCCTAACCGTAATGTAAAACCCTAGTTTGTAACCCTAACCCTAATGTTAAACCCTAGTTTGAAACCCTAACCCTTATGTAAAACCCTAGTTTGAAACCCTAACCCTAATGATAAACCCTAGTTTGAAACCCTAACCCTAATGCAAAACCCTAGTTTGAAACCCTAACCATAATATAAAACCCTTGTTTGTAACCCTAACCCAAATGTAAAACCCTAGTTTGAAACCTAACCCTAATGTAAAACCCTAGTTTGAAGCATTAACCCTAATGTAAAACACTAGTTTGAAACCCTAACCCTAATTATAAACCCTAGTTTGAAACCCTAACCCTAATGTAAAACCCTAGTTTGAAACCCTAACCCTAATGTAAAACCCTAGTTTGTAACCCTAACCCTAATGTAAAATGACTGTTTTGAAACCCTAACCCTAATGTAAAACCCTTGTTTGAAACCCTAACCCTAATGTAAAACCCTAGTTTGAAACCCTAATCCTAATGTTAAACCCTAGTTTGTAACCATAACCCTAATGTAAAACCCTAGTTTGAAACCCTAAACCTAATGTTAAACCCTAGTTTGAAACCCTAATGTAAAACCCTTGTTTGAAACCCTAACCCTAATGTAAAACCCTAGTTTGAAACCCTAAGCCTAATTTGAAACCCTTGTTTGAAACCCTAAACCTAATGTAAAACCCTAGTTTGTAACCCTAACCCTAATGTAAAACCCTAGTTTGAAAACCTAACACTAATGTAAAACCCTAGTTTGAAACCCTAACCCTAATGTAAAACCCTAGTTTGAAGCACTAACCCTAATGTAAAACCCTAGTTTGAAGCACTAACCCTAATGTAAAACACTAGTTTGAAATGCTAACCCTAATGTAAAACCCTAGTTTGAAACCCCAAATCTAATTTGAAACCATAGTTTGAAACCCTAACCCTAATGTAAAACCATAGTTTGAAACCCTAACCCTAATGTAAAACCCTAGTTTGAAACCCTAACCCTAATGTAAAACCCTAGTTTGAAACCCTAACCCTAATGTAAAACCCTAGTTTGAAACCCTAACCCTAATGTAAAACCCTTGTTTGAAACCCTAACCCTAAAACAAAACCCTAGATTGAAACCCTAAGCCTAATTTGAAACCCTAGTTTTAAACCCTAACCCTAATGTAAAGCCCTAGTTTGGAAAACCCTAACCCTAGTTTGAAACCCGAGATTGAAACCCTAACCCTAATGTAAAACCCTAGTTTGAAACCCTAACCCTAATGTAAAACCCCTTGTTTGTAACCCTAACCCTAATTTGAAACCCTAGTTTGAAACCCTAACCCTAATGTAAAACCCTAGTTTGAAACCCTAACCCTAATTTGAAACCCTAGTTTGAAAACCTAACCCTAATGTAAAACCCTAGTTTGAAACCCTAACCCTAATGATAAACCCTATTTTGAAACCCTAACCCTAATTTGAAACCCTAGTTTGAAACCCTAACCCTAATTTGAAACCCCTGTTTGAAATCCTAACTCTAATGTGAAACCTTAGTTTGAAACCCTAACCCTCTTAAAAAACCCTAGTTTGTAACCCTAACCCAAATGTAAAACCCTGGTTTGAAACACTAACCCTAATGTAAAACCCTAGTTTGAAACGCTAACCCTAATGTAAAACCCTAGTTTGAAGCATTAACCCTAAAGTAAAACACTAGTTTGAAACCCTAACCCTAATGTTAAACCCTAGTTTGAAACCCTAACCCTAATGTAAAACCCTAGTTTGAAACCATAACCCTAATGATAAACCCTAGTTTGCAACCCTAACCCTAAATTGAAACCCTAGTTTGAAACCCTAACCCTAATGTAAAACCCTAGTTTGAAACCCTAACCCTAATGTAAAACCCTAGTTTGTAACCCTAACCCTAATGTAAAACCCTAGTTTGAAACCCTAACCCTAATGTAAAACCCTAGTTTGAAACCCTAACCGTAATGTAAAACCCTAGTTTGAAGCACTAACCCTAATGTAAAACACTAGTTTGAAACGCTAACCCTAATGTAAAACCCTAGTTTGAAGCATTAACCCTAATGTTAAACCCTAGTTTGAAACCCTAACACTAAATTGAAACCCCAGTTTGAAACCCTAACCCTAATGTAAAACCCTAGTTTGAAACCCTAACCATAATGTAAAACCCTAGTTTGTACCCCTAACCCTAATGTAAAACCTTAGTGTGAAACCCTAACCCTAATGTAAAACCCTAGTTTGAAACTCTAACCCTAATGTAAAACCCTAGTTTGAAACCCTAACCCTAATTTGAAACCCTAGTTTGAAACCCTAACCCTAATGTAAAACCCTTGTTTGAAACCCTAACCCTAATGTAAAACCCTAGTTTGAAACCCTAACCCTAATGTTAAAGCCTAGTTTGTAACCCTAACCCTAATGTAAAACCCTAGTTTGAAACCCTAACCCTAATGTAAAACCCTAGTTTGTAACCCTAACCCTAATGTAAAACGACTGTATTGAAACCCTAACCCTAATGTAAAACCCTTGTTTGAAACCCTAACCCTAATGTAAAACCCTATTTTGAAACACTAATCCTAATGTTAAACCCTAGTTTGTAACCCTAACCCTAATGTAAAACCCTAGTTTGAAACCCTAACCCTAATGTTAAACCCTAGTTTGAAACCCTAACCCTAATGTAAAACCCTTGTTTGAAACCCTAACCCTAATGTAAACCCTAGTTTGAAACCCTAAGCCTAATTTGAAACCCTAGTTTGAAACCCTAACCCTAATGTAAAACCCTTGTTTGAAACCCTAACCCTAATGTAAAACCCTAGTTTGAAACCCTAACCCTAATGTTAAAGCCTAGTTTGTAACCCTAACCCTAATGTAAAACCCTAGTTTGAAACCCTAACCCTAATGTAAAACCCTAGTTTGTAACCCTAACCCTAATGTAAAATGACTGTTTTGAAACCCTAACCCTAATGTAAAACCCTTGTTTGAAACCCTAACCCTAATGTAAAACCCTAGTTTGAAACCCTAATCCTAATGTTAAACCCTAGTTTGAAACCCTAACCCTAATGTAAAACCCTAGTTTGTAACCCTAACCCTAATGTAAAATGACTGTTTTGAAACCCTAACCCTAATGTAAAACCCTTGTTTGAAACCCTAACCCTAATGTAAAACCCTAGTTTGAAACCCTAATCCTAATGTTAAACCCTAGTTTGTAACCCTAACCCTAATGTAAAACCCTAGTTTGAAACCCTACCCCTAATGTTAAACCCTAGTTTGAAACCCTAATGTAAAACCCTTGTTTGAAACCCTAACCCTAATGTTAAACCCTAGTTTGAAACCCTAATGTAAAACCCTTGTTTGAAACCCTAACCCTAATGTAAAACCCTAGTTTGAAACCCTAACCCAAATGTAAAACCCTAGTTTGAAAACCTAACCCTAATGTAAAACCCTAGTTTGAAACCCTAACCCTAATGATAAACCCTATTTTGAAACCCTAACCCTAATTTGAAACCCTAGTTTGAAACCCTAACCCTAATTTGAAACCCCTGTTTGAAATCCTAACTCTAATGTGAAACCTTAGTTTGAAACCCTAACCCTCATAAAAAACCCTAGTTTGTAACCCTAACCCAAATGTAAAACCCTAGTTTGAAACACTAACCCGAATGTAAAACCCTAGTTTGAAACGCTAACCCTAATGTAAAACCCTAGTTTGAAGCATTAACCCTAAAGTAAAACACTAGTTTGAAACCCTAACCCTAATGTTAAACCCTAGTTTGAAACCCTAACCCTAATGTAAAACCCTAGTTTGAAACCCTAACCCTAATGATAAACCCTAGTTTGCAACCCTAACCCTAAATTGAAACCCTAGTTTGAAACCCTAACCCTAATGTAAAACCCTAGTTTGAAACCCTAACCCTAATGTAAAACCCTAGTTTGTAACCCTAACCCTAATGTAAAACCCTAGTTTGAAACCCTAACCCTAATGTAAAACCCTAGTTTGAAACCCTAACCCTAATGTAAAACCCTAGTTTGAAGCACTAACCCTAATGTAAAACACTAGTTTGAAACGCTAACCCTAATGTAAAACCCTAGTTTGAAGCATTAACCCTAATGTTAATCCCTAGTTTGAAACCCTAACACTAAATTGAAACCCCAGTTTGAAACCCTAACCCTAATGTAAAACCCTAGTTTGAAACCCTAACCCTAATGTAAAACCCTAGTTTGTACACCTAACCCTAATGTAAAACCTTAGTGTGAAACCCTAACCCTAATGTAAAACCCTAGTTTGAAACTCTAACCCTAATGTAAAACCCTAGTTTGAAACCCTAACCCTAATTTGAAACCCTAGTTTGAAACCCTAACCCTAATGTAAAACCCTTGTTTGAAACCCTAACCCTAATGTAAAACCCTAGTTTGAAACCCTAACCCTAATGTTAAAGCCTAGTTTGTAACCCTAACCCTAATGTAAAACCCTAGTTTGTAACCCTAACCCTAATGTAAAATGACTGTTTTGAAACCCTAACCCTAATGTAAAACACTAGTTTGAAACGCTAACCCTAATGTAAAACCCTAGTTTGAAGCATTAACCCTAATGTTAAACCCTAGTTTGAAACCCTAACACTAAATTGAAACCCCAGTTTGAAACCCTAACCCTAATGTAAAACCCTAGTTTGAAACCCTAACCCTAATGTAAAACCCTAGTTTGTACCCCTAACCCTAATGTAAAACCTTAGTGTGAAACCCTAACCCTAATGTAAAACCCTAGTTTGAAACTCTAATCCTAATGTAAAACCCTAGTTTGTACCCCTAACCCTAATGTAAAACCTTAGTGTGAAACCCTAACCCTAATGTAAAACCCTAGTTTGAAACTCTAATCCTAATGTAAAACCCTAGTTTGAAACCCTAACCCTAATTTGAAACCCTAGTTTGAAACCCTAACCCTAATGTAAAACCCTTGTTTGAAACCCTAACCCTAATGTAAAACCTTAGTTTGAAACCATAACCCTAATGTAAAACCCTAGTTTGAAACCCCAAATCTAATTTGAAACCATAGTTTAAAACCCTAAACCTAATATAAAACCCTAGTTTGAAGCATTAACCCTAATGTAAAACACAAGTTTGAAACGCTAACCCTAATGTTAAACCCTAATTTGAAACCCTAACCCTAATGTAAAACCCTAGTTTGAAACCCTAACCCTAATGATAAACCCTAGTTTGAAACCCTAACCCTAAATTTAAACCCTAGTTTGAAACCTTAACCCTAAGTTAAAACCCTAGTTTGAAACCCTAACCCTAATGTAAAACCCTAGTTTGTAACCCTAACCCTAATGTAAAACCATAGTTTGAAACCCTAACCCTAATTTAAAACCCTAGTTTGAAACCCTAACCCTAATGTAAAACCCTAGTTTGAAGCACTAACCCTAAATTATAACCCTAGTTTGAAACTCTTACCCTAATGTAAAACCCCAGTTTGAAACCCTAACCGTAATGTAAAACCCTAGTTTGTAACCCTAACCCTAATGTTAAACCCTAGTTTGAAACCCTAACCCTTATGTAAAACCCTAGTTTGAAACCTTAACCCTAATGATAAACCCTAGTTTGAAACCCTAACCCTAATGCAAAACCCTAGTTTGAAACCCTAACCATAATATAAAACCCTTGTTTGTAACCCTAACCCAAATGTAAAACCCTAGTTTGAAACCTAACCCTAATGTAAAACCCTAGTTTGAAGCATTAACCCTAATGTAAAACACTAGTTTGAAACCCTAACCCTAATTATAAACCCTAGTTTGAAACACTAACCCTAATGTAAAACCCTAGTTTGAAACCCTAACCCTAATGTAAAACCCTAGTTTGTAACCCTAACCCTAATGTAAAATGACTGTTTTGAAACCCTAACCCTAATGTAAAACCCTTGTTTGAAACCCTAACCCTAATGTAAAACCCTAGTTTGAAACCCTAATCCTAATGTTAAACCCTAGTTTGTAACCATAACCCTAATGTAAAACCCTAGTTTGAAACCCTAAACCTAATGTTAAACCCTAGTTTGAAACCCTAATGTAAAACCCTTGTTTGAAACCCTAACCCTAATGTAAAACCCTAGTTTGAAACCCTAAGCCTAATTTGAAACCCTTGTTTGAAACCCTAAACCTAATGTAAAACCCTAGTTTGTAACCCTAACCCTAATGTAAAACCCTAGTTTGAAAACCTAACACTAATGTAAAACCCTAGTTTGAAACCCTAACCCTAATGTAAAACCCTAGTTTGAAGCACTAACCCTAATGTAAAACCCTAGTTTGAAGCACTAACCCTAATGTAAAACACTAGTTTGAAATGCTAACCCTAATGTAAAACCCTAGTTTGAAACCCCAAATCTAATTTGAAACCATAGTTTGAAACCCTAACCCTAATGTAAAACCATAGTTTGAAACCCTAACCCTAATGTAAAACCCTAGTTTGAAACCCTAACCCTAATGTAAAACCCTAGATTGAAACCCTAACCCTAATGTAAAACCCTAGTTTGAAACCCTAACCCTAATGTAAAACCCCTTGTTTGTAACCCTAACCCTAATTTGAAACCCTAGTTTGAAACCCTAACCCTAATGTAAAACCCTAGTTTGAAACCCTAACCCTAATTTGAAACCCTAGTTTGAAAACCTAACCCTAATGTAAAACCCTAGTTTGAAACCCTAACCCTAATGATAAACCCTATTTTGAAACCCTAACCCTAATTTGAAACCCTAGTTTGAAACCCTAACCCTAATTTGAAACCCCTGTTTGAAATCCTAACTCTAATGTGAAACCTTAGTTTGAAACCCTAACCCTCATAAAAAACCCTAGTTTGTAACCCTAACCCAAATGTAAAACCCTGGTTTGAAACACTAACCCTAATGTAAAACCCTAGTTTGAAACGCTAACCCTAATGTAAAACCCTAGTTTGAAGCATTAACCCTAAAGTAAAACACTAGTTTGAAACGCTAACCCTAATGTTAAACCCTAGTTTGAAACCCTAACCCTAATGTTAAACCCTAGTTTGAAACCCTAACCCTAATGATAAACCCTAGTTTGCAACCCTAACCCTAAATTGAAACCCTAGTTTGAAACCCTAACCCTAATGTAAAACCCTAGTTTGAAACCCTAACCCTAATGTAAAACCCTAGTTTGAAACCCTAACCCTAATGTAAAACCCTAGTTTGAAACCCTAACCCTAATGTAAAACCCTAGTTTGAAGCACTAACCGTAATGTAAAACCCTAGTTTGAAGCACTAACCCTAATGTAAAACACTAGTTTGAAACGCTAACCCTAATGTAAAACCCTAGTTTGAAGCATTAACCCTAATGTTAAACCCTAGTTTGAAACCCTAACACTAAATTGAAACCCCAGTTTGAAACCCTAACCCTAATGTAAAACCCTAGTTTGAAACCCTAACCATAATGTAAAACCCTAGTTTGTACCCCTAACCCTAATGTAAAACCTTAGTGTGAAACCCTAACCCTAATGTAAAACCCTAGTTTGAAACTCTAACCCTAATGTAAAACCCTAGTTTGAAACCCTAACCCTAATTTGAAACCCTAGTTTGAAACCCTAACCCTAATGTAAAACCCTTGTTTGAAACCCTAACCCTAATGTAAAACCCTAGTTTGAAACCCTAACCCTAATGTTAAAGCCTAGTTTGTAACCCTAACCCTAATGTAAAACCCTAGTTTGAAACCCTAACCCTAATGTAAAACCCTAGTTTGTAACCCTAACCCTAATGTAAAATGACTGTTTTGAAACCCTAACCCTAATGTAAAACCCTTGTTTGAAACCCTAACCCTAATGTAAAACCCTATTTTGAAACACTAATCCTAATGTTAAACCCTAGTTTGTAACCCTAACCCTAATGTAAAACCCTAGTTTGAAACCCTAACCCTAATGTTAAACCCTAGTTTGAAACCCTAACCCTAATGTAAAACCCTTGTTTGAAACCCTAACCCTAATGTAAAACCCTAGTTTGAAACCCTAATCCTAATGTTAAACCCTAGTTTGAAACCCTAACCCTAATGTAAAACCCTAGTTTGTAACCCTAACCCTAATGTAAAATGACTGTTTTGAAACCCTAACCCTAATGTAAAACCCTTGTTTGAAACCCTAACCCTAATGTAAAACCCTAGTTTGAAACCCTAACCCTAATGTTAAACCCTAGTTTGAAACCCTAATGTAAAACCCTTGTTTGAAACCCTAACCCTAATGTTAAACCCTAGTTTGAAACCCTAATGTAAAACCCTTGTTTGAAACCCTAACCCTAATGTAAAACCCTAGTTTGAAACCCTAAGCCTAATTTGAAACCCTTGTTTGAAACCCTAAACCTAATGTAAAACCCTAGTTTGTAACCCTAACCCTAATGTAAAACCCTAGTTTGAAAACCTAACACTAATGTAAAACCCTAGTTTGAAACCCTAACCCTAATGTAAAACCCTAGTTTGAAGCACTAACCCTAATGTAAAACCCTAGTTTGAAGCACTAACCCTAATGTAAAACACTAGTTTGAAACGCTAACCCTAATGTAAAACCCTAGTTTGAAACCCCAAATCTAATTTGAAACCATAGTTTAAAACCCTAACCCTAATGTAAAACCCTAGTTTGAAGCATTAACCCTAATGTAAAACACTAGTTTGAAACGCTAACCCTAATGTTAAACCCTAATTTGAAACCCTAACCCTAATGTAAAACCCTAGTTTGAAACCCTAACCCTAATGATAAACCCTAGTTTGAAACACTAATCCTAAATTTAAACCCTAGTTTGAAACCCTAACCCTAAGGTAAAACCCTAGTTTGAAACCCTAACCCTAATGTAAAACCCTAGTTTTTAACCCTAACCCTAATGTAAAACCATAGTTTGAAACCCTAACCCTAATGTAAAACCCTAGTTTGAAACCCTAACCCTAATGTAAAACCCTAGTTTGTAACCCTAACTCTAATGTAAAACCCTAGTTTGAAACCCTAACCCTAATGTAAAACCCTAGTTTGAAACCCTAACCCTAATGTAAAACCCTAGTTTGAAAACCTAACCCTAATGTATAACCCTTGTTTGAAACCCTAACCCTAAAACAAAACCCTAGATTGAAACCCTAAGCCTAATTTGAAACCCTAGTTTTAAACCCTAACCCTAATGTAAAGCCCTAGTTTGGAAAACCCTAACCCTAGTTTGAAACCCGAGATTGAAACCCTAACCCTAATGTAAAACCCTAGTTTGAAACCCTAACCCTAATGTAAAACCCCTTGTTTGTAACCCTAACCCTAATTTGAAACCCTAGTTTGAAACCCTAACCCTAATGTTAAACCCTAGTTTGAAACCCTAACCCTAATGTAAAACCCTAGTTTGAAACCCTAACCCTAATTTGAAACCCTAGTTTGAAAACCTAACCCTAATTTGAAACCCCTGTTTGAAATCCTAACTCTAATGTGAAACCTTAGTTTGAAACCCTAACCCTCATAAAAAACCCTAGTTTGTAACCCTAACCCAAATGTAAAACCCTAGTTTGAAACACTAACCCTAATGTAAAACCCTAGTTTGAAACGCTAACCCTAATGTAAAACCCTAGTTTGAAGCATTAACCCTAAAGTAAAACACTAGTTTGAAACCCTAACCCTAATGTTAAACCCTAGTTTGAAACCCTAGCCCTAATGTAAAACCCTAGTTTGAAACCCTAACCCTAATGATAAACCCTAGTTTGCAACCCTAACCCTAAATTGAAACCCTAGTTTGAAACCCTAACCCTAATGTAAAACCCTAGTTTGAAACCCTATCCCTAATGTAAAACCCTAGTTTGTAACCCTAACCCTAATGTAAAACCCTAGTTTGAAACCCTAACCCTAATGTAAAACCCTAGTTTGAAACCCTAACCCTAATGTAAAACCCTAGTTTGAAGCACTAACCCTAATGTAAAACACTAGTTTGAAACGCTACCCCTAATGTAAAACCCTAGTTTGAAGCATTAACCCTAATGTTAAACCCTAGTTTGAAGCCCTAACACTAAATTGAAACCCCAGTTTGAAACCCTAACCCTAATGTAAAACCCTAGTTTGAAACCCTAACCCTAATGTAAAACCCTAGTTTGTACCCCTAACCCTAATGTAAAACCTTAGTGTGAAACCCTAACCCTAATGTAAAACCCTAGTTTGAAACCCTAATACTAATGTAGAACCCTAGTTTGAAACCCTAACCCTAATTTGAAACCCTAGTTTGAAACCCTAACCCTAATGTAAAACCCTTGTTTGAAACCCTAACCCTAATGTAAAACCTTAGTTTGAAACCATAACCCTAATGTAAAACCCTAGTTTGAAACCCCAAATCTAATTTGAAACCATAGTTTAAAACCCTAAACCTAATATAAAACCCTAGTTTGAAGCATTAACCCTAATGTAAAACACTAGTTTGAAACGCTAACCCTAATGTTAAACCCTAATTTGAAACCCTAACCCTAATGTAAAACCCTAGTTTGAAACCCTAACCCTAATGATAAACCCTAGTTTGAAACCCTAACACTAAATTTAAACCCTAGTTTGAAACCCTAACCCTAAGGTAAAACCCTAGTTTGAAACCCTAACCCTAATGTAAAACCCTAGTTTGTAACTCTAACCCTAATGTAAAACCATAGTTTGAAACCCTAACCTTAATTTAAAACCCTAGTTTGAAACCCTAACCCTAATGTAAAACCCTAGTTTGAAGCACTAACCCTAAATTATAACCCTAGTTTGAAACTCTTACCCTAATGTAAAACCCCAGTTTGAAACCCTAACCGTAATGTAAAACCCTAGTTTGTAACCCTAACCCTAATGTTAAACCCTAGTTTGAAACCCTAACCCTTATGTAAAACCCTAGTTTGAAACCCTAACCCTAATGATAAACCCTAGTTTGAAACCCTAACCCTAATGCAAAACCCTAGTTTGAAACCCTAACCCTAATGTAAAACCCTTGTTTGTAACCCTAACCCAAATGTAAAACCCTAGTTTGAAACCTAACCCTAATGTAAAACCCTAGTTTGAAGCATTAACCCTAATGTAAAACACTAGTTTGAAACCCTAACCCTATTTATAAACCCTAGTTTGAAACCCTAACCCTAATGTAAAACCCTAGTTTGAAACCCTAACCCTAATGTAAAACCCTAGTTTGTAACCCTAACCCTAATGTAAAATGACTGTTTTGAAACCCTAACCCTAATGTAAAACCCTTGTTTGAAACCCTAACCCTAATGTAAAACCCTAGTTTGAAACCCTAATCCTAATGTTAAACCCTAGTTTGTAACCATAACCCTAATGTAAAACCCTAGTTTGAAACCCTAATGTAAAACCCTTGTTTGAAACCCTAACCCTAATGTAAAACCCTAGTTTGTAACCCTAACCCTAATGTAAAATGACTGTTTTGAAACCCTAACCCTAATGTAAAACCCTTGTTTGAAACCCTAACCCTAATGTAAAACCCTAGTTTGAAACCCTAAGCCTAATGTAAAACCTTAGTGTGAAACCCTAACCCTAATGTAAAACCCTAGTTTGAAACTCTAACCCTAATGTAAAATGACTGTTTTGAAACCCTAACCCTAATGTAAAACCCTTGTTTGAAACCCTAACCCTTATGTAAAACCCTAGTTTGAAACCCTAACCCTAATGTAAAACCCTAGTTTGAAGCATTAACCCTAATGTAAAACCCTTGTTTGAAACCCTAACCCTAAAACAAAACCCTAGATTGAAACCCTAAGCCTAATTTGAAACCCTAGTTTTAAACCCTAACCCTAATGTAAAGCCCTAGTTTGGAAAACCCTAACCCTAGTTTGAAACCCGAGATTTAAACCCTAACCCGAATGTAAAACCCTAGTTTGAAACCCTAACCCTAATGTAAAACCCCTTGTTTGTAACCCTAACCCTAATTTGAAACCCTAGTTTGAAACCCTAAACCTAATGTATAACCCTAGTTTGAAACCCTAACCCTAATTTGAAACCCTAGTTTGAAAACCTAACCCTAATGTAAAACCCTAGTTTGATACCCTAACCCTAATGATAAACCCTATTTTGAAACCCTAACCCTAATTTGAAACCCTAGTTTGAAACCCTAACCCTAATTTGAAACCCCTGTTTGAAATCCTAACTCTAATGTGAAACCTTAGTTTGAAACCCTAACCCTCATAAAAAACCCTAGTTTGTAACCCTAACCCAAATGTAAAACCCTAGTTTGAAACACTAACCCTAATGTAAAACCCTAGTTTGAAACGCTAACCCTAATGTAAAACCCTAGTTTGAAGCATTAACCCTAAAGTAAAACACTAGTTTGAAACCCTAACCCTAATGTTAAACCCTAGTTTGAAACCCTAACCCTAATGTAAAACCCTAGTTTGAAACCCTAACCCTAATGATAAACCCTAGTTTGCAACCCTAACCCTAAATTGAAACCCTAGTTTGAAACCCTAACCCTAATGTAAAACCCTAGTTTGAAACCCTAACCCTAATGTAAAACCCTAGTTTGTAACCCTAACCCTAATGTAAAACCCTAGTTTGAAACCCTAACCCTAATGTAAAACCCTAGTTTGAAACCCTAACCGTAATGTAAAACCCTAGTTTGAAGCACTAACCCTAATGTAAAACACTAGTTTGAAACGCTAACCCTAATGTAAAACCCTAGTTTGAAGCATTAACCCTAATGTTAAACCCTAGTTTGAAACCCTAACACTAAATTGAAACCCCAGTTTGAAACCCTAACCCTAATGTAAAACCCTAGTTTGAAACCCTAACCATAATGTAAAACCCTAGTTTGTACCCCTAACCCTAATGTAAAACCTTAGTGTGAAACCCTAACCCTAATGTAAAACCCTAGTTTGAAACTCTAACCCTAATGTAAAACCCTAGTTTGAAACCCTAACCCTAATTTGAAACCCTAGTTTGAAACCCTAACCCTAATGTAAAACCCTTGTTTGAAACCCTAACCCTAATGTAAAACCCTTGTTTGAAACCCTAACCCTAATGTAAAACCCTTGTTTGAAACCCTAACCCTAATGTAAAACCCTAGTTTGAAACACTAATCCTAATGTTAAACCCTAGTTTGTAACCCTAACCCTAATGTAAAACCCTAGTTTGAAACCCTAACCCTAATGTTAAACCCTAGTTTGAAACCCTAACCCTAATGTAAAACCCTTGTTTGAAACCCTAACCCTAATGTAAAACCCTAGTTTGAAACCCTAAGCCTAATTTGAAACCCTAGTTTGAAACCCTAAACCTAATGTAAAACCCTAGTTTGTAACCCTAACCCAAATGTAAAACCCTAGTTTGAAAACCTAACACTAATGTAAAACCCTAGTTTGAAACCCTAACCCTAATGTAAAACCCTAGTTTGAAGCATTAACCCTAATGTAAAACCCTAGTTTGAAGCACTAACCCTAATGTAAAACACTAGTTTGAAACGCTAACCCTAATGTAAAACCCTAGTTTGAAACCCCAAATCTTATTTGAAACCATAGTTTAAAACCCTAACCCTAATGTAAAACCCTAGTTTGAAGCATTAACCCTAATGTAAAACACTAGTTTGAAACGCTAACCCTAATGTTAAACCCTAATTTGAAACCCTAACCCTAATGTAAAACCCTAGTTTGAAACCCTAACCCTAATGATAAACCCTAGTTTGAAACACTAACCCTAAATTTAAACCCTAGTTTGAAACCCTAACCCTAATGTAAAACCCTAGTTTGAAGCACTAACCCTAATGTAAAACCCTAGTTTGAAGCACTAACCCTAATGTAAAACACTAGTTTGAAACGCTAACCCTAATGTAAAACCCTAATTTGAAACCCCAAATCTAATTTGAAACCATAGTTTGAAACCCTAACCCTAATGTAAAACCCTAGTTTGAAGCATTAACCCTAATGTAAAACACTAATTTGAAACCCTAACCCTAATTTGAAACCCAAACCCTAATGTAAAACCCTTATTTGAAACCCTAACCCTAATTTGAAACACTAGTTTGAAACCCTAACCCTAATATAAAACCCTAGTTTGAAACCCTAACCCTAATGTAAAACCCTTGTTTGAAACCCTAACCCTAATTTGAAACCCTAGTTTGAAACCCTAACCCTAATATAAAACCCAAGTTTGAAACCCTAACCCTAATTAGAAACCCTATTTTGAAACCCTAACCCTAATGTAAAAACCTTGTTTGAAACACTAAACCTAATGTAAACCCTAGTTTGTAACCATAACCATAAGGAAAACCCTAGTTTGAAACCCTAACCCTAATTTAAACCCTAGTTTGAAACCCTAACCCTAATGTAAAACCCTAGTTTGTAACCCTAACCCTAATGTAAAACCCTAGTTTGAAACCCTAACCCTAATGTAAAACCCTAGTTTGAAATCCTAATCCTAATGTAAAACCCTAGTTTGAAGCATTAACCCTAATGTAAAACCATATTTTGAAACCCTAACGCTAATGTTAAACCCTAGTTTGAAACCCTAACCCTAATGTAAAACCCTAGTTTGTAACCCTAACCCTAATGTAAAATCCTAGTTTGAAACCCTTACCTTAATGTAAAACACTAGTTTGAAACCCTAACCCAAATGTAAAAACCCTAGTTTGAAACCCTAACCCTAATGTAAAATGACTGTTTTGAAACCCTAACCCTAATGTAAAACCCTTGTTTGAAACCCTAACCCTAATGTAAAACCCTAGTTTGAAACCCTAAGCCTAATGTAAAACCTTAGTGTGAAACCCTAACCCTAATGTAAAACCCTAGTTTGAAACTCTAACCCTAATGTAAAATGACTGTTTTGAAACCCTAACCCTAATGTAAAACCCTTGTTTGAAACCCTAACCCTTATGTAAAACCCTAGTTTGAAACCCTAACCCTAATGTAAAACCCTAGTTTGAAGCATTAACCCTAATGTAAAACCCTTGTTTGAAACCCTAACCCTAAAACAAAACCCTAGATTGAAACCCTAAGCCTAATTTGAAACCCTAGTTTTAAACCCTAACCCTAATGTAAAGCCCTAGTTTGGAAAACCCTAACCCTAGTTTGAAACCCGAGATTTAAACCCTAACCCGAATGTAAAACCCTAGTTTGAAACCCTAACCCTAATGTAAAACCCCTTGTTTGTAACCCTAACCCTAATTTGAAACCCTAGTTTGAAACCCTAAACCTAATGTATAACCCTAGTTTGAAACCCTAACCCTAATTTGAAACCCTAGTTTGAAAACCTAACCCTAATGTAAAACCCTAGTTTGATACCCTAACCCTAATGATAAACCCTATTTTGAAACCCTAACCCTAATTTGAAACCCTAGTTTGAAACCCTAACCCTAATTTGAAACCCCTGTTTGAAATCCTAACTCTAATGTGAAACCTTAGTTTGAAACCCTAACCCTCATAAAAAACCCTAGTTTGTAACCCTAACCCAAATGTAAAACCCTAGTTTGAAACACTAACCCTAATGTAAAACCCTAGTTTGAAACGCTAACCCTAATGTAAAACCCTAGTTTGAAGCATTAACCCTAAAGTAAAACACTAGTTTGAAACCCTAACCCTAATGTTAAACCCTAGTTTGAAACCCTAACCCTAATGTAAAACCCTAGTTTGAAACCCTAACCCTAATGATAAACCCTAGTTTGCAACCCTAACCCTAAATTGAAACCCTAGTTTGAAACCCTAACCCTAATGTAAAACCCTAGTTTGAAACCCTAACCCTAATGTAAAACCCTAGTTTGTAACCCTAACCCTAATGTAAAACCCTAGTTTGAAACCCTAACCCTAATGTAAAACCCTAGTTTGAAACCCTAACCGTAATGTAAAACCCTAGTTTGAAGCACTAACCCTAATGTAAAACACTAGTTTGAAACGCTAACCCTAATGTAAAACCCTAGTTTGAAGCATTAACCCTAATGTTAAACCCTAGTTTGAAACCCTAACACTAAATTGAAACCCCAGTTTGAAACCCTAACCCTAATGTAAAACCCTAGTTTGAAACCCTAACCATAATGTAAAACCCTAGTTTGTACCCCTAACCCTAATGTAAAACCTTAGTGTGAAACCCTAACCCTAATGTAAAACCCTAGTTTGAAACTCTAACCCTAATGTAAAACCCTAGTTTGAAACCCTAACCCTAATTTGAAACCCTAGTTTGAAACCCTAACCCTAATGTAAAACCCTTGTTTGAAACCCTAACCCTAATGTAAAACCCTTGTTTGAAACCCTAACCCTAATGTAAAACCCTTGTTTGAAACCCTAACCCTAATGTAAAACCCTAGTTTGAAACACTAATCCTAATGTTAAACCCTAGTTTGTAACCCTAACCCTAATGTAAAACCCTAGTTTGAAACCCTAACCCTAATGTTAAACCCTAGTTTGAAACCCTAACCCTAATGTAAAACCCTTGTTTGAAACCCTAACCCTAATGTAAAACCCTAGTTTGAAACCCTAAGCCTAATTTGAAACCCTAGTTTGAAACCCTAAACCTAATGTAAAACCCTAGTTTGTAACCCTAACCCAAATGTAAAACCCTAGTTTGAAAACCTAACACTAATGTAAAACCCTAGTTTGAAACCCTAACCCTAATGTAAAACCCTAGTTTGAAGCATTAACCCTAATGTAAAACCCTAGTTTGAAGCACTAACCCTAATGTAAAACACTAGTTTGAAACGCTAACCCTAATGTAAAACCCTAGTTTGAAACCCCAAATCTTATTTGAAACCATAGTTTAAAACCCTAACCCTAATGTAAAACCCTAGTTTGAAGCATTAACCCTAATGTAAAACACTAGTTTGAAACGCTAACCCTAATGTTAAACCCTAATTTGAAACCCTAACCCTAATGTAAAACCCTAGTTTGAAACCCTAACCCTAATGATAAACCCTAGTTTGAAACACTAACCCTAAATTTAAACCCTAGTTTGAAACCCTAACCCTAATGTAAAACCCTAGTTTGAAGCACTAACCCTAATGTAAAACCCTAGTTTGAAGCACTAACCCTAATGTAAAACACTAGTTTGAAACGCTAACCCTAATGTAAAACCCTAATTTGAAACCCCAAATCTAATTTGAAACCATAGTTTGAAACCCTAACCCTAATGTAAAACCCTAGTTTGAAGCATTAACCCTAATGTAAAACACTAATTTGAAACCCTAACCCTAATTTGAAACCCAAACCCTAATGTAAAACCCTTATTTGAAACCCTAACCCTAATTTGAAACACTAGTTTGAAACCCTAACCCTAATATAAAACCCTAGTTTGAAACCCTAACCCTAATGTAAAACCCTTGTTTGAAACCCTAACCCTAATTTGAAACCCTAGTTTGAAACCCTAACCCTAATATAAAACCCAAGTTTGAAACCCTAACCCTAATTAGAAACCCTATTTTGAAACCCTAACCCTAATGTAAAAACCTTGTTTGAAACACTAAACCTAATGTAAACCCTAGTTTGTAACCATAACCATAAGGAAAACCCTAGTTTGAAACCCTAACCCTAATTTAAACCCTAGTTTGAAACCCTAACCCTAATGTAAAACCCTAGTTTGTAACCCTAACCCTAATGTAAAACCCTAGTTTGAAACCCTAACCCTAATGTAAAACCCTAGTTTGAAACCCTAATCCTAATGTAAAACCCTAGTTTGAAGCATTAACCCTAATGTAAAACCATATTTTGAAACCCTAACGCTAATGTTAAACCCTAGTTTGAAACCCTAACCCTAATGTAAAACCCTAGTTTGTAACCCTAACCCTAATGTAAAATCCTAGTTTGAAACCCTTACCTTAATGTAAAACACTAGTTTGAAACCCTAACCCAAATGTAAAAACCCTAGTTTGAAACCCTAACCCTAATGTAAAAACCTAGTTTGTAACCGTAGCCCAAATGTAAAACCCTAGTTTGAAACCCTAACCCTAATGTAAAACCCTAGTTTGAAACCCTAACCCTAATGTAAAAACCTAGTTTGAAGCATTAACCCTAATGTAAAACCCTAGTTTGAAACCCTAACCCTAATGTTAAACCCTAGTTTGAAACCCTAACCCTAAATTGAAACCCTAGTTACAAACCCTAACCCTAATGTAAAACCCTAGTTTGAAACCCTAACCCTAATGTAAAACCCTAGTTTGTAACCCTAACCCTAATGTAAAACCCTAGTTTGAAGCATTAACCCTAATGTTAAACCCTAGTTTGAAACCCTAACCCTAATGTTAAACCCTAGTTTGAAACCCTAACCCTAAATTGAAACCCTAGTTTGAAACCCTGACCCTAATGTAAAACCCTAGTTTGAAACCCTAACCCTAATGTAAAACCCTAGTTTGAAGCACTAACCCTAAATTATAACCCTAGTTTGAAACTCTTACCCTAATGTAAAACCCTAGTTTGAAACCCTAACCGTAATGTAAAACCCTAGTTTGTAACCCTAACCCTAATGTTAAACACTAGTTTGAAACCCTAACCCTAAATTGAAACCCTAGTTTGAAACCCTGACCCTAATGTAAAACCCTAGTTTGAAACCCTAACCCTAATGTAAAACCCTAGTTTGAAGCACTAACCCTAAATTATAACCCTAGTTTGAAACTCTTACCCTAATGTAAAACCCTAGTTTGAAACCCTAACCGTAATGTAAAACCCTAGTTTGTAACCCTAACCCTAATGTTAAACCCTAGTTTGAAACCCTAACCCTAATGTAAAACCCTAGTGTGAAACCCTAACCCTAATTTTTAACCCCTGTTTTGAAACACTTACCCTAATGTAAAACCTTTGTTTGAAACTCTAACCCTAATGTAAAACCCTAGTTTGAAACCCTAAGCCTAATTTGAAACCCTAGTTTGAAACCCTAACCCTAATGTAAAACCCTAGTTTGAAACCCTAATCCTAATGTTAAACCCTAGTTTCTAACCCTAACCCTAATGTAAAACCCTAGTTTGAAACCCTAACCCTAATGTTAAACCCTAGTTTGAAACCCTAACCCTAATGTAAAACCATTGTTTGAAACCCTAACCCTAATGTAAAACCCTAGTTTAAAACCCTAAGCCTAATTTGAAACCCTAGTTTGAAACCCTAACCCTAATGTAAAACCTTAGTTTGTAACCCTAACCCAAATGTAAAACCCTAGTTTGAAACCCTAACCCTAATGTAAAACCCTAGTTTGTAACCGTAGCCCAAATGTAAAACCCTAGTTTTAAACCCTAACCCTAATGTAAAACCCTAGTTTGAAACCCTAACCCTAATGTAAAAACCTAGTTTGAAGCATTAACCCTAATGTAAAACCCTAGTTTGAAACCCTAACCCTAATGTTAAACCCTAGTTTGAAACCCTAACCCTAAATTGAAACCCTAGTTACAAACCCTAACCCTAATGTAAAACCCTAGTTTGAAACCCTAACCCTAATGTAAAACCCTAGTTTGTAATCCTAACCCTAATGTAAAACCCTAGTTTGAAGCATTAACCCTAATGTTAAACCCTAGTTTGAAACCCTACCCCTAATGTTAAACCCTAGTTTGAAACCCTAACCCTAAATTGAAACCCTAGTTTGAAACCCTGACCCTAATGTAAAACCCTAGTTTGAAACCCTAACCCTAATGTAAAACCCTAGTTTGAAGCACTAACCCTAAATTATAACCCTAGTTTGAAACTCTTACCCTAATGTAAAACCCTAGTTTGAAACCCTAACCGTAATGTAAAACCCTAGTTTGTAACCCTAACCCTAATGTTAAACCCTAGTTTGAAACCCTAACCCTAATGTAAAACCCTAGTGTGAAACCCTAACCCTAATTTTTAACCCCTGTTTTGAAACTCTTACCCTAATGTAAAACCTTTGTTTGAAACTCTAACCCTAATGTAAAACCCTAGTTTGAAACCCTAAGCCTAATTTGAAACCCTAGTTTGAAACCCTAACCCTAATGTAAAACCCTAGTTTGAAACCCTAACCCTAATGTAAAACCCTAGTTTGAAGCACCAACCCTAATGTACAACACTAGTTTAAACCCTAACCTTAATTTGAAACCCTAGTTTGAAATCCTTACCCTAATTTAAAACCCCTGTTTGAAATCCTAACTCTAATGTGAAAATTTAGTTTGAAACCCTAAACCTAATGTAAAACCCTAGTTTGAAACCCTAACCCTAATGCAAAACCCTAGTTTGAAACCATAACCCTAATGTAAAACCCTAGTTTGTAACCGTAGCCCAAATGTAAAACCCTAGTTTGAAACCCTAACCCTAATGTAAAACCCTAGTTTGAAACCCTAACCCTAATGTAAAACCCTAGTTTGAAGCATTAACCCTAATGTAAAACCCTAGTTTGAAACCCTAACCCTAATGTTAAACCTTAGTTTGAAACCCTAACCCTAATGTAAAACCCTAGTTTGAAACCCTAACCCTAATGTAAAACCCTAGTTTGTAACCCTAACCCTAATGTAAAACCTTAGTGTGAAATCCTAACCCTAATGTAAAACCCTAGTTTAAAACCCTAACCCTAATGTAAAACCCTAGTTTGAAACCCTAACCCTAATTTGAAACCCTAGTTTGAAACCCTAACCCTAATGTAAAACCCTAGTTTGTAACCCTAACCCTAATGTAAAATGACTGTTTTGAAACCCTAACCCTAATGTAAAACCTTTACCCTAATGTAAAACCCTAGTTTGAAAACCTAACCCTAATGTAAAACCCTAGTGTGAAACCTTAACCCTAATTTTTAACCCCTGTTTTGAAACACTTACCCTAATGTAAAACCCTTGTTTGAAACCCTAACCCTAATGTAAAACCCTAGTTTGAAACCCTAAGCCTAATTTGAAACCCTAGTTTGAAACCCTAAACCTAATGTAAAACCCTAGTTTGAAACCCTAACCCTAATGTAAAACTCTAGTTTGAAGCAGTAACCCTAATGTAAAACCCTAGTTTGAAACTCTAACCCTAATTTGAAACCCTAGTTTGAAACTCTAACCCTAATTTGAAACCCTAGTTTGAAACCCTAACCCTAATTTGAAACCCTAGTTTGAAACCCTAACCCTAATGTAAAACCCTAGTTTGAAACCCTAACCCTAATGTAAAACACTAATTTGAAACCCTAACCCTAATTTGAAACCCTAACCCTAATGTAAAACCCTTGTTTGAAACCCTAACCCTAATTTGAAACACTAGTTTGAAACCCTAACCCTAATATAAAACCCTAGTTTGAAACCCTAACCCTAATGTAAAACCCTTGTTTGAAACCCTAACCCTAATTAGAAACCCTATTTTGAAACCCTAACCCTAATGTAAAAACCTTGTTTGAAACACTAACCCTAATGTAAACCCTAGTTTGTAACCATAACCATAAGGAAAACCCTAGTTTGAAACCCTAACCCTAATTTAAACCCTAGTTTGAAACCCTAACCCTAATGTAAAACCCTAGTTTGTAACCCTAACCCTAATGTAAAACCCTAGTTTGAAACCCTAACCCTAATGTAAAACCCTAGTTTGTAACCCTAACCCTAATGTAAAACCCTAGTTTGAAATCCTTACCTTAATGTAAAACACTAGTTTGAAACCCTAACCCTAATGTAAAACCCTAGTTTGAAGCACTAACCCTCATGTAAAACCCTAGTTTGAAACCCTAACCCTAATGTAAAACCCTAGTTTGAAACCCCAAACCTAATTTGAAACCATAGTTTGAAACCCTAACCCTAATGTAAAACCCTAATTTGTAAAGCTAATCCTAATGTAAAACCTCAATTTGAAACCCAAACCCTAATTTGAAACCCTAGTTTGAAACACTAACCCTAATATAAAATCCTAGTTTGAAACCCTAACCCTAATTTGAAACCCTAGTTTGAAACCCTAACCCTAATATAAAACCCTAGTTTGAAACCCTAACCCTAATTTGAAACCCTAGTTTGAAACCCTAACCCTAATGTAAAACCCTTGTTTGAAACACTAACCCTAATGTAAACCCTAGTTTGTAACCTTAACCCTAATGTAAAACCCTAGTGTGAAACCCTAACCCTAATTTTAAACCCGTTTTGAAAACTAAACCTAATGTAAAACCCTTGTTTGAAACCCTAACCCTAATGTAAAACCCTAGTTTGAAACCCTAACCCTAATGTAAAACCCTAGTTTGAAACCCTAACCCTAATGTAAAACCCTAGTTTGAAACCCTAACCCTAATTTGAAACCCTAACCCTAATGTAAAACCCTTGTTTGAAACCCTAACCCTAATTTGAAACCCTAGTTTGAAACCCTAACCCTAATATAAAACCCTAGTTTGAAACCCTAACCCTAATGTAAAACCCTTGTTTGAAACCCTAACCCTAATTTGAAACCCTAGTTTGAAACCCTAACCCTAATATAAATCCCTAGTTTGAAACCCTAACCCCAATTAGAAACCCTATTTTGAAACCCTAACCCTAATTAGAAACCCTATTTTGAAACCCTAACCCTAATGTAAAAACCTTGTTTGAAACCCTAACCCTAATGTAAAAACCTTGTTTGAAACACTAACCCTAATGTAAACCCTAGTTTGTAACCATAACCATAAGGAAAACCCTAGTTTGAAACCCTAACCCTAATTTAAACCCTAGTTTGAAACCCTAACCCTAATGTAAAACCCTAGTTTGAAACCCTAATCCTAAAGTAAAACCCTAGTTTGAAGCATTAACCCTAATGTAAAACCATATTTTGAAACCCTAACGCTAATGTTAAACCCTAGTTTGAAACCCTAACCCTAATGTAAAACCCTAGTTTGTAACCCTAACCCTAATGTAAAACCTTAGTTTGAAACCCTTACCTTAATGTAAAACCCTAGTTTGAAGCACTAACCCTCATGTAAAACCCTAGTTTGAAACGCTAACCCTAATGTAAAACCCTAGTTTGAAACCCCAAACCTAATTTGAAACCATAGTTTGAAACCCTAACCCTAATGTAAAACCCTAATTTGTAACCCTAATCCTAATGTAAAACCTCAATTTGAAACCCAAACCCTAATTTGAAACCCTAGTTTGAAACACTAACCCTAATATAAAATCCTAGTTTGAAACCCTAACCCTAATTTGAAACCCTAGTTTGAAACCCTAACCCTAATATAAAACCCTAGTTCTAAACCATAACCCTAATTTGAAACCCTAGTTTGAAACCCTAACCCTAATGTAAAACCCTTGTTTGAAACCCTAACCCTAATGTAAAACCCTTGTTTGAAACCCAAACCCTAATGTAAAACCCTAGTTTGAAGCAGTAACCCTAATGTAAAACCCTAGTTTGAAACTCTAACCCTAATTTGAAACCCTAGTTTGAAACTCTAACCCTAATTTGAAACCCTAGTTCGAAACCCTAACCCTAATTTGAAACCCTAGTTTGAAACCCTAACCCTAATGTAAAACCCTAGTTTGAAACCCTAACCCTAATTTGAAACCCTAGTTTGAAACCCTAACCCTAATGTAAAACCCTAGTTTGAAACCCTAACCCTAATGTAAAACCCTAATTTGAAACCCTAACCCTAATTTGAAACCCTAACCCTAATGTAAAACCCTTGTTTGAAACCCTAACCCTAATTTGAAACACTAGTTTGAAACCCTAACCCTAATATAGAACCCTAGTTTGAAACCCTAACCCTAATGTAAAACCCTTGTTTGAAACCCTAACCCTAATTTGAAACCCTAGTTTGAAACCCTAACCCTAATATAAAACCTTGTTTGAAACACTAACCCTAATGTAAACCCTAGTTTGTAACCATAACCATAAGGAAAACCCTAGTTTGAAACCCTAACCCTAATTTGAAACCCTAATTTGAAACCCTAACCCTAATGTAAAACCCTAGTTTGAAACCTTAACCCTAATGTAAAACCCTTGTTTGAAACCCTAACCCTAATGTAAAACCCTAGTTTGAAACTCTAACCTTAATGTAAAACCCTAGTTTGAAACCCTAACACTAATGATAACCCCTAGTTTGAAACCCTAACCCTAATGTAAAACCCTAGTGTGAAACCCTAGTGTGAAACCCTAACCCTAATTTTAAACCCTTGTTTTGAAACCCTAACCCTAATGTAAAACCCTAGTTTGAAGCAGTAACCCTAATGTAAAACCCCTGAGTTTGAAACTCTAACCCTAATTTGAAACCCTAGTTTGAAACCCTAACCCTAATGTAAAACCCTAGTTTGAAAGCGTAACCCTAATGTAAAACCCTAGTTTGAAGCATTAACCCTAATGTAAAACCCTAGTTTGAAACCCTAACCATAATGTTAAACCCTAGTTTGAAACCCTAACCCTAATGAAAAAACCCTAGTTTGAAACCCTAACCCTAATGATAAACCCTATTTTGAAACCCTAACCCTAAATTGAAAACGTAGTTTGAAACCCTAACCCTAATGTAAAACCCTAGTTTGAAACCCTAACCCTAATGATAAACCCTAGTTTGAACCTCAAAACCTAAATTGAAAACCTAGTTTGAAACCCTAACCCTAATGTAAAACCCTAGTTTGATACCCTAACCCTAATGATAAACCCTAGTTTGAACCTCAAAACCTAAATTGAAAACCTAGTTTGAAACCCTAACCCTAATGTAAAACCCTAGTTTGATACCCTAACCTTAATGTAAAACCCTAATTTCTAACCCTAACCTAAATTGAAAACCTAGTTTGAAACCCTAACCCTAATGTAAAACCCTAGTTTGATACCCTAACCTTAATGTAAAACCCTAATTTCTAACCCTAACCCTAATGTAAAACCCTAGTTTGAAACCCTAACCTTAATGTAAAACCCTAGTTTGAAACCCCAAACCTAATTTTAAACCATAGTTTGAAACCCTAACCCTAATGTAAAACCCTACTTTGAAACCCTAACTCTAATGTAAAACCCTAGTGTGAAACCCTAACCCTAATTTTAAACCCCTGTTTTGAAACCCTAACCCTAATTTGAAACCCTAGTTTGTAACCCTAACCATAATGTACAAACCTAGTTTGTAACCCTAACCATAATATAAAACCCTAGTTTATAACCCGAACGCTAATGTAAAACCCTAGTTTGAAACCCTAACCCTAATGTAAAACCCTATTTTGAAACCCTAACCCTAAATTGAAAACGTAGTTTGAAACCCTAACCCTAATGTAAAACCCTAGTTTGAAACCCCAAACCTAATTTGAAACCATAGTTTGAAACCCTAACCCTAATGTAAAACCCTAATTTGTAAAGCTAATCCTAATGTAAAACCTCAATTTGAAACCCAAACCCTAATTTGAAACCCTAGTTTGAAACCCTAACCCTAATATAAAACCCTAGTTCTAAACCCTAACCCTAATTTGAAACCCTAACCTTTATTTAAAACCCCTGTTTTGAAACCCTAACCCTAATGTAAAATGCTTGTTTGAAACCCTAACCCTAATGTCAAACCCTAGTTTGAAACCCTAACCCTAATGTTAAACCGTAGTTTGAAACCATAACCCTAATGGAAAACCCTAGTTTGAAGCACTAACCATAATGTAAAACCCTATTTTGAAGCACTTACCCTAATGTAAAACCCTAGTTTGAAACCCTAACCCTAATGTAAAACCCTAGTTTGAAACCCCAAACCTAATTTAAAACCATAGTTTGAAACCCTAACCCTTGTCAGAAGGTGGGGGCTTTAGGACCCAGATGCGGGAAAATAAATGGAACTAACAAAACATGAATCTATACATGGCAAAACAACTTAGGCAAAACAAACAGCATGACAAGGTTCCTTACAAGGCAAAAAGGTCAGCGTGACGTGACATGGCGAAAGACTTACGACAATGGCAACAACAACAGCAACAATGAACCGACACAGACAGGGGGGAAAAAAGCCGACAAAATACACCAACACTAATGACATAACAAGACACACCTGGCTGAGGGCACTGATTGGATGACACATGAGGGTAATTGGGAAACAATCATGAATCAGGGTTGACACACACACAACATGAGGAAGGGCAAGTGACCAGAAACGAGAGGAATCAATTTTCAAACTAAAACAGGAAATGACAAGACAAGGGGAACACACAAGGAAAACAGAAGCTAAACATGACCGGACTAAACAAGACTGAAAATAAACATGACAACCCTAATGTAAAACCCTAGTTTGAAACCCCAAACCTAATTTGAAAACATAGTTTGAAACACTAACCCTAATGTAAAACCCTACTTTGAAACCCTAACCCTAATGTAAAACCCTAGTGTGAAACCCTAACCCTAATTTTAAACCCCTGTTTTGAAACCCTAACCCTAATTTGAAACCCTAGTTTGAAATCCTAACCGTAATGTAAAACCCTAGTTTGAAACCCTACCCATAACGTTAAACCCTAGTTTGAAACCCTAACCCTAATGTAGAACCCTAGTTTGAAACCCTAACCCTAATGATAAACCCTAGTTTGAAACCCTAACCCTAAATTGAAAACCTAGTTTGAAACCCTAACCCTAATGTAAATCCCTAGTTTGAAACTCTAACCCTAATGTAAAACCCTAATTTGTAACCCTAACCCTAATGTAAAACCCTAGTTTGAAACCCTAACCTTAATGTAAAACCCTAGTTTGAAACCCTAACCCTAATGTAAAACCTTAGTTTGAAGCACTAACCCTAATGTAAAACCCTAGTTTGAAACCCTAACCCTAATGTAAAACCCTAGTGTGAAACCCTAACCCTAATTTTAAACCCCTGTTTTGAAACCCTAACCCTAATTTTAAACCCCTGTTTTGAAACCCTAAACCTAATTTGAAACCCTAGTTTGTAACCCTAACCATAATGTAAAACCCTAGTTTGTAACCCTAACCATAATGTAAAACCCTAGTTTTTAACCCTAACGCTAATTTAAAACCCTAGTTTGAAAGCCTAACCCTAATGTAAAACCCTAGTTTGAAGCATTAACCCTAATGTAAAACCCTAGTTTGAAACCCTAACCCTAATGTTAAACCCTAGTTTGAAACCCTAACCCTAATGTAAAACCCTAGTTTGAAACCCTAACCCTAATGAAAAACCCTAGTTTGAAACCCTAACCCTAAATTGAAACCCTAGTTTGAAACCCTAATCCTAATGTAAAACCCTAGTTTGAAACCCTAACCCTAATGTAAAACCCTAATTTGTAACCCTAACCCTAGTGTAAAACCCTAGTTTGAAACCCTAACCCTAATGTAAAACCCTAGTTTGAAACCCTAACCTTAATGTAAAACCCTAGTTTGAAGCACTAACCCTAATGTAAATCCTAGTTTTAAACCCTAACCCTAATTTGAAACCCTAGTTTGAAACCCTAACCCTAATGAAAAACCCTAGTGTGAAACCCTAACCCTAATTTTTAACCCCTGTTTTGAAACACTTACCCTAATGTAAAACCTTTGTTTGAAACTCTAACCCTAATGTAAAACCCTAGTTTGAAACCCTAAGCCTAATTTGAAACCCTAGTTTGAAACCCTAACCCTAATGTAAAACCCTAGTTTGAAACCCTAATCCTAATGTTAAACCCTAGTTTGTAACCCTAACCCTAATGTAAAACCCTAGTTTGAAACCCTAACCCTAATGTTAAACCCTAGTTTGAAACCCTAACCCTAATGTAAAACCATTGTTTGAAACCCTAACCCTAATGTAAAACCCTAGTTTAAAACCCTAAGCCTAATTTGAAACCCTAGTTTGAAACCCTAACCCTAATGTAAAACCTTAGTTTGTAACCCTAACCCAAATGTAAAACCCTAGTTTGAAACCCTAACCCTAATGTAAAACCCTAGTTTGTAACCGTAGCCCAAATGTAAAACCCTAGTTTGAAACCCTAACCCTAATGTAAAACCCTAGTTTGAAACCCTAACCCTAATGTAAAAACCTAGTTTGAAGCATTAACCCTAATGTAAAACCCTAGTTTGAAACCCTAACCCTAATGTTAAACCCTAGTTTGAAACCCTAACCCTAAATTGAAACCCTAGTTACAAACCCTAACCCTAATGTAAAACCCTAGTTTGAAACCCTAACCCTAATGTAAAACCCTAGTTTGTAACCCTAACCCTAATGTAAAACCCTAGTTTGAAGCATTAACCCTAATGTTAAACCCTAGTTTGAAACCCTAACCCTAATGTTAAACCCTAGTTTGAAACCCTAAACCTAAATTGAAACCCTAGTTTGAAACCCTGACCCTAATGTAAAACCCTAGTTTGAAACCCTAACCCTAATGTAAAACCCTAGTTTGAAGCACTAACCCTAAATTATAACCCTAGTTTGAAACTCTTACCCTAATGTAAAACCCTAGTTTGAAACCCTAACCGTAATGTAAAACCCTAGTTTGTAACCCTAACCCTAATGTTAAACCCTAGTTTGAAACCCTAACCCTAATGTAAAACCCTAGTGTGAAACCCTAACCCTAATTTTTAACCCGTTTTGAAACTCTTACCCTAATGTAAAACCTTTGTTTGAAACTCTAACCCTAATGTAAAACCCTAGTTTGAAACCCTAAGCCTAATTTGAAACCCTAGTTTGAAACCCTAACCCTAATGTAAAACCCTAGTTTGAAACCCTAACCCTAATGTAAAACCCTAGTTTGAAGCACCAACCCTAATGTACAACACTAGTTTAAACCCTAACCTTAATTTGAAACCCTAGTTTGAAATCCTAACCCTAATTTAAAACCCCTGTTTGAAATCCTAACTCTAATGTGAAAATTTAGTTTGAAACCCTAAACCTAATGTAAAACCCTAGTTTGAAACCCTAACCCTAATGCAAAACCCTAGTTTGAAACCATAACCCTAATGTAAAACCCTAGTTTGTAACCGTAGCCCAAATGTAAAACCCTAGTTTGAAACCCTAACCCTAATGTAAAACCCTAGTTTGAAACCCTAACCCTAATGTAAAACCCTAGTTTGAAGCATTAACCCTAATGTAAAACCCTAGTTTGAAACCCTAACCCTAATGTTAAACCTTAGTTTGAAACCCTAACCCTAATGTAAAACCCTAGTTTGAAACCCTAACCCTAATGTAAAACCCTAGTTTGTAACCCTAACCCTAATGTAAAACCTTAGTGTGAAATCCTAACCCTAATGTAAAACCCTAGTTTAAAACCCTAACCCTAATGTAAAACCCTAGTTTGAAACCCTAACCCTAATTTGAAACCCTAGTTTGAAACCCTAACCCTAATGTAAAACCCTAGTTTGTAACCCTAACCCTAATGTAAAATGACTGTTTTGAAACCCTAACCCTAATGTAAAACCTTTACCCTAATGTAAAACCCTAGTTTGAAAACCTAACCCTAATGTAAAACCCTAGTGTGAAACCTTAACCCTAATTTTTAACCCCTGTTTTGAAACACTTACCCTAATGTAAAACCCTTGTTTGAAACCCTAACCCTAATGTAAAACCCTAGTTTGAAACCCTAAGCCTAATTTGAAACCCTAGTTTGAAACCCTAAACCTAATGTAAAACCCTAGTTTGAAACCCTAACCCTAATGTAAAACTCTAGTTTGAAGCAGTAACCCTAATGTAAAACCCTAGTTTGAAACTCTAACCCTAATTTGAAACCCTAGTTTGAAACTCTAAACCTAATTTGAAACCCTAGTTTGAAACCCTAACCCTAATTTGAAACCCTAGTTTGAAACCCTAACCCTAATGTAAAACCCTAGTTTGAAACCCTAACCCTAATGTAAAACACTAATTTGAAACCCTAACCCTAATTTGAAACCCTAACCCTAATGTAAAACCCTTGTTTGAAACCCTAACCCTAATTTGAAACACTAGTTTGAAACCCTAACCCTAATATAAAACCCTAGTTTGAAACCCTAACCCTAATGTAAAACCCTTGTTTGAAACCCTAACCCTAATTAGAAACCCTATTTTGAAACCCTAACCCTAATGTAAAAACCTTGTTTGAAACACTAACCCTAATGTAAACCCTAGTTTGTAACCATAACCATAAGGAAAACCCTAGTTTGAAACCCTAACCCTAATTTAAACCCTAGTTTGAAACCCTAACCCTAATGTAAAACCCTAGTTTGTAACCCTAACCCTAATGTAAAACCCTAGTTTGAAACCCTAACCCTAATGTAAAACCCTAGTTTGTAACCCTAACCCTAATGTAAAACCCTAGTTTGAAACCCTTACCTTAATGTAAAACACTAGTTTGAAACCCTAACCCTAATGTAAAACCCTAGTTTGAAGCACTAACCCTCATGTAAAACCCTAGTTTGAAACCCTAACCCTAATGTAAAACCCTAGTTTGAAACCCCAAACCTAATTTGAAACCATAGTTTGAAACCCTAACCCTAATGTAAAACCCTAATTTGTAACGCTAATCCTAATGTAAAACCTCAATTTGAAACCCAAACCCTAATTTGAAACCCTAGTTTGAAACACTAACCCTAATATAAAATCCTAGTTTGAAACCCTAACCCTAATTTGAAACCCTAGTTTGAAACCCTAACCCTAATATAAAACCCTAGTTTGAAACCCTAACCCTAATTTGAAACCCTAGTTTGAAACCCTAACCCTAATGTAAAACCCTTGTTTGAAACACTAACCCTAATGTAAACCCTAGTTTGTAACCTTAACCCTAATGTAAAACCCTATTTTGAAACCCTAACCCTAATGTTAAACCCTAGTTTGAAACCCTAACCCTAATGTAAAACCCTAGTGTGAAACCCTAACCCTAATTTTAAACCCGTTTTGAAAACTAAACCTAATGTAAAACCCTTGTTTGAAACCCTAACCCTAATGTAAAACCCTAGTTTGAAACCCTAACCCTAATGTAAAACCCTAGTTTGAAACCCTAACCCTAATGTAAAACCCTAGTTTGAAACCCTAACCCTAATTTGAAACCCTAACCCTAATGTAAAACCCTTGTTTGAAACCCTAACCCTAATTTGAAACCCTAGTTTGAAACCCTAACCATAATATAAAACCCTAGTTTGAAACCCTAACCCTAATGTAAAACCCTTGTTTGAAACCCTAACCCTAATTTGAAACCCTAGTTTGAAACCCTAACCCTAATATAAATCCCTAGTTTGAAACCCTAACCCCAATTAGAAACCCTATTTTGAAACCCTAACCCTAATTAGAAACCCTATTTTGAAACCCTAACCCTAATGTAAAAACCTTGTTTGAAACCCTAACCCTAATGTAAAAACCTTGTTTGAAACACTAACCCTAATGTAAACCCTAGTTTGTAACCATAACCATAAGGAAAACCCTAGTTTGAAACCCTAACCCTAATTTAAACCCTAGTTTGAAACCCTAACCCTAATGTAAAACCCTAGTTTGAAACCCTAATCCTAATGTAAAACCCTAGTTTGAAGCATTATCCCTAATGTAAAACCATATTTTGAAACCCTAACGCTAATGTTAAACCCTAGTTTGAAACCCTAACCCTAATGTAAAACCCTAGTTTGTAACCCTAACCCTAATGTAAAACCTTAGTTTGAAACCCTTACCTTAATGTTAAACCCTAGTTTGAAGCACTAACCCTCATGTAAAACCCTAGTTTGAAACCCTAACCCTAATGTAAAACCCTAGTTTGAAACCCCAAACCTAATTTGAAACCATAGTTTGAAACCCTAACCCTAATGTAAAACCCTAATTTGTAACCCTAATCCTAATGTAAAACCTCAATTTGAAACCCAAACCCTAATTTGAAACCCTAGTTTGAAACACTAACCCTAATATAAAATCCTAGTTTGAAACCCTAACCCTAATTTGAAACCCTAGTTTGAAACCCTAACCCTAATATAAAACCCTAGTTCTAAACCATAACCCTAATTTGAAACCCTAGTTTGAAACCCTAACCCTAATGTAAAACCCTTGTTTGAAACCCTAACCCTAATGTAAAACCCTTGTTTGAAACCCAAACCCTAATGTAAAACCCTAGTTTGAAGCAGTAACCCTAATGTAAAACCCTAGTTTGAAACTCTAACCCTAATTTGAAACCCTAGTTTGAAACTCTAACCCTAATTTGAAACCCTAGTTCGAAACCCTAACCCTAATTTGAAACCCTAGTTTGAAACCCTAACCCTAATGTAAAACCCTAGTTTGAAACCCTAACCCTAATTTGAAACCCTAGTTTGAAACCCTAACCCTAATGTAAAACCCTAGTTTGAAACCCTAACCCTAATGTAAAACCCTAATTTGAAACCCTAACCCTAATTTGAAACCCTAACCCTAATGTAAAACCCTTGTTTGAAACCCTAACCCTAATTTGAAAAACTAGTTTGAAACCCTAACCCTAATATAGAACCCTAGTTTGAAACCCTAACCCTAATGTAAAACTCTTGTTTGAAACCCTAACCCTAATTTGAAACCCTAGTTTGAAACCCTAACCCTAATATAAAACCTTGTTTGAAACACTAACCCTAATGTAAACCCTAGTTTGTAACCATAACCATAAGGAAAACCCTAGTTTGAAACCTTAACCCTAATGTAAAACCCTTGTTTGAAACCCTAACCCTAATGTAAAACCCTAGTTTGAAACTCTAACCTTAATGTAAAACCCTAGTTTGAAACCCTAACACTAATGATAACCCCTAGTTTGAAACCCTAACCCTAATGTAAAACCCTAGTGTGAAACCCTAGTGTGAAACCCTAACCCTAATTTTAAACCCTTGTTTTGAAACCCTAACCCTAATGTAAAACCCTAGTTTGAAGCAGTAACCCTAATGTAAAACCCCTGAGTTTGAAACTCTAACCCTAATTTGAAACCCTAGTTTGAAACCCTAACCCTAATGTAAAACCCTAGTTTGAAAGCGTAACCCTAATGTAAAACCCTAGTTTGAAGCATTAACCCTAATGTAAAACCCTAGTTTGAAACCCTAACCCTAATGTAAAACCCTAGTTTGAAACCCTAACCCTAATGTAAAACCCTAGTTTGAAACCCTAACCCTAATTTGAAACCCTAACCCTAATGTAAAACCCTTGTTTGAAACCCTAACCCTAATTTGAAACCCTAGTTTGAAACCCTAACCCTAATATAAAACCCTAGTTTGAAACCCTAACCCTAATGTAAAACCCTTGTTTGAAACCCTAACCCTAATTTGAAACCCTAGTTTGAAACCCTAACCCTAATATAAATCCCTAGTTTGAAACCCTAACCCCAATTAGAAACCCTATTTTGAAACCCTAACCCTAATTAGAAACCCTATTTTGAAACCCTAACCCTAATGTAAAAACCTTGTTTGAAACCCTAACCCTAATGTAAAAACCTTGTTTGAAACACTAACCCTAATGTAAACCCTAGTTTGTAACCATAACCATAAGGAAAACCCTAGTTTGAAACCCTAACCCTAATTTAAACCCTAGTTTGAAACCCTAACCCTAATGTAAAACCCTAGTTTGAAACCCTAATCCTAAAGTAAAACCCTAGTTTGAAGCATTAACCCTAATGTAAAACCATATTTTGAAACCCTAACGCTAATGTTAAACCCTAGTTTGAAACCCTAACCCTAATGTAAAACCCTAGTTTGTAACCCTAACCCTAATGTAAAACCTTAGTTTGAAACCCTTACCTTAATGTAAAACCCTAGTTTGAAGCACTAACCCTCATGTAAAACCCTAGTTTGAAACGCTAACCCTAATGTAAAACCCTAGTTTGAAACCCCAAACCTAATTTGAAACCATAGTTTGAAACCCTAACCCTAATGTAAAACCCTAATTTGTAACCCTAATCCTAATGTAAAACCTCAATTTGAAACCCAAACCCTAATTTGAAACCCTAGTTTGAAACACTAACCCTAATATAAAATCCTAGTTTGAAACCCTAACCCTAATTTGAAACCCTAGTTTGAAACCCTAACCCTAATATAAAACCCTAGTTCTAAACCATAACCCTAATTTGAAACCCTAGTTTGAAACCCTAACCCTAATGTAAAACCCTTGTTTGAAACCCTAACCCTAATGTAAAACCCTTGTTTGAAACCCAAACCCTAATGTAAAACCCTAGTTTGAAGCAGTAACCCTAATGTAAAACCCTAGTTTGAAACTCTAACCCTAATTTGAAACCCTAGTTTGAAACTCTAACCCTAATTTGAAACCCTAGTTCGAAACCCTAACCCTAATTTGAAACCCTAGTTTGAAACCCTAACCCTAATGTAAAACCCTAGTTTGAAACCCTAACCCTAATTTGAAACCCTAGTTTGAAACCCTAACCCTAATGTAAAACCCTAGTTTGAAACCCTAACCCTAATGTAAAACCCTAATTTGAAACACTAACCCTAATTTGAAACCCTAACCCTAATGTAAAACCCTTGTTTGAAACCCTAACCCTAATTTGAAACACTAGTTTGAAACCCTAACCCTAATATAGAACCCTAGTTTGAAACCCTAACCCTAATGTAAAACCCTTGTTTGAAACCCTAACCCTAATTTGAAACCCTAGTTTGAAACCCTAACCCTAATATAAAACCTTGTTTGAAACACTAACCCTAATGTAAACCCTAGTTTGTAACCATAACCATAAGGAAAACCCTAGTTTGAAACCCTAACCCTAATTTGAAACCCTAATTTGAAACCCTAACCCTAATGTAAAACCCTAGTTTGAAACCTTAACCCTAATGTAAAACCCTTGTTTGAAACCCTAACCCTAATGTAAAACCCTAGTTTGAAACTCTAACCTTAATGTAAAACCCTAGTTTGAAACCCTAACACTAATGATAACCCCTAGTTTGAAACCCTAACCCTAATGTAAAACCCTAGTGTGAAACCCTAGTGTGAAACCCTAACCCTAATTTTAAACCCTTGTTTTGAAACCCTAACCCTAATGTAAAACCCTAGTTTGAAGCAGTAACCCTAATGTAAAACCCCTGAGTTTGAAACTCTAACCCTAATTTGAAACCCTAGTTTGAAACCCTAACCCTAATGTAAAACCCTAGTTTGAAAGCGTAACCCTAATGTAAAACCCTAGTTTGAAGCATTAACCCTAATGTAAAACCCTAGTTTGAAACCCTAACCATAATGTTAAACCCTAGTTTGAAACCCTAACCCTAATGAAAAAACCCTAGTTTGAAACCCTAACCCTAATGATAAACCCTATTTTGAAACCCTAACCCTAAATTGAAAACGTAGTTTGAAACCCTAACCCTAATGTAAAACCCTAGTTTGAAACCCTAACCCTAATGATAAACCCTAGTTTGAACCTCAAAACCTAAATTGAAAACCTAGTTTGAAACCCTAACCCTAATGTAAAACCCTAGTTTGATACCCTAACCCTAATGATAAACCCTAGTTTGAACCTCAAAACCTAAATTGAAAACCTAGTTTGAAACCCTAACCCTAATGTAAAACCCTAGTTTGATACCCTAACCTTAATGTAAAACCCTAATTTCTAACCCTAACCTAAATTGAAAACCTAGTTTGAAACCCTAACCCTAATGTAAAACCCTAGTTTGATACCCTAACCTTAATGTAAAACCCTAATTTCTAACCCTAACCCTAATGTAAAACCCTAGTTTGAAACCCTAACCTTAATGTAAAACCCTAGTTTGAAACCCCAAACCTAATTTTAAACCATAGTTTGAAACCCTAACCCTAATGTAAAACCCTACTTTGAAACCCTAACTCTAATGTAAAACCCTAGTGTGAAACCCTAACCCTAATTTTAAACCCCTGTTTTGAAACCCTAACCCTAATTTGAAACCCTAGTTTGTAACCCTAACCATAATGTACAAACCTAGTTTGTAACCCTAACCATAATATAAAACCCTAGTTTATAACCCGAACGCTAATGTAAAACCCTAGTTTGAAACCCTAACCCTAATGTAAAACCCTAGTTTGAAACCCTAACCCTAATGTAAAACCCTAATTTGTAACCCTAACCCTAATGTAAAACCCTAGTTTGAAACCCTAACCCTAATTATAAACCCTAAATTGAAACCCTAACCCTAAATTGAAAACCTAGTTTGAAACCCTAACCCTAATGTAAAACCCTATTTTTAAACCCTAACCCTAATGATAAACCCTAGTTTGAAACCCTAACCCTAAAAGTAAAACCTTAGTTTGAAGCATTAACCCTAATGTAAAACCCTTGTTTGAAACCCTAACCCTAATGTAAAACCCTAGTTTTAAACTCTAACCTTAATGTAAAACCCTAGTTTGAAACCCTAACACTAATGATTAACCCTAGTTTGAAACCCTAACCCTAATGTAAAACCCTAGTGTGAAACCCTAGTGTGAAACCCTAACCCTCATTTTAAACCCCTGTTTTGAAAACCTAACCCTAATGTAAAACCCTAGTTTGAAGCAGTAACCCTAATGTAAAACCCTAGTTTGAAAGCGTAACCCTAATGTAAAACCCTAGTTTGAAGCATTAACCCTAATGTAAAACACTCGTTTGAAACCCTAACCATAATGTTAAACCCCTTTTGAAACCCTAACCCTAATGAAAAAACCCTATTTTGAAACCCTAACCCTAAATTGAAAACGTAGTTTGAAACCCTAACCCTAATGTAAAACCCTAGTTTGAAACCCTAACCCTAATGATAAACCCTAGTTTGAACCTCTAAACCTAAATTGAAAACCTAGTTTGAAACCCTAACCCTAATGTAAAACCCTAGTTTGATACCCTAACCTTAATGTAAAACCCTAATTTCTAACCCTAACCCTAATGTAAAACCCTAGTTTGAAACCCTAACCTTAATGTAAAACCCTAGTTTGAAACCCCAAACCTAATTTGAAACCATAGTTTGAAACCCTAACCCTAATGTAAAACCCTACTTTGAAACCCTAACTCTAATGTAAAACCCTAGTGTGAAACCCTAACCCTAATTTTAAACCCCTGTTTTGAAACCCTAACCCTAATTTGAAACCCTAGTTTGTAACCCTAACCATAATGTAAAACCCTAGTTTGGAACCCTAACCATAATGTAAAACCCTAGTTTGAAACCCTAACCCTAATGTATAACCCTAGTTTGAAACCCTAACCCTAATTTGAAACCCTAACCTTTATTTAAAACCCCTGTTTTGAAACCCTAACCCTAATGTAAAATGCTTGTTTGAAACCCTAACCCTAATGTCAAACCCTAGTTTGAAACCCTAACCCTAATGTTAAACCGTAGTTTGAAACCATAACCCTAATGGAAAACCCTAGTTTGAAGCACTAACCATAATGTAAAACCCTATTTTGAAGCACTTACCCTAATGTAAAACCCTAGTTTGAAACCCTAACCCTAATGTAAAACCCTAGTTTGAAACCCCAAACCTAATTTAAAACCATAGTTTGAAACCCTAACCCTTGTCAGAAGGTGGGGGCTTTAGGACCCAGATGCGGGAAAATAAATGGAACTAACAAAACATGAATCTATACATGGCAAAACAACTTAGGCAAAACAAACAGCATGACAAGGTTCCTTACAAGGCAAAAAGGTCAGCGTGACGTGACATGGCGAAAGACTTACGACAATGGCAACAACAACAGCAACAATGAACCGACACAGACAGGGGGGAAAAAAGCCGACAAAATACACCAACACTAATGACATAACAAGACACACCTGGCTGAGGGCACTGATTGGATGACACATGAGGGTAATTGGGAAACAATCATGAATCAGGGTTGACACACACACAACATGAGGAAGGGCAAGTGACCAGAAACGAGAGGAATCAATTTTCAAACTAAAACAGGAAATGACAAGACAAGGGGAACACACAAGGAAAACAGAAGCTAAACATGACCGGACTAAACAAGACTGAAAATAAACATGACAACCCTAATGTAAAACCCTAGTTTGAAACCCCAAACCTAATTTGAAAACATAGTTTGAAACACTAACCCTAATGTAAAACCCTACTTTGAAACCCTAACCCTAATGTAAAACCCTAGTGTGAAACCCTAACCCTAATTTTAAACCCCTGTTTTGAAACCCTAACCCTAATTTGAAACCCTAGTTTGAAATCCTAACCGTAATGTAAAACCCTAGTTTGAAACCCTACCCATAACGTTAAACCCTAGTTTGAAACCCTAACCCTAATGTAGAACCCTAGTTTGAAACCCTAACCCTAATGATAAACCCTAGTTTGAAACCCTAACCCTAAATTGAAAACCTAGTTTGAAACCCTAACCCTAATGTAAATCCCTAGTTTGAAACTCTAACCCTAATGTAAAACCCTAATTTGTAACCCTAACCCTAATGTAAAACCCTAGTTTGAAACCCTAACCTTAATGTAAAACCCTAGTTTGAAACCCTAACCCTAATGTAAAACCTTAGTTTGAAGCACTAACCCTAATGTAAAACCCTAGTTTGAAACCCTAACCCTAATGTAAAACCCTAGTGTGAAACCCTAACCCTAATTTTAAACCCCTGTTTTGAAACCCTAACCCTAATTTTAAACCCCTGTTTTGAAACCCTAAACCTAATTTGAAACCCTAGTTTGTAACCCTAACCATAATGTAAAACCCTAGTTTGTAACCCTAACCATAATGTAAAACCCTAGTTTTTAACCCTAACGCTAATTTAAAACCCTAGTTTGAAAGCCTAACCCTAATGTAAAACCCTAGTTTGAAGCATTAACCCTAATGTAAAACCCTAGTTTGAAACCCTAACCCTAATGTTAAACCCTAGTTTGAAACCCTAACCCTAATGTAAAACCCTAGTTTGAAACCCTAACCCTAATGAAAAACCCTAGTTTGAAACCCTAACCCTAAATTGAAACCCTAGTTTGAAACCCTAATCCTAATGTAAAACCCTAGTTTGAAACCCTAACCCTAATGTAAAACCCTAATTTGTAACCCTAACCCTAGTGTAAAACCCTAGTTTGAAACCCTAACCCTAATGTAAAACCCTAGTTTGAAACCCTAACCTTAATGTAAAACCCTAGTTTGAAGCACTAACCCTAATGTAAATCCTAGTTTTAAACCCTAACCCTAATTTGAAACCCTAGTTTGAAACCCTAACCCTAATGAAAAACCCTAGTGTGAAACCCTAACCCTAATTTTTAACCCCTGTTTTGAAACACTTACCCTAATGTAAAACCTTTGTTTGAAACTCTAACCCTAATGTAAAACCCTAGTTTGAAACCCTAAGCCTAATTTGAAACCCTAGTTTGAAACCCTAACCCTAATGTAAAACCCTAGTTTGAAACCCTAATCCTAATGTTAAACCCTAGTTTGTAACCCTAACCCTAATGTAAAACCCTAGTTTGAAACCCTAACCCTAATGTTAAACCCTAGTTTGAAACCCTAACCCTAATGTAAAACCATTGTTTGAAACCCTAACCCTAATGTAAAACCCTAGTTTAAAACCCTAAGCCTAATTTGAAACCCTAGTTTGAAACCCTAACCCTAATGTAAAACCTTAGTTTGTAACCCTAACCCAAATGTAAAACCCTAGTTTGAAACCCTAACCCTAATGTAAAACCCTAGTTTGTAACCGTAGCCCAAATGTAAAACCCTAGTTTGAAACCCTAACCCTAATGTAAAACCCTAGTTTGAAACCCTAACCCTAATGTAAAAACCTAGTTTGAAGCATTAACCCTAATGTAAAACCCTAGTTTGAAACCCTAACCCTAATGTTAAACCCTAGTTTGAAACCCTAACCCTAAATTGAAACCCTAGTTACAAACCCTAACCCTAATGTAAAACCCTAGTTTGAAACCCTAACCCTAATGTAAAACCCTAGTTTGTAACCCTAACCCTAATGTAAAACCCTAGTTTGAAGCATTAACCCTAATGTTAAACCCTAGTTTGAAACCCTAACCCTAATGTTAAACCCTAGTTTGAAACCCTAAACCTAAATTGAAACCCTAGTTTGAAACCCTGACCCTAATGTAAAACCCTAGTTTGAAACCCTAACCCTAATGTAAAACCCTAGTTTGAAGCACTAACCCTAAATTATAACCCTAGTTTGAAACTCTTACCCTAATGTAAAACCCTAGTTTGAAACCCTAACCGTAATGTAAAACCCTAGTTTGTAACCCTAACCCTAATGTTAAACCCTAGTTTGAAACCCTAACCCTAATGTAAAACCCTAGTGTGAAACCCTAACCCTAATTTTTAACCCGTTTTGAAACTCTTACCCTAATGTAAAACCTTTGTTTGAAACTCTAACCCTAATGTAAAACCCTAGTTTGAAACCCTAAGCCTAATTTGAAACCCTAGTTTGAAACCCTAACCCTAATGTAAAACCCTAGTTTGAAACCCTAACCCTAATGTAAAACCCTAGTTTGAAGCACCAACCCTAATGTACAACACTAGTTTAAACCCTAACCTTAATTTGAAACCCTAGTTTGAAATCCTAACCCTAATTTAAAACCCCTGTTTGAAATCCTAACTCTAATGTGAAAATTTAGTTTGAAACCCTAAACCTAATGTAAAACCCTAGTTTGAAACCCTAACCCTAATGCAAAACCCTAGTTTGAAACCATAACCCTAATGTAAAACCCTAGTTTGTAACCGTAGCCCAAATGTAAAACCCTAGTTTGAAACCCTAACCCTAATGTAAAACCCTAGTTTGAAACCCTAACCCTAATGTAAAACCCTAGTTTGAAGCATTAACCCTAATGTAAAACCCTAGTTTGAAACCCTAACCCTAATGTTAAACCTTAGTTTGAAACCCTAACCCTAATGTAAAACCCTAGTTTGAAACCCTAACCCTAATGTAAAACCCTAGTTTGTAACCCTAACCCTAATGTAAAACCTTAGTGTGAAATCCTAACCCTAATGTAAAACCCTAGTTTAAAACCCTAACCCTAATGTAAAACCCTAGTTTGAAACCCTAACCCTAATTTGAAACCCTAGTTTGAAACCCTAACCCTAATGTAAAACCCTAGTTTGTAACCCTAACCCTAATGTAAAATGACTGTTTTGAAACCCTAACCCTAATGTAAAACCTTTACCCTAATGTAAAACCCTAGTTTGAAAACCTAACCCTAATGTAAAACCCTAGTGTGAAACCTTAACCCTAATTTTTAACCCCTGTTTTGAAACACTTACCCTAATGTAAAACCCTTGTTTGAAACCCTAACCCTAATGTAAAACCCTAGTTTGAAACCCTAAGCCTAATTTGAAACCCTAGTTTGAAACCCTAAACCTAATGTAAAACCCTAGTTTGAAACCCTAACCCTAATGTAAAACTCTAGTTTGAAGCAGTAACCCTAATGTAAAACCCTAGTTTGAAACTCTAACCCTAATTTGAAACCCTAGTTTGAAACTCTAAACCTAATTTGAAACCCTAGTTTGAAACCCTAACCCTAATTTGAAACCCTAGTTTGAAACCCTAACCCTAATGTAAAACCCTAGTTTGAAACCCTAACCCTAATGTAAAACACTAATTTGAAACCCTAACCCTAATTTGAAACCCTAACCCTAATGTAAAACCCTTGTTTGAAACCCTAACCCTAATTTGAAACACTAGTTTGAAACCCTAACCCTAATATAAAACCCTAGTTTGAAACCCTAACCCTAATGTAAAACCCTTGTTTGAAACCCTAACCCTAATTAGAAACCCTATTTTGAAACCCTAACCCTAATGTAAAAACCTTGTTTGAAACACTAACCCTAATGTAAACCCTAGTTTGTAACCATAACCATAAGGAAAACCCTAGTTTGAAACCCTAACCCTAATTTAAACCCTAGTTTGAAACCCTAACCCTAATGTAAAACCCTAGTTTGTAACCCTAACCCTAATGTAAAACCCTAGTTTGAAACCCTAACCCTAATGTAAAACCCTAGTTTGTAACCCTAACCCTAATGTAAAACCCTAGTTTGAAACCCTTACCTTAATGTAAAACACTAGTTTGAAACCCTAACCCTAATGTAAAACCCTAGTTTGAAGCACTAACCCTCATGTAAAACCCTAGTTTGAAACCCTAACCCTAATGTAAAACCCTAGTTTGAAACCCCAAACCTAATTTGAAACCATAGTTTGAAACCCTAACCCTAATGTAAAACCCTAATTTGTAACGCTAATCCTAATGTAAAACCTCAATTTGAAACCCAAACCCTAATTTGAAACCCTAGTTTGAAACACTAACCCTAATATAAAATCCTAGTTTGAAACCCTAACCCTAATTTGAAACCCTAGTTTGAAACCCTAACCCTAATATAAAACCCTAGTTTGAAACCCTAACCCTAATTTGAAACCCTAGTTTGAAACCCTAACCCTAATGTAAAACCCTTGTTTGAAACACTAACCCTAATGTAAACCCTAGTTTGTAACCTTAACCCTAATGTAAAACCCTATTTTGAAACCCTAACCCTAATGTTAAACCCTAGTTTGAAACCCTAACCCTAATGTAAAACCCTAGTGTGAAACCCTAACCCTAATTTTAAACCCGTTTTGAAAACTAAACCTAATGTAAAACACTTGTTTGAAACCCTAACCCTAATGTAAAACCCTAGTTTGAAACCCTAACCCTAATGTAAAACCCTAGTTTGAAACCCTAACCCTAATGTAAAACCCTAGTTTGAAACCCTAACCCTAATTTGAAACCCTAACCCTAATGTAAAACCCTTGTTTGAAACCCTAACCCTAATTTGAAACCCTAGTTTGAAACCCTAACCATAATATAAAACCCTAGTTTGAAACCCTAACCCTAATGTAAAACCCTTGTTTGAAACCCTAACCCTAATTTGAAACCCTAGTTTGAAACCCTAACCCTAATATAAATCCCTAGTTTGAAACCCTAACCCCAATTAGAAACCCTATTTTGAAACCCTAACCCTAATTAGAAACCCTATTTTGAAACCCTAACCCTAATGTAAAAACCTTGTTTGAAACCCTAACCCTAATGTAAAAACCTTGTTTGAAACACTAACCCTAATGTAAACCCTAGTTTGTAACCATAACCATAAGGAAAACCCTAGTTTGAAACCCTAACCCTAATTTAAACCCTAGTTTGAAACCCTAACCCTAATGTAAAACCCTAGTTTGAAACCCTAATCCTAATGTAAAACCCTAGTTTGAAGCATTATCCCTAATGTAAAACCATATTTTGAAACCCTAACGCTAATGTTAAACCCTAGTTTGAAACCCTAACCCTAATGTAAAACCCTAGTTTGTAACCCTAACCCTAATGTAAAACCTTAGTTTGAAACCCTTACCTTAATGTTAAACCCTAGTTTGAAGCACTAACCCTCATGTAAAACCCTAGTTTGAAACCCTAACCCTAATGTAAAACCCTAGTTTGAAACCCCAAACCTAATTTGAAACCATAGTTTGAAACCCTAACCCTAATGTAAAACCCTAATTTGTAACCCTAATCCTAATGTAAAACCTCAATTTGAAACCCAAACCCTAATTTGAAACCCTAGTTTGAAACACTAACCCTAATATAAAATCCTAGTTTGAAACCCTAACCCTAATTTGAAACCCTAGTTTGAAACCCTAACCCTAATATAAAACCCTAGTTCTAAACCATAACCCTAATTTGAAACCCTAGTTTGAAACCCTAACCCTAATGTAAAACCCTTGTTTGAAACCCTAACCCTAATGTAAAACCCTTGTTTGAAACCCAAACCCTAATGTAAAACCCTAGTTTGAAGCAGTAACCCTAATGTAAAACCCTAGTTTGAAACTCTAACCCTAATTTGAAACCCTAGTTTGAAACTCTAACCCTAATTTGAAACCCTAGTTCGAAACCCTAACCCTAATTTGAAACCCTAGTTTGAAACCCTAACCCTAATGTAAAACCCTAGTTTGAAACCCTAACCCTAATTTGAAACCCTAGTTTGAAACCCTAACCCTAATGTAAAACCCTAGTTTGAAACCCTAACCCTAATGTAAAACCCTAATTTGAAACCCTAACCCTAATTTGAAACCCTAACCCTAATGTAAAACCCTTGTTTGAAACCCTAACCCTAATTTGAAAAACTAGTTTGAAACCCTAACCCTAATATAGAACCCTAGTTTGAAACCCTAACCCTAATGTAAAACTCTTGTTTGAAACCCTAACCCTAATTTGAAACCCTAGTTTGAAACCCTAACCCTAATATAAAACCTTGTTTGAAACACTAACCCTAATGTAAACCCTAGTTTGTAACCATAACCATAAGGAAAACCCTAGTTTGAAACCTTAACCCTAATGTAAAACCCTTGTTTGAAACCCTAACCCTAATGTAAAACCCTAGTTTGAAACTCTAACCTTAATGTAAAACCCTAGTTTGAAACCCTAACACTAATGATAACCCCTAGTTTGAAACCCTAACCCTAATGTAAAACCCTAGTGTGAAACCCTAGTGTGAAACCCTAACCCTAATTTTAAACCCTTGTTTTGAAACCCTAACCCTAATGTAAAACCCTAGTTTGAAGCAGTAACCCTAATGTAAAACCCCTGAGTTTGAAACTCTAACCCTAATTTGAAACCCTAGTTTGAAACCCTAACCCTAATGTAAAACCCTAGTTTGAAAGCGTAACCCTAATGTAAAACCCTAGTTTGAAGCATTAACCCTAATGTAAAACCCTAGTTTGAAACCCTAACCATAATGTTAAACCCTAGTTTGAAACCCTAACCCTAATGAAAAAACCCTAGTTTGAAACCCTAACCCTAATGATAAACCCTATTTTGAAACCCTAACCCTAAATTGAAAACGTAGTTTGAAACCCTAACCCTAATGTAAAACCCTAGTTTGAAACCCTAACCCTAATGATAAACCCTAGTTTGAACCTCAAAACCTAAATTGAAAACCTAGTTTGAAACCCTAACCCTAATGTAAAACCCTAGTTTGATACCCTAACCCTAATGATAAACCCTAGTTTGAACCTCAAAACCTAAATTGAAAACCTAGTTTGAAACCCTAACCCTAATGTAAAACCCTAGTTTGATACCCTAACCTTAATGTAAAACCCTAATTTCTAACCCTAACCTAAATTGAAAACCTAGTTTGAAACCCTAACCCTAATGTAAAACCCTAGTTTGATACCTTAACCTTAATGTAAAACCCTAATTTCTAACCCTAACCCTAATGTAAAACCCTAGTTTGAAACCCTAACCTTAATGTAAAACCCTAGTTTGAAACCCCAAACCTAATTTTAAACCATAGTTTGAAACCCTAACCCTAATGTAAAACCCTACTTTGAAACCCTAACTCTAATGTAAAACCCTAGTGTGAAACCCTAACCCTAATTTTAAACCCCTGTTTTGAAACCCTAACCCTAATTTGAAACCCTAGTTTGTAACCCTAACCATAATGTACAAACCTAGTTTGTAACCCTAACCATAATATAAAACCCTAGTTTATAACCCGAACGCTAATGTAAAACCCTAGTTTGAAACCCTAACCCTAATGTAAAACCCTAGTTTGAAACCCTAACCCTAATGTAAAACCCTAATTTGTAACCCTAACCCTAATGTAAAACCCTAGTTTGAAACCCTAACCCTAATTATAAACCCTAAATTGAAACCCTAACCCTAAATTGAAAACCTAGTTTGAAACCCTAACCCTAATGTAAAATCCTATTTTTAAACCCTAACCCTAATGATAAACCCTAGTTTGAAACCCTAACCCTAAAAGTAAAACCTTAGTTTGAAGCATTAACCCTAATGTAAAACCCTTGTTTGAAACCCTAACCCTAATGTAAAACCCTAGTTTTAAACTCTAACCTTAATGTAAAACCCTAGTTTGAAACCCTAACACTAATGATTAACCCTAGTTTGAAACCCTAACCCTAATGTAAAACCCTAGTGTGAAACCCTAGTGTGAAACCCTAACCCTCATTTTAAACCCCTGTTTTGAAAACCTAACCCTAATGTAAAACCCTAGTTTGAAGCAGTAACCCTAATGTAAAACCCCTGAGTTTGAAACTCTAACCCTAATTTGAAACCCTAGTTTGAGAACCTAACCCTAATGTAAAACCCTAGTTTAAAAGCGTAACCCTAATGTAAAACCCTAGTTTGAAGCATTAACCCTAATGTAAAACACTCGTTTGAAACCCTAACCATAATGTTAAACCCCTTTTGAAACCCTAACCCTAATGAAAAAACCCTATTTTGAAACCCTAACCCTAAATTGAAAACGTAGTTTGAAACCCTAACCCTAATGTAAAACCCTAGTTTGAAACCCTAACCCTAATGATAAACCCTAGTTTGAACCTCTAAACCTAAATTGAAAACCTAGTTTGAAACCCTAACCCTAATGTAAAACCCTAGTTTGATACCCTAACCTTAATGTAAAACCCTAATTTCTAACCCTAACCCTAATGTAAAACCCTAGTTTGAAACCCTAACCTTAATGTAAAACCCTAGTTTGAAACCCCAAACCTAATTTGAAACCATAGTTTGAAACCCTAACCCTAATGTAAAACCCTACTTTGAAACCCTAACTCTAATGTAAAACCCTAGTGTGAAACCCTAACCCTAATTTTAAACCCCTGTTTTGAAACCCTAACCCTAATTTGAAACCCTAGTTTGTAACCCTAACCATAATGTAAAACCCTAGTTTGGAACCCTAACCATAATGTAAAACCCTAGTTTGAAACCCTAACCCTAATGTAAAACCCTAGTTTGAAACCCTAACCCTAATTTGAAACCCTAACCTTTATTTAAAACCCCTGTTTTGAAACCCTAACCCTAATGTAAAACGCTTGTTTGAAACCCTAACCCTAATGTCAAACCCTAGTTTGAAACCCTAACCCTAATGTTAAACCGTAGTTTGAAACCATAACCCTAATGGAAAACCCTAGTTTGAAGCACTAACCATAATGTAAAACCCTATTTTGAAGCACTTACCCTAATGTAAAACCCTAGTTTGAAACCCTAACCCTAATGTAAAACCCTAGTTTGAAACCCCAAACCTAATTTAAAACCATAGTTTGAAACCCTAACCCTTGTCAGAAGGTGGGGGCTTAAGGACCCAGATGCGGGAAAATAAATGGAACTAACAAAACATGAATCTATACATGGCAAAACAACTTAGGCAAAACAAACAGCATGACAAGGTTCCTTACAAGGCAAAAAGGTCAGCGTGACGTGACATGGCGAAAGACTTACGACAATGGCAACAACAACAGCAACAATGAACCGACACAGACAGGGGGGAAAAAAGCCGACAAAATACACCAACACTAATGACATAACAAGACACACCTGGCTGAGGGCACTGATTGGATGACACATGAGGGTAATTGGGAAACAATCATGAATCAGGGTTGACACACACACAACACGAGGAAGGGCAAGTGACCAGAAACGAGAGGAATCAATTTTCAAACTAAAACAGGAAATGACAAGACAAGGGGAACACACAAGGAAAACAGAAGCTAAACATGACCGGACTAAACAAGACTGAAAATAAACATGACAACCCTAATGTAAAACCCTAGTTTGAAACCCCAAACCTAATTTGAAAACATAGTTTGAAACACTAACCCTAATGTAAAACCCTACTTTGAAACCCTAACCCTAATGTAAAACCCTAGTGTGAAACCCTAACCCTAATTTTAAACCCCTGTTTTGAAACCCTAACCCTAATTTGAAACCCTAGTTTGAAATCCTAACCGTAATGTAAAACCCTAGTTTGAAACCCTACCCCTAACGTTAAACCCTAGTTTGAAACCCTAACCCTAATGTAGAACCCTAGTTTGAAACCCTAACCCTAATGATAAACCCTAGTTTGAAACCCTAACCCTAAATTGAAAACCTAGTTTGAAACCCTAACCCTAATGTAAATCCCTAGTTTGAAACTCTAACCCTAATGTAAAACCCTAATTTGTAACCCTAACCCTAATGTAAAACCCTAGTTTGAAACCCTAACCTTAATGTAAAACCCTAGTTTGAAACCCTAACCCTAATGTAAAACCTTAGTTTGAAGCACTAACCCTAATGTAAAACCCTAGTTTGAAACCCTAACCCTAATGTAAAACCCTAGTGTGAAACCCTAACCCTAATTTTAAACCCCTGTTTTGAAACCCTAACCCTAATTTTAAACCCCTGTTTTGAAACCCTAAACCTAATTTGAAACCCTAGTTTGTAACCCTAACCATAATGTAAAACCCTAGTTTGTAACCCTAACCATAATGTAAAACCCTAGTTTTTAACCCTAACGCTAATTTAAAACCCTAGTTTGAAAGCCTAACCCTAATGTAAAACCCTAGTTTGAAGCATTAACCCTAATGTAAAACCCTAGTTTGAAACCCTAACCCTAATGTTAAACCCTAGTTTGAAACCCTAACCCTAATGAAAAACCCTAGTTTGAAACCCTAACCCTAAATTGAAACCCTAGTTTGAAACCCTAATCCTAATGTAAAACCCTAGTTTGAAACCCTAACCCTAATGTAAAACCCTAATTTGTAACCCTAACCCGAATGTAAAACCCTAGTTTGAAACCCTAACCCTAATGTAAAACCCTAGTTTGAAACCCTAACCTTAATGTAAAACCCTAGTTTGAAGCACTAACCCTAATGTAAATCCTAGTTTTAAACCCTAACCCTAATTTGAAACCCTAGTTTGAAACCCTAACCCTAATGAAAAACCCTAGTTTGAAACCCTAACCCTAATTTGAAACCCTAGTTTGAAACCCTAACCCTAATGTAAAATCCTAGTTTGAAAGCGGAACCCTAATGTAAAACCCTAGTTTGAAGCATTAACCCTAATGTAAAACCCTAGTTTGAAACCCTAACCCTAACGTTAAACCCTAGTTTGAAACCCTAACCCTAATTTAGAACCCTAGTTTGAAACCCTAACCCTAATGATAAACCCTAGTTTGAAACCCTAACCCTAATGATAAACCCTAGTTTGAAACCCTAACCCTAAATTGAAAACCTAGTTTGAAACCCTAACCCTAATGTAAATCCCTAGTTTGAAACTGTAACCCTAATGTAAAACCCTAATTTGTAACCCTAACCCTAATGTAAAACCCTAGTTTGAAACCCTAACCTTAATGTAAAACCCTAGTTTGAAACCCTAACCCTAATGTAAAACCTTAGTTTGAAGCACTAACCCTAATGTAAAACCCTAGTGTGAAACCCTAACCCTAATTTTAAACCCCTGTTTTGAAAACCTAACCCTAATTTTAAACCCCTGTTTTGAAACCCTAACCCTAATTTGAAACCCTAGTTTGTAACCCTAACCATAATGTAAAACCCTAGTTTGTAACCCTAACCATAATATAAAACCCTAGTTTATAACCCGAACGCTAATGTAAAACCCTAGTTTGAAAGCCTAACCCTAATGTAAAACCCTACTTTGACACCCTAACCCTAATGTAAAACCCTAGTTTGAAACCCTAACCCTAATGATAAACCCTAGTTTGAAACCCTAACCCTAAATTGAAACCCTAGTTTGAAACCCTAACCCTAATGTAAAACCCTAGTTTGAAACCCTAACCCTAATGTAAAACCCTCATTTGTAACCCTAACCCTAATGTAAAACCCTAGTTTGAAACCCTAACCTTAATGTAAAACCCTAGTTTGAAATCCTAACCCTTATGTAAAACCTTAGTTTGAAGCACTAACCCTAATGTAAATCCTAGTTTAAACCCTAACCCTAATTTGAAACCCTAGTTTGAAACCCTAACCCTAATGTAAAACCCTTGTTTGAAACCCTAACCCTAATGTAAAACCCTACTGTGAAACCCTAACCCTAATTTTAAACCCCTGTTTTGAAACCCTAACCCTAATGTAAAACCCTAGTTTGAAGCAGTAACCCTAATGTAAAACCCTAGTTTGAAACTCTAACCCAAGTTTAAAAGCCTAACCCTAATGTAAAACCCTAGTTTGAAACCCTAACCCTAATGTAAAACCATAGTTTGAAACCCTTACCTTAATGTAAAACCCTAGTTTGAAACCCTAACCCTAATGTAAAACCCTAGTTTGAAACCCCAAACCTAATTTGAAACCATAGTTTGAAACCCTAACCCTAACGTTAAACCCTACTTTGTAACCCTAACCCTAATGTAAAACCCTAGTTTGAAACCCTAACCCTAACGTTAAACCCTACTTTGTAACCCTAACCCTAATGTAAAACCATAGTTTGAAACCCTAACCCTAATGTAAAACCCTAGTTTGAAACCCCAAACCTAATTTGAAACCATAGTTTGAAACCCTAACCCTACTGTAAAACCCTAGTTTGTAAACCTAATCCTAATGTAAAACCTCAAATTGAAACCCAAACCCTAATTTGAAACCCTAGTCTGAAACCCTAAACCTAATGTAAAACCCTAGTTTGAAACCCTAACCCTAATTTAAAATCCCTGTTTTGAAACCCTAACCCTATTGTAAAACCCTTGTTTGAAACCCTAACCCTAATGTAAAACCCTTGTTTGAAACCCTAACACTAATTTAAAACCCTAGTGTGAAACCCTAACCCTAATTTTAAACCCCTGTTTTGAAACCCTAACCCTAATGTAAAACCCTAGTTTGAAGCAGTAACCCTAATGTAAAACCCTAGTTTGAAACTCTAACCCAAATTTGAAACCCTAGTTTGAAAATCTAACCCTAATTTGAAACCCTAATTTGAAACCCTAATTTTAAAACAATAGTTTGAAACCCTAACCCTAATGTAAAACCCTAGTTTGAAAGCGTAACCCTAATGTAAAACCCTAGTTTGAAGCATTAACCCTAATGTAAAACCCTAGTTTGAAACCCTAACCCTAACGTTAAACCCTAGTTTGAAACCCTAACCCTAATGTAAAACCCTATTTTTAAACCCTAACCCTAATGATAAACCCTAGTTTGAAACCCTAACCCTAAATGTAAAACCTTAGTTTGAAGCACTAACCCTAATGTAAAACCCTTGTTTGAAAGCCTAACCCTAATGATAAACCCTAGTTTGAAACCCTAACCCTAAATTGAAAACCTAGTTTGAAACCCTAACCCTAATGTAAATCCCTAGTTTGAAACTCTAACCCTAATGTAAAACCCTAATTTGTAACCCTAACCCTAATGTAAAACCCTAGTTTGAAACCCTAACCTTAATGTAAAACCCTAGTTTGAAACCCTAACCCTAATGTAAAACCTTAGTTTGAAGCACTAACCCTAATGTAAAACCCTAGTTTGAAACCCTAACCCTAATGTAAAACCCTAGTGTGAAACCCTAACCCTAATTTTAAACCCCTGTTTTGAAACCCTAACCCTAATTTTAAACCCCTGTTTTGAAACCCTAAACCTAATTTGAAACCCTAGTTTGTAACCCTAACCATAATGTAAAACCCTAGTTTGTAACCCTAACCATAATGTAAAACCCTAGTTTTTAACCCTAACGCTAATTTAAAACCCTAGTTTGAAAGCCTAACCCTAATGTAAAACCCTAGTTTGAAGCATTAACCCTAATGTAAAACCCTAGTTTGAAACCCTAACCCTAATGTTAAACCCTAGTTTGAAACCCTAACCCTAATGAAAAACCCTAGTTTGAAACCCTAACCCTAAATTGAAACCCTAGTTTGAAACCCTAATCCTAATGTAAAACCCTAGTTTGAAACCCTAACCCTAATGTAAAACCCTAATTTGTAACCCTAACCCTAATGTAAAACCCTAGTTTGAAACCCTAACCCTAATGTAAAACCCTAGTTTGAAACCCTAACCTTAATGTAAAACCCTAGTTTGAAGCACTAACCCTAATGTAAATCCTAGTTTTAAACCCTAACCCTAATTTGAAACCCTAGTTTGAAACCCTAACCCTAATGAAAAACCCTAGTTTGAAACCCTAACCCTAATTTGAAACCCTAGTTTGAAACCCTAACCCTAATGTAAAATCCTAGTTTGAAAGCGGAACCCTAATGTAAAACCCTAGTTTGAAGCATTAACCCTAATGTAAAACCCTAGTTTGAAACCCTAACCCTAACGTTAAACCCTAGTTTGAAACCCTAACCCTAATTTAGAACCCTAGTTTGAAACCCTAACCCTAATGATAAACCCTAGTTTGAAACCCTAACCCTAATGATAAACCCTAGTTTGAAACCCTAACCCTAAATTGAAAACCTAGTTTGAAACCCTAACCCTAATGTAAATCCCTAGTTTGAAACTGTAACCCTAATGTAAAACCCTAATTTGTAACCCTAACCCTAATGTAAAACCCTAGTTTGAAACCCTAACCTTAATGTAAAACCCTAGTTTGAAACCCTAACCCTAATGTAAAACCTTAGTTTGAAGCACTAACCCTAATGTAAAACCCTAGTTTGAAACCCTAACCCTAATGTAAAACCCTAGTGTGAAACCCTAACCCTAATTTTAAACCCCTGTTTTGAAAACCTAACCCTAATTTTAAACCCCTGTTTTGAAACCCTAACCCTAATTTGAAACCCTAGTTTGTAACCCTAACCATAATGTAAAACCCTAGTTTGTAACCCTAACCATAATATAAAACCCTAGTTTATAACCCGAACGCTAATGTAAAACCCTAGTTTGAAAGCCTAACCCTAATGTAAAACCCTACTTTGACACCCTAACCCTAATGTAAAACCCTAGTTTGAAACCCTAACCCTAATGATAAACCCTAGTTTGAAACCCTAACCCTAAATTGAAACCCTAGTTTGAAACCCTAACCCTAATGTAAAACCCTAGTTTGAAACCCTAACCCTAATGTAAAACCCTCATTTGTAACCCTAACCCTAATGTAAAACCCTAGTTTGAAACCCTAACCTTAATGTAAAACCCTAGTTTGAAATCCTAACCCTTATGTAAAACCTTAGTTTGAAGCACTAACCCTAATGTAAATCCTAGTTTAAACCCTAACCCTAATTTGAAACCCTAGTTTGAAACCCTAACCCTAATGTAAAACCCTTGTTTGAAACCCTAACCCTAATGTAAAACCCTAGTGTGAAACCCTAACCCTAATTTTAAACCCCTGTTTTGAAACCCTAACCCTAATGTAAAACCCTAGTTTGAAGCAGTAACCCTAATGTAAAACCCTAGTTTGAAACTCTAACCCAAGTTTAAAAGCCTAACCCTAATGTAAAACCCTAGTTTGAAACCCTAACCCTAACGTTAAACCCTACTTTGTAACCCTAACCCTAATGTAAAACCATAGTTTGAAACCCTTACCTTAATGTAAAACCCTAGTTTGAAACCCTAACCCTAATGTAAAACCCTAGTTTGAAACCCCAAACCTAATTTGAAACCATAGTTTGAAACCCTAACCCTAACGTTAAACCCTACTTTGTAACCCTAACCCTAATGTAAAACCCTAGTTTGAAACCCTAACCCTAACGTTAAACCCTACTTTGTAACCCTAACCCTAATGTAAAACCATAGTTTGAAACCCTAACCCTAACGTTAAACCCTACTTTGTAACCCTAACCCTAATGTAAAACCATAGTTTGAAACCCTAACCCTACTGTAAAACCCTAGTTTGTAAACCTAATCCTAATGTAAAACCTCAAATTGAAACCCAAACCCTAATTTGAAACCCTAGTCTGAAACCCTAAACCTAATGTAAAACCCTAGTTTGAAACCCTAACCCTAATTTAAAATCCCTGTTTTGAAACCCTAACCCTATTGTAAAACCCTTGTTTGAAACCCTAACCCTAATGTAAAACCCTTGTTTGAAACCCTAACACTAATTTAAAACCCTAGTGTGAAACCCTAACCCTAATTTTAAACCCCTGTTTTGAAACCCTAACCCTAATGTAAAACCCTAGTTTGAAGCAGTAACCCTAATGTAAAACCCTAGTTTGAAACTCTAACCCAAATTTGAAACCCTAGTTTGAAAATCTAACCCTAATTTGAAACCCTAATTTGAAACCCTAATTTTAAAACAATAGTTTGAAACCCTAACCCTAATGTAAAACCCTAGTTTGAAAGCGTAACCCTAATGTAAAACCCTAGTTTGAAGCATTAACCCTAATGTAAAACCCTAGTTTGAAACCCTAACCCTAACGTTAAACCCTAGTTTGAAACCCTAACCCTAATGTAAAACCCTATTTTTAAACCCTAACCCTCATGATAAACCCTAGTTTGAAACCCTAACCCTAAATGTAAAACCTTAGTTTGAAGCACTAACCCTAATGTAAAACCCTTGTTTGAAAGCCTAACCCTAATGTAAAACCCTAGTTTGAAACTCTAACCTTAATGTAAAACCCTAGTTTGAAACCCTAACACTAATGATAAACCCTAGTTTGAAACCCTAACCCTAATTTGAAACCCTAGTTTAAAACCCTATCATTAATGTAAAACCTTAGTTTGAAACCCTAACCCTAATTTGAAACCCTCGTTTGAAACCTTAACCCTAATATAAAACCCTAGTTTGAAACACTAACCCTATTTTAAAACCCTAGTTTGAAACCCTAACCCTAATGTAAAATCCTAGTTTGAAAGCGTAACCCTAATGTAAAACCCTAGTTTGAAGCATTAACCCTAATGTAAAACCCTAGTTTGAAACCCTAACCCTAACGTTAAACCCTAGTTTGATACCCTAACCCTAATTTAGAACCATAGTTTGAAACCCTAACCCTAATGATAAACCCTAGTTTGAAACCCTAACCCTAAATTGAAAACCTAGTTTGAAACCCTAACCCTAATGTAAATCCCTATTTTGAACTTTAACCCTAATGTAAAACCCTAATTTGTAACCCTAACCCTAATGTAAAACCCTAGTTTGAAACCCTAACCTTAATGTAAAACCCTAGTTTGAAACCCTAACCCTTATGTAAAACCTTAGTTTAAAGTAATAACCCTAATGTAAAACCCTAGTTTGAAACCCTAACCCTAATTTTAAACCCCTGTTTTGAAACCCTAACCCTAATTTTAAACCCCTGTTTTGAAATCCTAACCCTAATTTGAAACCCTAGTTTGTAACCCTAACCATAATGTAAAACCCTAGTTTGTAACCCTAACCATAATATAAAACCCTAGTTTATAACCCGAACGCTAATGTAAAACCCTAGTTTGAAAGCCTAACCCTAATGTAAAACCCTACTTTGAAACCCTAACCCTAATGTAAAACCCTAGTTTGAAACCCTAACCCTAATGATAAACCCTAGTTTGAAACCCTAACCCTAAATTGAAACCCTAGTTTGAAACCCTAACCCTAATGTAAAACCCTAGTTTGAAACCCTAACCCTAATGTAAAACCCTAAATTGTAACCCTAACCCTAATGTAAAACCCTACTTTGAAACCCTAACCCTAATGTAAAACCCTAGTTTGAAACCCTAACCCTAATGATAAACCCTAGTTTGAAACCCTAACCCTAAATTGAAACCCTAGTTTGTAATCCTAACCCTTATGTAAAACCTTAGTTTGAAGCACTAACCCTAATGTAAATCCTAGTTTAAACCCTAACCCTAATTTGAAACCCTACTTTGAAACCCCAAACCTAATTTGAAACCATAGTTTGAAACCCTAACCCTAATGTAAAACCCTAGTTTGTAAACCTAATCCTAATGTAAAACCTAAAATTGAAACCCAAACCCTAATTTGAAACCCTAGTTTGAAACCCTAAACCTAATGTAAAACCTTAGTTTTAAACCCTAACCCTAATTTAAAACCCCTGTTTTGAAACCCTAACCCTATTGTAAAACCCTTGTTTGAAACCCTAACCTTAATGTAAAACCCTTGTTTGAAACCCTAACACTAATTTGAAACCCTAGTTTGAAACCCTAACCCTAATATAAAACCCTATTTTGAAACCCTAACCCTAATTTTAAACCTCTGTTTTGAAACCATAACCCTAATTTTAAACCCCTGTTTTGAAACCCTAACCCTAATTTGAAACCCTTGTTTGAAACCCTAACCCTAATGTAAAACCCTAGTGTGAAACCCTAACCCTAATTTTAAACCCCTGTTTTGAAACCCGAACGCTAATGTAAAACCCTAGTTTGAAAGCCTAACCCTAATGTAAAACCCTACTTTGAAACCCTAACCCTAATGTAAAACCCTAGTTTGAAACCCTAACCCTAATGATAAACCCTAGTTTGAAACCCTAACCCTAAATTGAAACCCTAGTTTGAAACCCTAACCCTAATGTAAAACCCTAGTTTGAAACCCTAACCCTAATGTAAAACCCTAATTTGTAACCCTAACCCTAATGTAAAACCCTACTTTGAAACCCTAACCCTAATGTAAAACCCTAGTTTGAAACCCTAACCCTAATGATAAACCCTAGTTTGAAACCCTAACCCTAAATTGAAACCCTAGTTTGAAATCCTAACCCTTATGTAAAACCTTAGTTTGAAGCACTAACCCTAATGTAAATCCTAGTTTAAACCCTAACCCTAATTTGAAACCCTACTTTGAAACCCCAAACCTAATTTGAAACCATAGTTTGAAACCCTAACCCTAATGTAAAACCCTAGTTTGTAAACCTAATCCTAATGTAAAACCTCAAATTGAAACCCAAACCCTAATTTGAAACCCTAGTTTGAAACCCTAAACCTAATGTAAAACCTTAGTTTTAAACCCTAACCCTAATTTAAAACCCCTGTTTTGAAACCCTAACCCTATTGTAAAACCCTTGTTTGAAACCCTAACCTTAATGTAAAACCCTTGTTTGAAACCCTAACACTAATTTGAAACCCTAGTTTGAAACCCTAACCCTAATATAAAACCCTTGTTTGAAACCCTAACACTAATTTGAAAACCTTGTTTGAAACCCTAACCCTAATTTTAAACCTCTGTTTTGAAACCATAACCCTAATTTTAAACCCCTGTTTTGAAACCCTAACCCTAATTTGAAACCCTTGTTTGAAACCCTAACCCTAATGTAAAACCCTAGTGTGAAACCCTAACCCTAATTTTAAACCCCTGTTTTGAAACCCTAACCCTAATGTAAAACCCTAGTTTGAAGCAGTAACCCTAATGTAAAACCCTAGTTTGAAACTCTAACCCTAATTTGAAACCCTAGTTTAAAAGCCTAACCCTAATGTAAAACCCTAGTTTGAAAGCGTAACCCTAATGTAAAACCCTAGTTTGAAGCATTAACCCTAATGTAAAACCCTAGTTTGAAACCCTAACCCTAACGTTAAACCCTACTTTGTAACCCTAACCCTAATGTAAAACCATAGTTTGAAACCCTTACCTTAATGTAAAACCCTAGTTTGAAACCCTAACCCTAATGTAAAACCCTAGTTTGAAGCACTAACCCTAATGTCAAACCCTAGTTTGAAACCCTAAACCTAATGTAAAACCCTAGTTTGAAACCCCAAACCTAATTTGAAACCATAGTTTGAAACCCTAACCCTAACGTTAAACCCTACTTTGTAACAATAACCCTAATGTAAAACCCTAGTTTGAAACCCTAACCCTAACGTTAAACCCTACTTTGTAACCCTAACCCTAATGTAAAACCATAGTTTGAAACCCTAACCCTAATGTAAAACCCTAGTTTGAAACCCCAAACCTAATTTGAAACCATAGTTTGAAACCCTAACCCTAATGTAAAACCCTAGTTTGTAAACCTAATCCTAATGTAAAACCTCAAATTGAAACCCAAACCCTAATTTGAAACCCTAGTCTGAAACCCTAAACCTAATGTAAAACCCTAGTTTGAAACCCTAACCCTAATTTAAAATCCCTGTTTTGAAACCCTAACCCTATTGTAAAACCCTTGTTTGAAACCCTAACCCTAATGTAAAACCCTTGTTTGAAACCCTAACACTAATTTAAAACCCTAGTGTGAAACCCTAACCCTAATTTTAAACCCCTGTTTTGAAACCCTAACCCTAATGTAAAACCCTAGTTTGAAGCAGTAACCCTAATGTAAAACCCTAGTTTGAAACTCTAACCCAAATTTGAAACCCTAGTTTGAAAATCTAACCCTAATTTGAAACCCTAATTTGAAACCCTAATTTGAAACCCTAATTTTAAAACCCTAGTTTGAAACCCTAACCCTAACGTTAAACCCTAGTTTGAAACCCCAACCCTAATGTAAAACCCTATTTTTAAACCCTAACCCTAATGATAAACCCTAGTTTGAAACCCTAACCCTAAATGTAAAACCTTAGTTTGAAGCACTAACCCTAATGTAAAACCCTTGTTTGAAAGCCTAACCCTAATGTAAAACCCTAGTTTGAAACTCTAACCTTAATGTAAAACCCTAGTTTGAAACCCTAACACTAATGATAAACCCTAGTTTGAAACCCTAACCCTAATTTGAAACCCTAGTTTGAAACCCTATCATTAATGTAAAACCTTAGTTTGAAACCCTAACCCTAATTTGAAACCCTCGTTTGAAACCTTAACCCTAATATAAAACCCTAGTTTGAAACACTAACCCTATTTTGAAACCCTAGTTTGAAACCCTAACCCTAATGTAAAATCCTAGTTTGAAAGCGTAACCCTAATGTAAAACCCTAGTTAGAAGCATTAACCCTAATGTAAAACCCTAGTTTGAAACCCTAACCCTAATGTTAAACCCTAGTTTGAAACCCTAACCCTAATTTAGAACCCTAGTTTGAAACCCTAAACCTAATGATAAACCCTAGTTTGAAACCCTAACCCTAAATTGAAAACCTAGTTTGAAACCCTACCCCTAATGTAAATCCCTATTTTGAACTTTAACCCTAATGTAAAACCCTAATTTGTAACCCTAACCCTAATGTAAATCCCTATTTTGAACTTTAACCCTAATGTAAAACCCTAATTTGTAACCCTAACCCTAATGTAAAACCCTAGTTTGAAACCCTAACCTTAATGTAAAACCCTAGTTTGAAACCCTAACCCTTATGTAAAACCTTAGTTTAAAGTAATAACCCTAATGTAAAACCCTAGTTTGAAACCCTAACCCTAATTTTAAACCCCTGTTTTGAAACCCTAACCCTAATTTTAAACCCCCGTTTTGAAATCCTAACCCTAATTTGAAACCCTAGTTTGTAACCCTAACCATAATGTAAAACCCTAGTTTGTAACCCTAACCATAATATAAAACCCTAGTTTATAACCCGAACGCTAATGTAAAACCCTAGTTTGAAAGCCTAACCCTAATGTAAAACCCTACTTTGAAACACTAACCCTAATGTAAAACCCTAGTTTGAAACCCTAACCCTAATGATAAACCCTAGTTTGAAACCCTAACCCTAAATTGAAACCCTAGTTTGAAACCCTAACCCTAATGTAAAACCCTAGTTTGAAACCCTAACCCTAATGTAAAACCCTAATTTGTAACCCTAACCCTAATGTAAAACCCTAGTTTGAAACCCTAACCCTAATGTAAAACCCTAGTTTGAAATCCTAACCCTTATGTAAAACCTTAGTTTGAAGCACTAACCCTAATGTAAATCCTAGTTTAAACCCTAACCCTAATTTGAAACCCTACTTTGAAACCCCAAACCTAATTTGAAACCATAGTTTGAAACCCTAACCCTAATGTAAAACCCTAGTTTGTAAACCTAATCCTAATGTAAAACATCAAATTGAAACCCAAACCCTAATTTGAAACCCTAGTTTGAAACCCTAAACCTAATGTAAAACCTTAGTTTTAAACCCTAACCCTAATTTAAAACCCCTGTTTTGAAACCCTAACCCTATTGTAAAACCCTTGTTTGAAACCCTAACCTTAATGTAAAACCCTTGTTTGAAACCCTAACACTAATTTGAAACCCTAGTTTGAAACCCTAACCCTAATATAAAACCCTATTTTGAAACCCTAACCCTAATTTTAAACCTCTGTTTTGAAACCCTAACCCTAATTTCAAAACCCTGTTTTGAAACCCTAACCCTAATTTGAAACCCTAGTTTGTAACCCTAACCATAATGTAAAACCCTAGTTTGTAACCCTAACCATAATATAAAACCCTAGTTTATAACCCGAACGCTAATATAAAACCCTAGTTTGAAAGCCTAACTCTAATGTAAAACCCTATTTTGAAACCCTAACCCTAATTTGAAACCCTAGTTTGAAACCCTAACCCTAATGTAAAACCCTTGTTTGAAACACTAACCCTAATGTTAAACCCTAGTTTGAAACCCTAACCTTAATGTAAAACCCTAGTGTGAAACCCTAACCCTAATTTTAAACCCATTTTGAAACACTAAACCTAATGTAAAACCCTTGTTTGAAACACTAACCCTAATGTAAAACCCTAGTTTGAAACCCTAAGCCTAATTTGAAACCCTAGTTTGAAACCCTAACGCTAATGTAAAACCCTAGTTTGAAACCCAAACCCTAATTTAAAACCCGAGTTTGAAACCCTAACCCTAATTTTAATTCCCTGTTTTGAATCCCTAACCCTAATGTAAAACCCTTGTTTGAAACCTTTACCCTAATGTAAAACCCTATTTTGAAACCCTAGTTTGAAACCCTAACCCTAATATAAAACCCTAGTTTGAAACCCTAACCCTAATTTGAAAAACTAGTTTGAAACCCTTACCTTAATGTAAAACCCTTGTTTGAAACCCTATAGCTAATGTAAAACCCTTGTTTGAAACCCTTACCCTAATGTAAAACCCTAGTTTGAAACCCTAACCCTAATGTTAAACCCTAGTTTGAAACCCTAACCCTAATCTAAAACCCTATTTTGAAACCCTAACCCAAATGATAAACCCTAGTTTGAAACCCTAACCCTAAATTGAAACCCTAGTTTGAAACCCTAACCCTAATTTGAAACCCTAGTTTGAAACCCTAACCCTAATGTAAAACCCTTGTTTGAAACCCAAACCCTAATGTAAAACCTAAGTGTGAAACCCTAACCCTAATTTTAAACCCCTTTTTGAAACCCTAACCCTAATGTAAAACCCTAGTTTGAAGCAGTAACCCTAATGTAAAACCCTAGTTTGAAACTCTAACCCTAATTTGAAACCCTAGTTTAAAAGCCTAACCCTAATGTAAAACCCTAGTTTGAAAGCGTAACCCTAATGTAAAACCCTAGTTTGAAGCATTAACCCTAATGTAAAACCCTAGTTTGAAACCCTAACCCTAACGTTAAACCCTACTTTGTAACCCTAACCCTAATGTAAAACCATAGTTTGAAACCCTTACCTTAATGTAAAACCCTAGTTTGAAACCCTAACCCTAATGTAAAACCCTAGTTTGAAGCACTAACCCTAATGTCAAACCCTAGTTTGAAACCCCAAACCTAATGTAAAACCCTAGTTTGAAACCCCAAACCTAATTTGAAACCATAGTTTGAAACCCTAACCCTAACGTTAAACCCTACTTTGTAACCCTAACCCTAATGTAAAATCCTAGTTTGAAACCCTAACCCTAACGTTAAACCCTACTTTGTAACCCTAATGTAAAACCATAGTTTGAAACCCTAACCCTAATGTAAAACCCTAGTTTGAAACCCCAAACCTAATTTGAAACCATAGTTTGAAACCCTAACCCTAATGTAAAACCCTAGTTTGTAAACCTAATCCTAATGTAAAACCTCAAATTGAAACCCAAACCCTAATTTGAAACCCTAGTCTGAAACCCTAAACCTAATGTAAAACCCTAGTTTGAAACCCTAACCCTAATTTAAAATCCCTGTTTTGAAACCCTAACCCTATTGTAAAACCCTTGTTTGAAACCCTAACCCTAATGTAAAACCCTTGTTTGAAACCCTAACACTAATTTAAAACCCTAGTGTGAAACCCTAACCCTAATTTTAAACCCCTGTTTTGAAACCCTAACCCTAATGTAAAACCCTAGTTTGAAGCAGTAACCCTAATGTAAAACCCTAGTTTGAAACTCTAACCCAAATTTGAAACCCTAGTTTGAAAATCTAACCCTAATTTGAAACCCTAATTTTAAAACCCTAGTTTGAAACCCTAACCCTAATGTAAAACCCTAGTTTGAAAGCGTAACCCTAATGTAAAACCCTAGTTTGAAGCATTAACCCTAATGTAAAACCCTAGTTTGAAACCCTAACCCTAACGTTAAACCCTAGTTTGAAACCCTAACCCTAATGTAAAACCCTATTTTTAAAACCTAACCCTAATGATAAACCCTAGTTTGAAACCCTAACCCTAAATGTAAAACCTTAGTTTGAAGCACTAACCCTAATGTAAAACCCTTGTTTGAAAGCCTAACCCTAATGTAAAACCCTAGTTTGAAACTCTAACCTTAATGTAAAACCCTAGTTTGAAACCCTAACACTAATGATAAACCCTAGTTTGAAACCCTAACCCTAATTTGAAACCCTAGTTTGAAACACTATCATTAATGTAAAACCTTAGTTTGAAACCCTAACCCTAATTTGAAACCCTCGTTTGAAACCTTAACCCTAATATAAAACCCTAGTTTGAAACACTAACCCTATTTTGAAACCCTAGTTTGAAACCCTAACCCTAATGTAAAATCCTAGTTTGAAAGCGTAACCCTAATGTAAAACCCTAGTTTGAAGCATTAACCCTAATGTAAAACCCTAGTTTGAAACCCTAACCCTAACGTTAAACCCTAGTTTGAAACCCTAACCCTAATTTAGAACCCTAGTTTGAAACCCTAACCCTAATGATAAACCCTAGTTTGAAACCCTAACCCTAAATTGAAAACCTAGTTTGAAACCCTAACCCTAATGTAAATCCCTATTTTGAACTTTAACCCTAATGTAAAACCCTAATTTGTAACCCTAACCCTAATGTAAAACCCTAGTTTGAAACCCTAACCTTAATGTAAAACCCTAGTTTGAAACCCTAACCCTTATGTAAAACCTTAGTTTAAAGTAATAACCCTAATGTAAAACCCTAGTTTGAAACCCTAACCCTAATTTGAAACCCCTGTTTTGAAACCCTAACCCTAATTTTAAACCCCTGTTTTGAAATCCTAACCCTAATTTGAAACCCTAGTTTGTAACCCTAACCATAATGTAAAACCCTAGTTTGTAACCCTAACCATAATATAAAACCCTAGTTTATAACCCGAACGCTAATGTAAAACCCTAGTTTGAAAGCCTAACCCTAATGTAAAACCCTACTTTGAAACCCTAACCCTAATGTAAAACCCTAGTTTGAAACCCTAACCCTAATGATAAACCCTAGTTTGAAACCCTAACCCTAAATTGAAACCCTAGTTTGAAACCCTAACCCTAATGTAAAACCCTAGTTTGAAACCCTAACCCTAATGTAAAACCCTAATTTGTAACCCTAACCCTAATGTAAAACCCTAGTTTGAAACCCTAACCTTAATGTAAAACCCTAGTTTGAAATCCTAACCCTTATGTAAAACCTTAGTTTGAAGCACTAACCCTAATGTAAATCCTAGTTTAAACCCTAACCCTAATTTGAAACCCTACTTTGAAACCCCAAACCTAATTTGAAACCATAGTTTGAAACCCTAACCCTAATGTAAAACCCTAGTTTGTAAACCTAATCCTAATGTAAAACCTCAAATTGAAACCCAAACCCTAATTTGAAACCCTAGTTTGAAACCCTAAACCTAATGTAAAACCTTAGTTTTAAACCCTAACCCTAATTTAAAACCCCTGTTTTGAAACCCTAACCCTATTGTAAAACCCTTGTTTGAAACCCTAACCTTAATGTAAAACCCTTGTTTGAAACCCTAACACTAATTTGAAACCCTAGTTTGAAACCCTAACCCTAATATAAAACCCTATTTTGAAACCCTAACCCTAATTTTAAACCTCTGTTTTGAAACCATAACCCTAATTTTAAACCCCTGTTTTGAAACCCTAACCCTAATTTGAAACCCTTGTTTGAAACCCTAACCCTAATGTAAAACCCTAGTGTGAAACCCTAACCCTAATTTTAAACCCCTGTTTTGAAACCCTAACCCTAATGTAAAACCCTAGTTTGAAGCAGTAACCCTAATGTAAAACCCTAGTTTGAAACTCTAACCCTAATTTGAAACCCTAGTTTAAAAGCCTAACCCTAATGTAAAACCCTAGTTTGAAAGCGTAACCCTAATGTAAAACCCTAGTTTGAAGCATTAACCCTAATGTGAAACCCTAGTTTGAAACCCTAACCCTAACGTTAAACCCTACTTTGTAACCCTAACCCTAATGTAAAACCATAGTTTGAAACCCTTACCTTAATGTAAAACCCTAGTTTGAAACCCTAACCCTAATGTAAAACCCTAGTTTGAAGCACTAACCCTAATGTCAAACCCTAGTTTGAAACCCTAAACCTAATGTAAAACCCTAGTTTGAAACCCCAAACCTAATTTGAAACCATAGTTTGAAACCCTAACCCTAACGTTAAACCCTACTTTGTAACCCTAACCCTAATGTAAAACCCTAGTTTGAAACCCTAACCCTTACGTTAAACCCTACTTTGTAACCCTAACCCTAATGTAAAACCATAGTTTGAAACCCTAACCCTAATAAAAAACCCTAGTTTGAAACCCCAAACCTAATTTGAAACCATAGTTTGAAACCCTAACCCTAATGTAAAACCCTAGTTTGTAAACCTAATCCTAATGTAAAACCTCAAATTGAAACCCAAACCCTAATTTGAAACCCTAGTCTGAAACCCTAAACCTAATGTAAAACCCTAGTTTGAAACCCTAACCCTAATTTAAAATCCCTGTTTTGAAACCCTAACCCTATTGTAAAACCCTTGTTTGAAACCCTAACCCTAATGTAAAACCCTTGTTTGAAACCCTAACACTAATTTAAAACCCTAGTGTGAAACCCTAACCCTAATTTTAAACCCCTGTTTTGAAACCCTAACCCTAATGTAAAACCCTAGTTTGAAGCAGTAACCCTAATGTAAAACCCTAGTTTGAAACTCTAACCCAAATTTGAAACCCTAGTTTGAAAATCTAACCCTAATTTGAAACCCTAATTTGAAACCCTAATTTGAAACCCTAATTTGAAACCCTAATTTTAAAACCCTAGTTTGAAACCCTAACCCTAACGTTAAACCCTAGTTTGAAACCCTAACCCTAATGTAAAACCCTATTTTTAAACCCTAACCCTAATGATAAACCCTAGTTTGAAACCCTAACCCTAAATGTAAAACCTTAGTTTGAAGCACTAACCCTAATGTAAAACCCTTGTTTGAAAGCCTAACCCTAATGTAAAACCCTAGTTTGAAACTCTAACCTTAATGTAAAACCCTAGTTTGAAACCCTAACACTAATGATAAACCCTAGTTTGAAACCCTAACCCTAATTTGAAACCCTAGTTTGAAACCCTATCATTAATGTAAAACCTTAGTTTGAAACCCTAACCCTAATTTGAAACCCTCGTTTGAAACCTTAACCCTAATATAAAACCCTAGTTTGAAACACTAACCCTATTTTGAAACCCTAGTTTGAAACCCTAACCCTAATGTAAAATCCTAGTTTGAAAGCGTAACCCTAATGTAAAACCCTAGTTTGAAGCATTAACCCTAATGTAAAACCCTAGTTTGAAACCCTAACCCTAATGTTAAACCCTAGTTTGAAACCCTAACCCTAATTTAGAACCCTAGTTTGAAACCCTAAACCTAATGATAAACCCTAGTTTGAAACCCTAACCCTAAATTGAAAACCTAGTTTGAAACCCTAACCCTAATGTAAATCCCTAATTTGAACTTTAACCCTAATGTAAAACCCTAATTTGTAACCCTAACCCTAATGTAAATCCCTATTTTGAACTTTAACCCTAATGTAAAACCCTAATTTGTAACCCTAACCCTAATGTAAAACCCTAGTTTGAAACCCTAACCTTAATGTAAAACCCTAGTTTGAAACCCTAACCCTTATGTAAAACCTTAGTTTAAAGTAATAACCCTAATGTAAAACCCTAGTTTGAAACCCTAACCCTAATTTTAAACCCCTGTTTTGAAACCCTAACCCTAATTTTAAACCCCTGTTTTGAAATCCTAACCCTAATTTGAAACCCTAGTTTGTAACCCTAACCATAATGTAAAACCCTAGTTTGTAACCCTAACCATAATATAAAACCCTAGTTTATAACCCGAACGCTAATGTAAAACCCTAGTTTGAAAGCCTAACCCTAATGTAAAACCCTACTTTGAAACACTAACCCTAATGTAAAACCCTAGTTTGAAACCCTAACCCTAATGATAAACCCTAGTTTGAAACCCTAACCCTAAATTGAAACCCTAGTTTGAAACCCTAACCCTAATGTAAAACCCTAGTTTGAAACCCTAACCCTAATGTAAAACCCTAATTTGTAACCCTAACCCTAATGTAAAACCCTAGTTTGAAACCCTAACCTTAATGTAAAACCCTAGTTTGAAATCCTAACCCTTATGTAAAACCTTAGTTTGAAGCACTAACCCTAATGTAAATCCTAGTTTAAACCCTAACCCTAATTTGAAACCCTACTTTGAAACCCCAAACCTAATTTGAAACCATAGTTTGAAACCCTAACCCTAATGTAAAACCCTAGTTTGTAAACCTAATCCTAATGTAAAACCTCAAATTGAAACCCAAACCCTAATTTGAAACCCTAGTTTGAAACCCTAAACCTAATGTAAAACCTTAGTTTTAAACCCTAACCCTAATTTAAAACCCCTGTTTTGAAACCCTTACCCTATTGTAAATCCCTTGTTTGAAACCCTAACCTTAATGTAAAACCCTTGTTTGAAACCCTAACACTAATTTGAAACCCTAGTTTGAAACCCTAACCCTAATATAAAACCCTATTTTGAAACCCTAACCCTAATTTTAAACCTCTGTTTTGAAACCCTAACCCTAATTTTAAACCCCTGTTTTGAAACCCTAACCCTAATTTGAAACCCTAGTTTGTAACCCTAACCATAATGTAAAACCCTAGTTTGTAACCCTAACCATAATATAAAACCCTAGTTTATAACCCGAACGCTAATATAAAACCCTAGTTTGAAAGCCTAACTCTAATGTAAAACCCTATTTTGAAACCCTAACCCTAATTTGAAACCCTAGTTTGAAACCCTAACCCTAATGTAAAACCCTTGTTTGAAACACTAACCCTAATGTTAAACCCTAGTTTGAAACCCTAACCTTAATGTAAAACCCTAGTGTGAAACCCTAACCCTAATTTTAAACCCATTTTGAAACACTAAACCTAATGTAAAACCCTTGTTTGAAACACTAACCCTAATGTAAAACCCTAGTTTGAAACCCTAAGCCTAATTTGAAACCCTAGTTTGAAACCCTAACGCTAATGTAAAACCCTAGTTTGAAACCCAAACCCTAATTTAAAACCCGAGTTTGAAACCCTAACCCTAATTTTAATTCCCTGTTTTGAATCCCTAACCCTAATGTAAAACCCTTGTTTGAAACCTTTACCCTAATGTAAAACCCTATTTTGAAACCCTAGTTTGAAACCCTAACCCTAATATAAAACCCTAGTTTGAAACCCTAACCCTAATTTGAAAAACTAGTTTGAAACCCTTACCTTAATGTAAAACCCTTGTTTGAAACCCTATAGCTAATGTAAAACCCTTGTTTGAAACCCTTACCCTAATGTAAAACCCTAGTTTGAAACCCTAACCCTAATGTTAAACCCTAGTTTGAAACCCTAACCCTAATCTAAAACCCTATTTTGAAACCCTAACCCTAATGATAAACCCTAGTTTGAAACCCTAACCCTAAATTGAAACCCTAGTTTGAAACCCTAACCCTAATTTGAAACCCTAGTTTGAAACCCTAACCCTAATGTAAAACCCTTGTTTGAAACCCTAACCCTAATGTAAAACCCTAATGTGAAACCCTAACCCTAATTTTAAACCCCTTTTTGAAACCCTAACCCTAATGTAAAACCCTAGTTTGAAGCAGTAACCCTAATGTAAAACCCTAGTTTGAAACTCTAACCCTAATTTGAAACCCTAGTTTAAAAGCCTAACCCTAATGTAAAACCCTAGTTTGAAAGCGTAACCCTAATGTAAAACCCTAGTTTGAAGCATTAACCCTAATGTAAAACCCTAGTTTGAAACCCTAACCCTAACGTTAAACCCTACTTTGTAACCCTAACCCTAATGTAAAACCATAGTTTGAAACCCTTACCTTAATGTAAAACCCTAGTTTGAAACCCTAACCCTAATGTAAAACCCTAGTTTGAAGCACTAACCCTAATGTCAAACCCTAGTTTGAAACCCCAAACCTAATGTAAAACCCTAGTTTGAAACCCCAAACCTAATTTGAAACCATAGTTTGAAACCCTAACCCTAACGTTAAACCCTACTTTGTAACCCTAACCCTAATGTAAAATCCTAGTTTGAAACCCTAACCCTAACGTTAAACCCTACTTTGTAACCCTAACCCTAATGTAAAACCATAGTTTGAAACCCTAACCCTAATGTAAAACCCTAGTTTGAAACCCCAAACCTAATTTGAAACCATAGTTTGAAACCCTAACCCTAATGTAAAACCCTAGTTTGTAAACCTAATCCTAATGTAAAACCTCAAATTGAAACCCAAACCCTAATTTGAAACCCTAGTCTGAAACCCTAAACCTAATGTAAAACCCTAGTTTGAAACCCTAACCCTAATTTAAAATCCCTGTTTTGAAACCCTAACCCTATTGTAAAACCCTTGTTTGAAACCCTAACCCTAATGTAAAACCCTTGTTTGAAACCCTAACACTAATTTAAAACCCTAGTGTGAAACCCTAACCCTAATTTTAAACCCCTGTTTTGAAACCCTAACCCTAATGTAAAACCCTAGTTTGAAGCAGTAACCCTAATGTAAAACCCTAGTTTGAAACTCTAACCCAAATTTCAAACCCTAGTTTGAAAATCTAACCCTAATTTGAAACCCTAATTTTAAAACCCTAGTTTGAAACCCTAACCCTAATGTAAAACCCTAGTTTGAAAGCGTAACCCTAATGTAAAACCCTAGTTTGAAGCATTAACCCTAATGTAAAACCCTAGTTTGAAACCCTAACCCTAACGTTAAACCCTAGTTTGAAACCCTAACCCTAATGTAAAACCCTATTTTTAAAACCTAACCCTAATGATAAACCCTAGTTTGAAACCCTAACCCTAAATGTAAAACCTTAGTTTGAAGCACTAACCCTAATGTAAAACCCTTGTTTGAAAGCCTAACCCTAATGTAAAACCCTAGTTTGAAACTCTAACCTTAATGTAAAACCCTAGTTTGAAACCCTAACACTAATGATAAACCCTAGTTTGAAACACTATCATTAATGTAAAACCTTAGTTTGAAACCCTAACCCTAATTTGAAACCCTCGTTTGAAACCTTAACCCTAATATAAAACCCTAGTTTGAAACACTAACCCTATTTTGAAACCCTAGTTTGAAACCCTAACCCTAATGTAAAATCCTAGTTTGAAAGCGTAACCCTAATGTAAAACCCTAGTTTGAAGCATTAACCCTAATGTAAAACCCTAGTTTGAAACCCTAACCCTAACGTTAAACCCTAGTTTGAAACCCTAACCCTAATTTAGAACCCTAGTTTGAAACCCTAACCCTAATGATAAACCCTAGTTTGAAACCCTAACCCTAAATTGAAAACCTAGTTTGAAACCCTAACCCTAATTTAAATCCCTATTTTTAACTTTAACCCTAATGTAAAACCCTAATTTGTAACCCTAACCCTAATGTAAAACCCTAGTTTGAAACCCTAACCTTAATGTAAAACCCTAGTTTGAAACCCTAACCCTTATGTAAAACCTTAGTTTAAAGTAATAACCCTAATGTAAAACCCTAGTTTGAAACCCTAACCCTAATTTGAAACCCCTGTTTTGAAACCCTAACCCTAATTTTAAACCCCTGTTTTGAAATCCTAACCCTAATTTGAAACCCTAGTTTGTAACCCTAACCATAATGTAAAACCCTAGTTTGTAACCCTAACCATAATATAAAACCCTAGTTTATAACCCGAACGCTAATGTAAAACCCTAGTTTGAAAGCCTAACCCTAATGTAAAACCCTACTTTGAAACCCTAACCCTAATGTAAAACCCTAGTTTGAAACCCTAACCCTAATGATAAACCCTAGTTTGAAACCCTAACCCTAAATTGAAACCCTAGTTTGAAACCCTAACCCTAATGTAAAACCCTAGTTTGAAACCCTAACCCTAATGTAAAACCCTAATTTGTAACCCATACCCTAATGTAAAACCCTAGTTTGAAACCCTAACCTTAATGTAAAACCCTAGTTTGAAATCCTAACCCTTATGTAAAAACCTTAGTTTGAAGCACTAACCCTAATGTAAATCCTAGTTTAAACCCTAACCCTAATTTGAAACCCTACTTTGAAGCATTAACCCTAATGTAAAACCCTAGTTTGAAACCCTAACCCTAATGTAAAATCCTAGTTTGAAAGCGTAACCCTAATGTAAAACCCTAGTTTGAAGCATTAACCCTAATGTAAAACCCTAGTTTGAAACCCTAACCCTAACGTTAAACCCTAGTTTGAAACCCTAACCCTAATTTAGAACCCTAGTTTGAAACCCTAACCCTAATGATAAACCCTAGTTTGAAACCCTAACCCTAAATTGAAAACCTAGTTTGAAACCCTAACCCTAATGTAAATCCCTATTTTGAACTTTAACCCTAATGTAAAACCCTAATTTGTAACCCTAACCCTAATGTAAAACCCTAGTTTGAAACCCTAACCTTAATGTAAAACCCTAGTTTGAAACCCTAACCCTTATGTAAAACCTTAGTTTAAAGTAATAACCCTAATGTAAAACCCTAGTTTGAAACCCTAACCCTAATTTGAAACCCCTGTTTTGAAACCCTAACCCTAATTTTAAACCCCTGTTTTGAAATCCTAACCCTAATTTGAAACCCTAGTTTGTAACCCTAACCATAATGTAAAACCCTAGTTTGTAACCCTAACCATAATATAAAACCCTAGTTTATAACCCGAACGCTAATGTAAAACCCTAGTTTGAAAGCCTAACCCTAATGTAAAACCCTACTTTGAAACCCTAACCCTAATGTAAAACCCTAGTTTGAAACCCTAACCCTAATGATAAACCCTAGTTTGAAACCCTAACCCTAAATTGAAACCCTAGTTTGAAACCCTAACCCTAATGTAAAACCCTAGTTTGAAACCCTAACCCTAATGTAAAACCCTAATTTGTAACCCTAACCCTAATGTAAAACCCTAGTTTGAAACCCTAACCTTAATGTAAAACCCTAGTTTGAAATCCTAACCCTTATGTAAAACCTTAGTTTGAAGCACTAACCCTAATGTAAATCCTAGTTTAAACCCTAACCCTAATATGAAACCCTACTTTGAAACCCCAAACCTAATTTGAAACCATAGTTTGAAACCCTAACCCTAATGTAAAACCCTAGTTTGTAAACCTAATCCTAATGTAAAACCTCAAATTGAAACCCAAACCCTAATTTGAAACCCTAGTTTGAAACCCTAAACCTAATGTAAAACCTTAGTTTTAAACCCTAACCCTAATTTAAAACCCCTGTTTTGAAACCCTAACCCTATTGTAAAACCCTTGTTTGAAACCCTAACCTTAATGTAAAACCCTTGTTTGAAACCCTAACACTAATTTGAAACCCTAGTTTGAAACCCTAAACCTAATATAAAACCCTATTTTGAAACCCTAACCCTAATTTTAAACCTCTGTTTTGAAACCCTAACCCTAATTTTAAACCCCTGTTTTGAAACCCTAACCCTAATTTGAAACCCTAGTTTGTAACCCTAACCATAATGTAAAACCCTAGTTTGTAACCCTAACCATAATATAAAACCCTAGTTTATAACCCGAACGCTAATATAAAACCCTAGTTTGAAAGCCTAACTCTAATGTAAAACCCTATTTTGAAACCCTAACCCTAATTTGAAACCCTAGTTTGAAACCCTAACCCTAATGTAAAACCCTTGTTTGAAACACTAACCCTAAAGTTAAACCCTAGTTTGAAACCCTAACCCTAATGTAAAACCCTACTGTGAAACCCTAACCCTAATTTGAAACCCTAGTTTGAAACACTAACCCTAATGTAAAACCCTAGTTTGAAACCCTAACCCTAATTTGAAACCCTAGTTTGAAACCTTAACCATAATATAAAACCCTAGTTTGAAACCCTAACCCTAATTTGAAACCCTAGTTTGAAACCCTAACCCTAATGTAAAACCCTAGTGTGAAACCCTAACCCTAATTTTAAACCCCTGTTTTGAAACCCTAACCCTAATGTAAAACCCTAGTTTGAAGCAGTAACCCTAATGTAAAAACCCTAGTTTGAAACTCTAACCCAAATTTGAAACCCTAGTTTGAAACTCTAACCCTAATTTGAAACCCTAATTTTAAAACCCTAGTTTGAAAGCGTAACCCTAATGTAAAACCCTAGTTTGAAGCATTAACCCTAATGTAAAACCCTAGTTTGAAACCCTAACCCTAACGTTAAACCCTAGTTTGAAACCCTAATCCTAATGTAAAACCCTAGTTTGAAACCCTAACCCTAATTATAAACCCTAAATTGAAAACCTAACCCTAAATTGAAAACCTAGTTTGAAACCCTAACCCTAATGTAAAACCCTATTTTTAAACCCTAACCCTAATGATAAACCCTAGTTTGAAACCCTAACCCTAAATGTAAAACCTTAGTTTGAAGCACTAACCCTAATGTAAAACCCTTGTTTGAAACCCTAACCCTAATGTAAAACCCTAGTTTGAAACTCTAACCTTAATGTAAAACCCTAGTTTGAAAACCTAACACTAATGATAAACCCTAGTTTGAAACCCTAACCCTAATTTGAAACCCTAGTTTGAAACCCTAACATTAATGTAAAACCTTAGTTTGAAACCCTAACCCTAATTTGAAACCCTCGTTTGAAACCTTAACCCTAATATAAAACCCTAGTTTGAAACACTAACCCTAATTTGAAACCCTAGTTTGAAACCCTAACCCTAATGTAAAATCCTAGTTTGAAAGCGTAACCCTAATGTAAAACCCTAGTTTGAAGCATTAACCCTAATGTAAAACCCTAGTTTGAAACCCTAACCCTAACGTTAAACCCTAGTTTGAAACCCTAACCCTAATTTAGAACCCTAGTTTGAAACCCTAACCTAATGATAAACCCTAGTTTGAAATCCTAACCCTAAATTGAAAACCTAGTTTGAAACCGTAACCCTAATGTAAATCCCTAGTTTGAAACTGTAACCCTAATGTAAAACCCTAATTTGTAACCCTAACCCTAATGTAAAACCCTAGTTTGAAACCCTAACCTTAATGTAAAACCCTAGTTTGAAACCCTAACCCTAATGTAAAACCTTAGTTTGAAGCACTAACCCTAATGTAAAACCCTAGTTTGAAACCCTAACCCTAATGTAAAACCCTAGTGTGAAACCCTAACCCTAATTTTAAACCCCTGTTTTGAAACCCTAACCCTAATTTTAAACCCCTGTTTTGAAACCCTAACCCTAATTTGAAACCCTAGTTTGTAACCCTAACCATAATGTAAAACCCTAGTTTGTAGCCCTAACCATAATATAAAACCCTAGTTTATAACCCGAACGCTAATATAAAACCCTAGTTTGAAAGCCTAACCCTAACGTAAAACCCTACTTTGAAACCCTAACCCTAAATTGAAACCTTAGTTTGACACCCTAACCCTAATGTAAAACCCTAGTTTGAAACCCTAACCCTAATGTAAAACCCTAATTTGTAACCCTAACCCTAATGTAAAACCCTAGTTTGAAACCCTAACCTTAATGTAAAACCCTAGTTTGAAATCCTAACCCTTATGTAAAACCTTAGTTTGAAGCACTAACCCTAATGTAAATCCTAGTTTAAACCCTAACCCTAATTTGAAACCCGAATTTGAAACCCTAACCCTAATGTAAAACCCTAGTTTGAAACCCTAACCCTAATTTGAAACCCTACTTTGAAACCTTAACCATAATATAAAACCCTAGTTTGAAACCCTAACCCTAATTTGAAACCCTAGTTTGAAACCCTAACCCTAATGTAAAACCCTTGTTTGAAACCCTAACCCTAATGTAAAACCCTAGTGTGAAACCCTAACCCTAATTTTAAACCCCTGTTTTGAAACCCTAACCCTAATGTAAAACCCTATTTTGAAACCCTAACCCTAATTTTAAACCTCTGTTTTGAAACCATAACCCTAATTTTAAACCCCTGTTTTGAAACCCTAACCCTAATTTGAAACCCTTGTTTGAAACCCTAACCCTAATGTAAAACCCTAGTGTGAAAACCCTAACCCTAATTTTAAACCCCTGTTTTGAAACCCGAACGCTAATGTAAAACCGTAGTTTGAAAGCCTAACCCTAATGTAAAACCCTACTTTGAAACCCTAACCCTAATGTAAAACCCTAGTTTGAAACCCTAACCCTAATGATAAACCCTAGTTTGAAACCCTAACCCTAAATTGAAACCCTAGTTTGAAACCCTAAACCTAATGTAAAACCCTAGTTTGAAACCCTAACCCTAATGTAAAACCCTAATTTGTAACCCTAACCCTAATGTAAAACCCTACTTTGAAACCCTAACCCTAATGTAAAACCCTAGTTTGAAACCCTAACCCTAATGATAAACCCTAGTTTGAAACCCTAACCCTAAATTGAAACCCTAGTTTGAAATCCTAACCCTTATGTAAAACCTTAGTTTGAAGCACTAACCCTAATGTAAATCCTAGTTTAAACCCTAACCCTAATTTGAAACCCTACTTTGAAACCCCAAACCTAATTTGAAACCATAGTTTGAAACCCTAACCCTAATGTAAAACCCTAGTTTGTAAACCTAATCCTAATGTAAAACCTCAAATTGAAACCCAAACCCTAATTTGAAACCCTAGTTTGAAACCCTAAACCTAATGTAAAACCTTAGTTTTAAACCCTAACCCTAATTTAAAACCCCTGTTTTGAAACCCTAACCCTATTGTAAAACCCTTGTTTGAAACCCTAACCTTAATGTAAAACCCTTGTTTGAAACCCTAACACTAATTTGAAACCCTAGTTTGAAACCCTAACCCTAATATAAAACCCTATTTTGAAACCCTAACCCTAATTTTAAACCTCTGTTTTGAAACCATAACCCTAATTTTAAACCCCTGTTTTGAAACCCTAACCCTAATTTGAAACCCTTGTTTGAAACCCTAACCCTAATGTAAAACCCTAGTGTGAAACCCTAACCCTAATTTTAAACCCCTGTTTTGAAACCCTAACCCTAATGTAAAACCCTAGTTTGAAACTCTAACCCTAATTTGAAACCCTAGTTTAAAAGCCTAACCCTAATGTAAAACCCTAGTTTGAAAGCGTAACCCTAATGTAAAACCCTAGTTTGAAGCATTAACCCTAATGTAAAACCCTAGTTTGAAACCCTAACCCTAACGTTAAACCCTACTTTGTAACCCTAACCCTAATGTAAAACCATAGTTTGAAACCCTTACCTTAATGTAAAACCCTAGTTTGAAACCCTAACCCTAATGTAAAACCCTAGTTTGAAGCACTAACCCTAATGTCAAACCCTAGTTTGAAACCCTAAACCTAATGTAAAACCCTAGTTTGAAACCCCAAACCTAATTTGAAACCATAGTTTGAAACCCTAACCCTAACGTTAAACCCTACTTTGTAACCCTAACCCTAATGTAAAACCCTAGTTTGAAACCCTAACCCTAACGTTAAACCCTACTTTGTAACCCTAACCCTAATGTAAAACCATAGTTTGAAACCCTAACCCTAATGTAAAACCCTAGTTTGAAACCCCAAACCTAATTTGAAACCATAGTTTGAAACCCTAACCCTAATGTAAAACCCTAGTTTGTAAACCTAATCCTAATGTAAAACCTCAAATTGAAACCCAAACCCTAATTTGAAACCCTAGTCTGAAACCCTAAACCTAATGTAAAACCCTAGTTTGAAACCCTAACCCTAATTTAAAATCCCTGTTTTGAAACCCTAACCCTATTGTAAAACCCTTGTTTGAAACCCTAACCCTAATGTAAAACCCTTGTTTGAAACCCTAACACTAATTTAAAACCCTAGTGTGAAACCCTAACCCTAATTTTAAACCCCTGTTTTGAAACCCTAACCCTAATGTAAAACCCTAGTTTGAAGCAGTAACCCTAATGTAAAACCCTAGTTTGAAACTCTAACCCAAATTTGAAACCCTAGTTTGAAAATCTAACCCTAATGTGAAACCCTAATTTGAAACCCTAATTTGAAACCCTAATTTTAAAACCCAAGTTTGAAACCCTAACCCTAACGTTAAACCCTAGTTTGAAACCCTAACCCTAATGTAAAACCCTATTTTTAAACCCTAACCCTAATGATAAACCCTAGTTTGAAACCCTAACCCTAAATGTAAAACCTTAGTTTGAAGCACTAACCCTAATGTAAAACCCTTGTTTGAAAGCCTAACCCTAATGTAAAACCCTAGTTTGAAACTCTAACCTTAATGTAAAACCCTAGTTTGAAACCCTAACACTAATGATAAACCCTAGTTTGAAACCCTAACCCTAATTTGAAACCCTAGTTTGAAACCCTATCATTAATGTAAAACCTTAGTTTGAAACCCTAACCCTAATTTGAAACCCTCGATTGAAACCTTAACCCTAATATAAAACCCTAGTTTGAAACACTAACCCTATTTTGAAACCCTAGTTTGAAACCCTAACCCTAATGTAAAATCCTAGTTTGAAAGCGTAACCCTAATGTAAAACCCTAGTTTGAAGCATTAACCCTAATGTAAAACCCTAGTTTGAAACCCTAACCCTAATGTTAAACCCTAGTTTGAAACCCTAACCCTAATTTAGAACCCTAGTTTGAAACCCTAAACCTAATGATAAACCCTAGTTTGAAACCCTAACCCTAAATTGAAAACCTAGTTTGAAACCCTAACCCTAATGTAAATCCCTAATTTGAACTTTAACCCTAATGTAAAACCCTAATTTGTAACCCTAACCCTAATGTAAATCCCTATTTTGAACTTTAACCCTAATGTAAAACCCTAATTTGTAACCCTAACCCTAATGTAAAACCCTAGTTTGAAACCCTAACCTTAATGTAAAACCCTAGTTTGAAACCCTAACCCTTATGTAAAACCTTAGTTTAAAGTAATAACCCTAATGTAAAACCCTAGTTTGAAACCCTAACCCTAATTTTAAACCCCTGTTTTGAAACCCTAACCCTAATTTTAAACCCCTGTTTTGAAACCCGAACGCTAATGTAAAACCCTAGTTTGAAAGCCTAACCCTAATGTAAAACCCTACTTTGAAACACTAACCCTAATGTAAAACCCTAGTTTGAAACCCTAACCCTAATGATAAACCCTAGTTTGAAACCCTAACCCTAAATTGAAACCCTAGTTTGAAACCCTAACCCTAATGTAAAACCCTAGTTTGAAACCCTAACCCTAATGTAAAACCCTAATTTGTAACCCTAACCCTAATGTAAAACCCTAGTTTGAAACCCTAACCTTAATGTAAAACCCTAGTTTGAAATCCTAACCCTTATGTAAAACCTTAGTTTGAAGCACTAACCCTAATGTAAATCCTAGTTTAAACCCTAACCCTAATTTGAAACCCTACTTTGAAACCCCAAACCTAATTTGAAACCATAGTTTGAAACCCTAACCCTAATGTAAAACCCTAGTTTGTAAACCTAATCCTAATGTAAAACCTCAAATTGAAACCCAAACCCTAATTTGAAACCCTAGTTTGAAACCCTAAACCTAATGTAAAACCTTAGTTTTAAACCCTAACCCTAATTTAAAACCCCTGTTTTGAAACCCTAACCCTATTGTAAAACCCTTGTTTGAAACCCTAACCTTAATGTAAAACCCTTGTTTGAAACCCTAACACTAATTTGAAACCCTAGTTTGAAACCCTAACCCTAATATAAAACCCTATTTTGAAACCCTAACCCTAATTTTAAACCTCTGTTTTGAAACCCTAACCCTAATTTTAAACCCCTGTTTTGAAACCCTAACCCTAATTTGAAACCCTAGTTTGTAACCCTAACCATAATGTAAAACCCTAGTTTGTAACCCTAACCATAATATAAAACCCTAGTTTATAACCCGAACGCTAATATAAAACCCTAGTTTGAAAGCCTAACTCTAATGTAAAACCCTATTTTGAAACCCTAACCCTAATTTGAAACCCTAGTTTGAAACCCTAACCCTAATGTAAAACCCTTGTTTGAAACACTAACCCTAATGTTAAACCCTAGTTTGAAACCCTAACCTTAATGTAAAACCCTAGTGTGAAACCCTAACCCTAATTTTAAACCCATTTTGAAACACTAAACCTAATGTAAAACCCTTGTTTGAAACACTAACCCTAATGTAAAACCCTAGTTTGAAACCCTAAGCCTAATTTGAAACCCTAGTTTGAAACCCTAACGCTAATGTAAAACCCTAGTTTGAAACCCAAACCCTAATTTAAAACCCGAGTTTGAAACCCTAACCCTAATTTTAATTCCCTGTTTTGAATCCCTAACCCTAATGTAAAACCCTTGTTTGAAACCTTTACCCTAATGTAAAACCCTATTTTGAAACCCTAGTTTGAAACCCTAACCCTAATATAAAACCCTAGTTTGAAACCCTAACCCTAATTTGAAAAACTAGTTTGAAACCCTTACCTTAATGTAAAACCCTTGTTTGAAACCCTATAGCTAATGTAAAACCCTTGTTTGAAACCCTTACCCTAATGTAAAACCCTAGTTTGAAACCCTAACCCTAATGTTAAACCCTAGTTTGAAACCCTAACCCTAATCTAAAACCCTATTTTGAAACCCTAACCCTAATGATAAACCCTAGTTTGAAACCCTAACCCTAAATTGAAACCCTAGTTTGAAACCCTAACCCTAATTTGAAACCCTAGTTTGAAACCCTAACCCTAATGTAAAACCCTTGTTTGAAACCCTAACCCTAATGTAAAACCCTAATGTGAAACCCTAACCCTAATTTTAAACCCCTTTTTGAAACCCTAACCCTAATGTAAAACCCTAGTTTGAAGCAGTAACCCTAATGTAAAACCCTAGTTTGAAACTCTAACCCTAATTTGAAACCCTAGTTTAAAAGCCTAACCCTAATGTAAAACCCTAGTTTGAAAGCGTAACCCTAATGTAAAACCCTAGTTTGAAGCATTAACCCTAATGTAAAACCCTAGTTTGAAACCCTAACCCTAACGTTAAACCCTACTTTGTAACCCTAACCCTAATGTAAAACCATAGTTTGAAACCCTTACCTTAATGTAAAACCCTAGTTTGAAACCCTAACCCTAATGTAAAACCCTAGTTTGAAGCACTAACCCTAATGTCAAACCCTAGTTTGAAACCCCAAACCTAATGTAAAACCCTAGTTTGAAACCCCAAACCTAATTTGAAACCATAGTTTGAAACCCTAACCCTAACGTTAAACCCTACTTTGTAACCCTAACCCTAATGTAAAATCCTAGTTTGAAACCCTAACCCTAACGTTAAACCCTACTTTGTAACCCTAACCCTAATGTAAAACCATAGTTTGAAACCCTAACCCTAATGTAAAACCCTAGTTTGAAACCCCAAACCTAATTTGAAACCATAGTTTGAAACCCTAACCCTAATGTAAAACCCTAGTTTGTAAACCTAATCCTAATGTAAAACCTCAAATTGAAACCCAAACCCTAATTTGAAACCCTAGTCTGAAACCCTAAACCTAATGTAAAACCCTAGTTTGAAACCCTAACCCTAATTTAAAATCCCTGTTTTGAAACCCTAACCCTATTGTAAAACCCTTGTTTGAAACCCTAACCCTAATGTAAAACCCTTGTTTGAAACCCTTACACTAATTTAAAACCCTAGTGTGAAACCCTAACCCTAATTTTAAACCCCTGTTTTGAAACCCTAACCCTAATGTAAAACCCTAGTTTGAAGCAGTAACCCTAATGTAAAACCCTAGTTTGAAACTCTAACCCAAATTTGAAACCCTAGTTTGAAAATCTAACCCTAATTTGAAACCCTAATTTTAAAACCCTAGTTTGAAACCCTAACCCTAATGTAAAACCCTAGTTTGAAAGCGTAACCCTAATGTAAAACCCTAGTTTGAAGCATTAACCCTAATGTAAAACCCTAGTTTGAAACCCTAACCCTAACGTTAAACCCTAGTTTGAAACCCTAACCCTAATGTAAAACCCTATTTTTAAAACCTAACCCTAATGATAAACCCTAGTTTGAAACCCTAACCCTAAATGTAAAACCTTAGTTTGAAGCACTAACCCTAATGTAAAACCCTTGTTTGAAAGCCTAACCCTAATGTAAAACCCTAGTTTGAAACTCTAACCTTAATGTAAAACCCTAGTTTGAAACCCTAACACTAATGATAAACCCTAGTTTGAAACCCTAACCCTAATTTGAAACCCTAGTTTGAAACACTATCATTAATGTAAAACCTTAGTTTGAAACCCTAACCCTAATTTGAAACCCTCGTTTGAAACCTTAACCCTAATATAAAACCCTAGTTTGAAACACTAACCCTATTTTGAAACCCTAGTTTGAAACCCTAACCCTAATGTAAAATCCTAGTTTGAAAGCGTAACCCTAATGTAAAACCCTAGTTTGAAGCATTAACCCTAATGTAAAACCCTAGTTTGAAACCCTAACCCTAACGTTAAACCCTAGTTTGAAACCCTAACCCTAATTTAGAACCCTAGTTTGAAACCCTAACCCTAATGATAAACCCTAGTTTGAAACCCTAACCCTAAATTGAAAACCTAGTTTGAAACCCTAACCCTAATGTAAATCCCTATTTTTAACTTTAACCCTAATGTAAAACCCTAATTTGTAACCCTAACCCTAATGTAAAACCCTAGTTTGAAACCCTAACCTTAATGTAAAACCCTAGTTTGAAACCCTAACCCTTATGTAAAACCTTAGTTTAAAGTAATAACCCTAATGTAAAACCCTAGTTTGAAACCCTAACCCTAATTTGAAACCCCTGTTTTGAAACCCTAACCCTAATTTTAAACCCCTGTTTTGAAATCCTAACCCTAATTTGAAACCCTAGTTTGTAACCCTAACCATAATGTAAAACCCTAGTTTGTAACCCTAACCATAATATAAAACCCTAGTTTATAACCCGAACGCTAATGTAAAACCCTAGTTTGAAAGCCTAACCCTAATGTAAAACCCTACTTTGAAACCCTAACCCTAATGTAAAACCCTAGTTTGAAACCCTAACCCTAATGATAAACCCTAGTTTGAAACCCTAACCCTAAATTGAAACCCTAGTTTGAAACCCTAACCCTAATGTAAAACCCTAGTTTGAAACCCTAACCCTATTGTAAAACCCTAATTTGTAACCCTAACCCTAATGTAAAACCCTAGTTTGAAACCCTAACCTTAATGTAAAACCCTAGTTTGAAATCCTAACCCTTATGTAAAAACCTTAGTTTGAAGCACTAACCCTAATGTAAATCCTAGTTTAAACCCTAACCCTAATTTGAAACCCTACTTTGAAGCATTAACCCTAATGTAAAACCCTATTTTGAAACCCTAACCCTAATGTAAAATCCTAGTTTGAAAGCGTAACCCTAATGTAAAACCCTAGTTTGAAGCATTAACCCTAATGTAAAACCCTAGTTTGAAACCCTAACCCTAACGTTAAACCCTAGTTTGAAACCCTAACCCTAATTTAGAACCCTAGTTTGAAACCCTAACCCTAATGATAAACCCTAGTTTGAAACCCTAACCCTAAATTGAAAACCTAGTTTGAAACCCTAACCCTAATGTAAATCCCTATTTTGAACTTTAACCCTAATGTAAAACCCTAATTTGTAACCCTAACCCTAATGTAAAACCCTAGTTTGAAACCCTAACCTTAATGTAAAACCCTAGTTTGAAACCCTAACCCTTATGTAAAACCTTAGTTTAAAGTAATAACCCTAATGTAAAACCCTAGTTTGAAACCCTAACCCTAATTTGAAACCCCTGTTTTGAAACCCTAACCCTAATTTTAAACCCCTGTTTTGAAATCCTAACCCTAATTTGAAACCCTAGTTTGTAACCCTAACCATAATGTAAAACCCTAGTTTGTAACCCTAACCATAATATAAAACCCTAGTTTATAACCCGAACGCTAATGTAAAACCCTAGTTTGAAAGCCTAACCCTAATGTAAAACCCTACTTTGAAACCCTAACCCTAATGTAAAACCCTAGTTTGAAACCCTAACCCTAATGATAAACCCTAGTTTGAAACCCTAACCCTAAATTGAAACCCTAGTTTGAAACCCTAACCCTAATGTAAAACCCTAGTTTGAAACCCTAACCCTAATGTAAAACCCTAATTTGTAACCCTAACCCTAATGTAAAACCCTAGTTTGAAACTCTAACCTTAATGTAAAACCCTAGTTTGAAATCCTAACCCTTATGTAAAACCTTAGTTTGAAGCACTAACCCTAATGTAAATCCTAGTTTAAACCCTAACCCTAATATGAAACCCTACTTTGAAACCCCAAACCTAATTTGAAACCATCGTTTGAAACCCTAACCCTAATGTAAAACCCTAGTTTGTAAACCTAATCCTAATGTAAAACCTCAAATTGAAACCCAAACCCTAATTTGAAACCCTAGTTTGAAACCCTAAACCTAATGTAAAACCTTAGTTTTAAACCCTAACCCTAATTTAAAACCCCTGTTTTGAAACCCTAACCCTATTGTAAAACCCTTGTTTGAAACCCTAACCTTAATGTAAAACCCTTGTTTGAAACCCTAACACTAATTTGAAACCCTAGTTTGAAACCCTAACCCTAATATAAAACCCTATTTTGAAACCCTAACCCTAATTTTAAACCTCTTTTTTGAAACCCTAACCCTAATTTTAAACCCCTGTTTTGAAACCCTAACCCTAATTTGAAACCCTAGTTTGTAACCCTAACCATAATGTAAAACCCTAGTTTGTAACCCTAACCATAATATAAAACCGTAGTTTATAACCCGAACGCTAATATAAAACCCTAGTTTGAAAGCCTAACTCTAATGTAAAACCCTATTTTGAAACCCTAACCCTAATTTGAAACCCTAGTTTGAAACCCTAACCCTAATGTAAAACCCTTGTTTGAAACACTAACCCTAATGTTAAACCCTAGTTTGAAACCCTAACCTTAATGTAAAACCCTAGTGTGAAACCCTAACCCTAATTTTAAACCCATTTTGAAACACTAAACCTAATGTAAAACCCTTGTTTGAAACACTAACCCTTATGTAAAACCCTAGTTTGAAACCCTAAGCCTAATTTGAAACCCTAGTTTGAAACCCTAACGCTAATGTAAAACCCTAGTTTGAAACCCAAACCCTAATTTAAAACCCGAGTTTGAAACCCTAACCCTAATTTTAATTCCCTGTTTTGAATCCCTAACCCTAATGTAAAACCCTTGTTTGAAACCTTTACCCTAATGTAAAACCCTATTTTGAAACCCTAGTTTGAAACCCTAACCCTAATATAAAACCCTAGTTTGAAACCCTAACCCTAATTTGAAAAACTAGTTTGAAACCCTTACCTTAATGTAAAACCCTTGTTTGAAACCCTATAGCTAATGTAAAACCCTTGTTTGAAACCCTTACCCTAATTTAAAACCCTATTTTGAAACCCTAACCCTAATGATAAACCCTAGTTTGAAACCCTAACCCTAAATTGAAACCCTAGTTTGAAACCCTAACCCTAATGTAAAACCCTAGTTTGAAAGCCTAACCCTAATGTAAAACCCTAATTTGTAACCCTAACCCTAATGTAAAACCCTAGTTTGAAACCCTAACCTTAAAGTAAAACCCTAGTTTGAAACCCTAACCCTAATGTAAAACCTTAGTTTGAAACCCCAAACCTAATTTGAAACCATAGTTTGAAACACTAACCCTAAAGTTAAACCCTAGTTTGAAACCCTAACCCTAACCCTAATGTAAAACCCTTGTTTGAAACCCTAACCCTAATGTAAAACCCTAGTTTGGAACCCAAACCCTAAAGTTAAACCCTAGTTTGAAACCCTAACCCTAATGTAAAACCCTAGTGTGAAACCCTAACCCTAATTTGAAACCCTAGTTTGAAACACTAACCCTAATATAAAACCCTAGTTTGAAACCCTAACCCTAATTTGAAACCCTAGTTTGAAACCCTAACCCTAATGTAAAACCCTTGTTTGAAACCCTAACCCTAATGTAAAACCCTAGTTTGGAACCCTAACCCTAATGTTAAACCCTAGTTTGAAACCCTAACCCTAATGTAAAACCCTAGTGTGAAACCCTAACCCTAATTTTAAACCCCTGTTTTGAAACCCTAACCCTAATGTAAAACCCTAGTTTGAAGCAGTAACCCTAATGTAAAAACCCTAGTTTGAAACTCTAACCCAAATTTGAAACCCTAGTTTGAAACTCTAACCCTAATTTGAAACCCTAATTTGAAACCCTAACCCTAATTTTAAAACCCTAGTTTGAAACCCTAACCCTAATGTAAAACCCTAGTTTGAAAGCGTAACCCTAATGTAAAACCCTAGTTTGAAGCATTAACCCTAATGTAAAACCCTAGTTTGAAACCCTAACCCTAACGTTAAACCCTAGTTTGAAACCCTAATCCTAATGTAAAACCCTAGTTTGAAACCCTAACCCTAATTATAAACCCTAAATTGAAAACCTAACCCTAAATTGAAAACCTAGTTTGAAACCCTAACCCTAATGTAAAACCCTATTTTTAAACCCTAACCCTAATGATAAACCCTAGTTTGAAACCCTAACCCTAAATGTAAAACCTTAGTTTGAAGCACTAACCCTAATGTAAAACCCTTGTTTGAAACCCTAACCCTAATGTAAAACCCTAGTTTGAAACTCTAACCTTAATGTAAAACCCTAGTTTGAAACCCTAACACTAATGATAAACCCTAGTTTGAAACCCTAACCCTAAATGTAAAACCTTAGTTTGAAGCACTAACCCTAATGTAAAACCCTTGTTTGAAAGCCTAACCCTAATGTAAAACCCTAGTTTGAAACTCTAACCTTAATGTAAAACCCTAGTTTGAAACCCTAACACTAATGATAAACCCTAGTTTGAAACCCTAACCCTAATTTGAAACCCTAGTTTGAAACCCTATCATTAATGTAAAACCTTAGTTTGAAACCCTAACCCTAATTTGAAACCCTCGTTTGAAACCTTAACCCTAATATAAAACCCTAGTTTGAAACACTAACCCTATTTTGAAACCCTAGTTTGAAACCCTAACCCTAATGTAAAATCCTAGTTTGAAAGCGTAACCCTAATGTAAAACCCTAGTTTGAAGCATTAACCCTAATGTAAAACCCTAGTTTGAAACCCTAACCCTAATGTTAAACCCTAGTTTGAAACCCTAACCCTTATTTAGAACCCTAGTTTGAAACCCTAACCCTAATGATAAACCCTAGTTTGAAACCCTAACCCTAAATTGAAAACCTAGTTTGAAACCCTAACCCTAATGTAAATCCCTATTTTGAACTTTAACCCTAATGTAAAACCCTAATTTGTAACCCTAACCCTAATGTAAATCCCTATTTTGAACTTTAACCCTAATGTAAAACCCTAATTTGTAACCCTAACCTTAATGTAAAACCCTAGTTTGAAACCCTAACCCTTATGTAAAACCTTAGTTTAAAGTAATAACCCTAATGTAAAACCCTAGTTTGAAACCCTAACCCTAATTTTAAACCCCTGTTTTGAAACCCTAACCCTAATTTTAAACCCCTGTTTTGAAATCCTAACCCTAATTTGAAACCCTAGTTTGTAACCCTAACCATAATGTAAAACCCTAGTTTGTAACCCTAACCATAATATAAAACCCTAGTTTATAACCCGAACGCTAATGTAAAACCCTAGTTTGAAAGCCTAACCCTAATGTAAAACCCTACTTTGAAACCCTAACCCTAATGTAAAACCCTAGTTTGAAACCCTAACCCTAATGATAAACCCTAGTTTGAAACCCTAACCCTAAATTGAAACCCTAGTTTGAAACCCTAACCCTAATGTAAAACCCTAGTTTGAAACCCTAACCCTAATGTAAAACCCTAATTTGTAACCCTAACCCTAATGTAAAACCCTAGTTTGAAACCCTAACCTTAATGTAAAACCCTAGTTTGAAATCCTAACCCTTATGTAAAACCTTAGTTTGAAGCACTAACCCTAATGTAAATCCTAGTTTAAACCCTAACCCTAATTTGAAACCCTACTTTGAAACCCCAAACCTAATTTGAAACCATAGTTTGAAACCCTAACCCTAATGTAAAACCCTAGTTTGTAAACCTAATCCTAATGTAAAACCTCAAATTGAAACCCAAACCCTAATTTGAAACCCTAGTTTGAAACCCTAAACCTAATGTAAAACCTTAGTTTTAAACCCTAACCCTAATTTAAAACCCCTGTTTTGAAACCCTAACCCTATTGTAAAACCCTTGTTTGAAACCCTAACCTTAATGTAAAACCCTTGTTTGAAACCCTAACACTAATTTGAAACCCTAGTTTGAAACCCTAACCCTAATATAAAACCCTATTTTGAAACCCTAACCCTAATTTTAAACCTCTGTTTTGAAACCCTAACCCTAATTTTAAACCCCTGTTTTGAAACCCTAACCCTAATTTGAAACCCTAGTTTGTAACCCTAACCATAATGTAAAACCCTAGTTTGTAACCCTAACCATAATATAAAACCCTAGTTTATAACCCGAACGCTAATATAAAACCCTAGTTTGAAAGCCTAACTCTAATGTAAAACCCTATTTTGAAACCCTAACCCTAATTTGAAACCCTAGTTTGAAACCCTAACCCTAATGTAAAACCCTTGTTTGAAACACTAACCCTAATGTTAAACCCTAGTTTGAAACCCTAACCTTAATGTAAAACCCTAGTGTGAAACCCTAACCCTAATTTTAAACCCATTTTGAAACACTAAACCTAATGTAAAACCCTTGTTTGAAACACTAACCCTAATGTAAAACCCTAGTTTGAAACCCTAAGCCTAATTTGAAACCCTAGTTTGAAACCCTAACGCTAATGTAAAACCCTAGTTTGAAACCCAAACCCTAATTTAAAACCCGAGTTTGAAACCCTAACCCTAATTTTAATTCCCTGTTTTGAATCCCTAACCCTAATGTAAAACCCTTGTTTGAAACCTTTACCCTAATGTAAAACCCTATTTTGAAACCCTAGTTTGAAACCCTAACCCTAATATAAAACCCTAGTTTGAAACCCTAACCCTAATTTGAAAAACTAGTTTGAAACCCTTACCTTAATGTAAAACCCTTGTTTGAAACCCTATAGCTAATGTAAAACCCTTGTTTGAAACCCTTACCCTAATGTAAAACCCTAGTTTGAAACCCTAACCCTAATGTTAAACCCTAGTTTGAAACCCTAACCCTAATCTAAAACCCTATTTTGAAACCCTAACCCTAATGATAAACCCTAGTTTGAAACCCTAACCCTAAATTGAAACCCTAGTTTGAAACCCTAACCCTAATGTAAAACCCTAGTTTGAAAGCCTAACCCTAATGTAAAACCCTAATTTGTAACCCTAACCCTAATGTAAAACCCTAGTTTGAAACCCTAACCTTAAAGTAAAACCCTAGTTTGAAACCCTAACCCTAATGTAAAACCTTAGTTTGAAACCCCAAACCTAATTTGAAACCATAGTTTGAAACACTAACCCTAAAGTTAAACCCTAGTTTGAAACCCTAACCCTAACCCTAATGGAAAACCCTTGTTTGAAACCCTAACCCTAATGTAAAACCCTAGTTTGGAACCCAAACCCTAAAGTTAAACCCTAGTTTGAAACCCTAACCCTAATGTAAAACCCTAGTGTGAAACCCTAACCCTAATTTGAAACCCTAGTTTGAAACACTAACCCTAATATAAAACCCTAGTTTGAAACCCTAACCCTAATTTGAAACCCTAGTTTGAAACCCTAACCCTAATGTAAAACCCTTGTTTGAAACCCTAACCCTAATGTAAAACCCTAGTTTGGAACCCTAACCCTAATGTTAAACCCTAGTTTGAAACCCTAACCCTAATGTAAAACCCTAGTGTGAAACCCTAACCCTAATTTTAAACCCCTGTTTTGAAACCCTAACCCTAATGTAAAACCCTAGTTTGAAGCAATAACCCTAATGTAAAAACCCTAGTTTGAAACTCTAACCCAAATTTGAAACCCTAGTTTGAAACTCTAACCCTAATTTGAAACCCTAATTTGAAACCCTAATTTTAAAACCCTAGTTTGAAAGCGTAACCCTAATGTAAAACCCTAGTTTGAAAGCGTAACCCTAATGTAAAACCCTAGTTTGAAGCATTAACCCTAATGTAAAACCCTAGTTTGAAACCCTAACCCTAACGTTAAACCCTAGTTTGAAACCCTAACCCTAATTTAGAACCCTAGTTTGAAACCCTAACCCTAATGATAAACCCTAGTTTGAAATCCTAACCCTAAATTGAAAACCTAGTTTGAAACCCTAACCCTAATGTAAATCCCTAGTTTGAAACTGTAACCCTAATGTAAAACCCTAATTTGTAACCCTAACCCTAATGTAAAACCCTAGTTTGAAACCCTAACCTTAATGTAAAACCCTAGTTTGAAACCCTAACCCTAATGTAAAACCTTAGTTTGAAGCACTAACCCTAATGTAAAACCCTAGTTTGAAACCCTAACCCTAATGTAAAACCCTAGTGTGAAACCCTAACCCTAATTTTAAACCCCTGTTTTGAAACCCTAACCCTAATTTTAAACCCCTGTTTTTAAACCCTAACCCTAATTTGAAACCCTAGTTTGTAACCCTAACCATAATGTAAAACCCTAGTTTGTAACCCTAACCATAATATAAAACCCTAGTTTATAACCCGAACGCTAATATAAAACCCTAGTTTGAAAGCCTAACCCTAATGTAAAACCCTACTTTGAAACCCTAACCCTAATGTAAAACCCTAGTTTGAAACCCTAACCCTAATGATAAACCCTAGTTTGAAACCCTAACCCTAAATTGAAACCCTAGTTTGAAACCCTAACCCTAATGTAAAACCCTAGTTTGAAACCCTAACCCTAATGTAAAACCCTAATTTGGAACCCTAACCCTAATGTAAAACCCTAGTTTGAAACCCTAACCTTAATGTAAAACCCTAGTTTGAAATCCTAACCCTTATGTAAAACCTTAGTTTGAAGCACTAACCCTAATGTAAATCCTAGTTTAAACCCTAACCCTAATTTGAAACCCTACTTTGAAACCCCAAACCTAATTTGAAACCATAGTTTGAAACCCTAACCCTAATGTAAAACCCTAGTTTGTAAACCTAATCCTAATGTAAAACCTCAAATTGAAACCCAAACCCTAATTTGAAACCCTAGTTTGAAACCCTAAACCTAATGTAAAACCTTAGTTTTAAACCCTAACCCTAATTAAAAAACCCCTGTTTTGAAACCCTAACCCTATTGTAAAACCCTTGTTTGAAACCCTAACCTTAATGTAAAACCCTTGTTTGAAACCCTAACACTAATTTGAAACCCTAGTTTGAAACCCTAACCCTAATATAAAACCCTATTTTGAAACCCTTACCCTAATTTTAAACCCCTGTTTTGAAACCCTAAGCCTAATTTGAAACCCTAGTTTGAAACCCTAACGCTAATGTAAAACCCTAGTTTGAAACCCAAACCCTAATTTAAAACCCGAGTTTGAAACCCTAACCCTAATTTTAATTCCCTGTTTTGAATCCCTAACCCTAATGTAAAACCCTTGTTTGAAACCTTTACCCTAATATAAAACCCTAGTTTGAAACCCTAACCCTAATTTGAAACCCTAGTTTGAAACCCTAACCCTAATGATAAACCCTAGTTTGAAACCCTAACCCTAAATTGAAACCCTAGTTTGAAACCCTAACCCTAATGTAAAACCCTAATTTGTAACCCTAACCCTAATGTAAAACCCTAGTTTGAAACCCTAACCTTAATGTAAAACCCTAGTTTGAAATCCTAACCCTTATGTAAAACCTTAGTTTGAAGCACTAACCCTAATGTAAATCCTAGTTTAAACCCTAACCCTAATTTGAAACCCTACTTTGAAACCCTAACCCTAATGTAAAACCCTAGTTTGAAACCCTAACCCTAATTTTAAACCCCTGTTTTGAAACCCTAAACCTAATGTAAAACCCTAGTTTGAAGCAGTAACAATAATGTAAAACCCTAGTTTGAAACTCTAACCCTAATTTGAAACCCTAACCCTAATGTAAAACCCTAGTTTGAAGCACTAACCCTAATGTCAAACCCTAGTTTGAAACCCTAACCCTAATGTAAAACCCTAGTTTGAAACCCCAAACCTAATTTGAAACCATAGTTTGAAACCCTAACCCTAATGTAAAACCCTAGTTTGTAAACCTAATCCTAATGTAAAACCTCAAATTGAAACCCAAACCCTAAATTGAAACCCTAGTTTGAAACCCTAAACCTAATGTAAAACCCTAGTTTGAAACCCTAACCCTAATTTAAAACCCCTGTTTTGAAACCCTAACCCTATTGTAAAACCATTGTTTGAAACCCTAACCCTAATGTAAAACCCTTGTTTGAAACCCTAACACTAATTTGAAACCCTAGTTTGAAACCCTAACCCTAATTTGAAACCCTAGTTTGAAACCTTAACCCTAATATAAAACCCTAGTTTGAAACCCTAACCCTAATGTAAAACCCTTGTTTGAAACCCTAACCCTAATGTAAAACCCTAGTTTGGAACCCTAACCCTAATGTTAAACCCTAGTTTGAAACCCTAACCCTAATGTAAAACCCTAGTGTGAAACCCTAACCCTATTTTTAAACCCCTGTTTTGAAACCCTAACCCTAATGTAAAACCCTAGTTTGAAGCAGTAACCCTAATGTAAAACCCTAGTTTGAAACTCTAACCCTAATTTGAAACCCTAGTTTAAAAGCCTAACCCTAATGTAAAACCCTAGTTTGAAGCATTAACCCTAATGTAAAACCCTAGTTTGAAACCCTAACCCTAACGTTAAACCCTTTTTTGTAACCCTAACCCTAATGTAAAACCCTAGTTTGAAACCCTAACCCTAATGTAAAACCCTAGTTTAAAGCACTAACCCTAATGTCAAACCCTAGTTTGAAACCCTAACCCTAATGTAAAATCCAAGTTTGAAACCCCAAACCTAATTTGAAACCATAGTTTGAAACCCTAACCCTAATGTAAAACCCTAGTTTGTAAACCTAATCCTAATGTAAAACCTCAAATTGAAACCCAAACCCTAATTTGAAACCCTAGTTTGAAAACCTAATCCTAATGTAAAACCTCAAATTGAAACCCAAACCCTAATGTAAAACCCTAGTTTGTAAACCTAATCCTAATGTAAAACCTCAAATTGAAACCCAAACCCTAATTTGAAACCCTAGTTTGAAACCCTAAACCTAATGTAAAACCCTAGTTTGAAACCCTAACCCTAATTTAAAACCCCTGTTTTGAAACCCTAACCCTATTGTAAAACCCTTGTTTGAAACCCTAACCCTAATGTAAAACCCTTGTTTGAAACCCTAACACTAATTTGAAACCCTAGTTTGAAACCCTAACCCTAATTTGAAACCCTAGTTTGAAACCTTAACCCTAATATAAAACCCTAGTTTGAAACCCTAACCCTAATTTGAAACCCTAGTTTGAAACCCTAACCCTAATGTAAAACCCTTGTTTGAAACCCTAACCCTAATGTAAAACCCTAGTTTGGAACCCTAACCCTAATGTTAAACCCTAGTTTGAAACCCTAACCCTAATGTAAAACCCTAGTGTGAAACCCTAACCCTAATTTTAAACCCCTGTTTTGAAACCCTAACCCTAATGTAAAACCCTAGTTTGAAGCAGTAACCCTAATGTAAAACCCTAGTTTGAAACTCTAACCCAAATTTGAAACCCTAGTTTGAAGCAGTAACCCTAATGTAAAACCCTAGTTTGAAACTCTAACCCAAATTTGAAACCCTAATTTGAAACCCTAATTTTAAAACCCTAGTTTGAAACCCTAACCCTAATGTAAAACCCTAGTTTGAAAGCGTAACCCTAATGTAAAACCCTAGTTTGAAGCATTAACCCTAATGTAAAACCCTAGTTTGAAAGCGTAACCCTAATGTAAAACCCTAGTTTGAAACCCTAACCATAATGTTAAACCCTAGTTTGAAACCCTAACCCTAAAGAAAAAACCCTAGTTTGAAACCCTAACCCTAATGATAGACCCTAGTTTGAACTTCTAAACCTAAATTGAATACCTAATTTGAAACCCTAACCCTAATGTAAAACCCTAGTTTGATACCCTAACCTTAATGTAAAATCCTAATTTCTAACCCTAACCCTAATGTAAAACCCTAGTTTGAAACCCTAACCTTAATGTAAAACCCTAGTTTGAAACCCTAACCCTAATTTTAAACCCATTTTGAAAAACTAAACCTAATGTAAAACCCTTGTTTGAAACACTAACCCTAATGTAAAACCCTAGTTTGAAACCCTAAGCCTAATTTGAAACCCTAGTTTGAAACCCTAACCGTAATGTAAAACCCTAGTTTGAAACCCAAACCCTAATTTAAAACCCGAGTTTGAAACCCTAACCCTAATTTTAATTCCCTGTTTTGAATCCCTAACCCTAATGTAAAACCCTTGTTTGAAACCTTTACCCTAATGTAAAACCCTATTTTGAAACCCTAGTTTGAAACCCTAACCCTAATATAAAACCCTAGTTTGAAACCCTAACCCTAATTTGAAAACCTAGTTTGAAACCCTTACCTTAATGTAAAACCCTTGTTTGAAACCCTATAGCTAATGTAAAACCCTTGTTTGAAACCCTTACCCTAATGTAAAACCCTAGTTTGAAACCCTAACCCTAATGTTAAACCCTAGTTTGAAACCCTAACCCTAATCTAAAACCCTATTTTGAAACCCTAACCCTAATGATAAACCCTAGTTTGAAACCCTAACCCTAAATTGAAACCCTAGTTTGAAACCCTAACCCTAATGTAAAACCCTAGTTTGAAAGCCTAACCCTAATGTAAAACCCTAATTTGTAACCCTAACCCTAATGTAAAACCCTAGTTTGAAACCCAAACCTTAAAGTAAAACCCTAGTTTGAAACCCTAACCCTAATGTAAAACCTTAGTTTGAAGCACTAACCCTAATTTAAAACCCTAGTTTGAAACCCTAACCCTAATTTGAAACCCTAGTTTGAAACACTAACCCTAATGTAAAACCCTAGTTTGAAACCCTAACCCTAATTTGAAACCCTTTTTTGAAACCTTAACCCTAATATAAAACCCTAGTTTGAAACCCTAACCCTAATTTGAAACCCTAGTTTGAAACCCTAACCCTAATGTAAAACCCTTGTTTGAAACCCTAACCCTAATGTAAAACCCTAGTTTGGAACCCTAACCCTAATGTTAAACCCTAGTTTGAAACCCTAACCCTAAAGTAAAACCCTAGTGTGAAACCCTAACCCTAATTTTAAACCCCTGTTTTGAAACCCTAACCCTAATGTAAAACCCTAGTTTGAAGCAGTAACCCTAATGTAAAACCCTAGTTTGAAACTCTAACCAAAATTTGGAACCCTAGTTTGAAACTCTAACCCTAATTTGAAACCCTAGTTTGAAACCCTAACCCTAATGTAAAACCCTAGTTTGAAAGCGTAACCCTAATGTAAAACCCTAGTTTAAAGCATTAACCCTAATGTAAAACCCTAGTTTGAAACCCTAACCCTAATTATAAACCCTAAATTGAAAACCTAACCCTAAATTGAAAACCTAGTTTGAAACCCTAACCCTAATGTAAAACCCTATTTTTAAACCCTAACCCTAATGATAAACCCTAGTTTGAAACCCTAACCCTAAATGTAAAAACTTAGTTTGAAGCACTAACCCTAATGTAAAACCCTTGTTTGAAACCCTAACCCTAATGTAAAACCCTAGTTTGAAACCCTAACACTAATGATAAACCCTAGTTTGAAACCCTAACCCTAATTTGAAACCCTAGTTTGAAACCCTAACATTAATGTAAAACCTTAGTTTGAAACCCTAACCCTAATTTGAAACCCTCGTTTGAAACCTTAACCCTAATATAAAACCCTAGTTTGAAACACTAACCTTAATTTGAAACCCTAGTTTGAAACCCTAACCCTAATGTAAAATACTAGTTTGAAAGCGTAACCCTAATGTAAAACCCTAGTTTGAAGCATTAACCCTAATGTAAAACCCTAGTTTGAAACCCTAACCCTAACGTTAAACCCTAGTTTGAAACACTAACCCTAATTTAGAACCCTAGTTTGAAACCCTAACCCTAATGATAAACCCTAGTTTGAAACCCTAACCCTAATGTAAAACCTTAGTTTGAAGCACTAACCCTAATGTAAAACCCTAGTTTGAAACCCTAACCCTAATGTAAATCCCTAGTTTGAAACTGTAACCCTAATGTAAAACCCTAATTTGTAACCCTAACCCTAAATTGAAAACCTAGTTTGAAACCCTAACCCTAATGTAAATCCCTACTTTGAAACTGTAACCCTAATGTAAAACCCTAATTTGTAACCATAACCCTAATGTAAAACCCTAGTTTGAAGCACTAACCCTAATGTAAAACCCTAGTTTGAAACCCTAACCCTAATGTAAAACCCTAGTGTGAAACCCTAACCCTAATGTAAAACCCCTGAGTTTGAAACTCTAACCCTAATTTGAAACCCTAGTTTGAAACCCTAACCCTAATGTAAAACCCTAGTTTGAAAGCGTAACCCTAATGTAAAACCCTAGTTTGAAGCAGTAACCCTAATGTAAAACCCTTGTTTGAAACCCTAACAATAATGTGAAACCCTAGTGTGAAACCCTAACCCTAATTTTAAACCCCTGTTTTGAAACCCTAACCCTAATGTAAAACCCTAGTTTGAAGCAGTAACAATAATGTAAAACCCTAACCCTAATTTTAAACCCCTGTTTTGAAACCCTAACCCTAATGTAAAACCCTAGTTTGAAGCAGTAACAATAATGTAAAACCCTAACCCTAATTTTAAACCCCTGCTTTGAAACCCTAACCCTAATGTAAAACCCTAGTTTGAAGCAGTAACAATAATGTAAAACCCTAGTTTGAAACTCTAACCCTAATTTGAAACCCTAGTTTAAAAGCCTAACCCTAATGTAAAACCCTAGTTTGAAAGCGTAACCCTAATGTAAAACCCTAGTTTGAATCATTAACCCTAATGTAAAACCCTAGTTTGAAACCCTAACCCTAACGTTAAACCCTACTTTGTAACCCTAACCCTAATGTAAAACCATAGTTTGAAACCCTTACCTTAATGTAAAACCCTAGTTTGAAGCACTAACCCTAATGTCAAACCCTAGTTTGAAACCCTAACCCTAATGTCAAACCCTAGTTTGAAACCCTAACCCTAATGTAAAACCCTAGTTTGAAACCCCAAACCTAATTTGAAACCATAGTTTGAAACCCTAACCCTAATGTAAAACCCTAGTTTGTAAACCTAATCCTAATGTAAAACCTCAAATTGAAACCCAAACCCTAATTTGAAACCCTAGTTTGAAACCCTAAACCTAATGTAAAACCCTAGTTTGAAACCCTAACCCTAATTTAAAACCCCTGTTTTGAAACCCTAACCCTATTGTAAAACCCTTGTTTGAAACCCTAACACTAATTTGAAACCCTAGTTTGAAACCCTAACCCTAATTTGAAACCCTAGTTTGAAACCTTAACCCTAATATAAAACCCTAGTTTGAAACCCTAACCCTAATTTGAAACCCTAGTTTGAAACCCTAACCCTAATGTAAAACCCTTGTTTGAAACCCTAACCCTAATGTAAAACCCTAGTTTGGAACCCTAACCCTAATGTTAAACCCTAGTTTGAAACCCTAACCCTAATGTAAAACCCTAGTGTGAAACCCTAACCCTAATTTTAAACCCCTGTTTTGAAACCCTAACCCTAATGTAAAACCCTAGTTTGAAGCAGTAACCCTAATGTAAAACCCTAGTTTGAAACTCTAACCCAAATTTGAAACCCTAATTTGAAACCCTAATTTTAAAACCCTAGTTTGAAACCCTAACCCTAATGTAAAACCCTAGTTTGAAGCATTAACCCTAATGTAAAACCCTAGTTTGAAACCCTAATCCTAATGATAAACCCGAGTTTGAAACCCTAACCCTAAATGTAAAACCTTAGTTTGAAGCACTAACCCTAATGTAAAACCCTTGTTTGAAACCCAAACCTAATGTAAAACCCTAGTTTGAAACTCTAACCTTAATGTAAAACCATAGTTTGAAACCCTAACCCTAATTTGAAACCCTAGTTTGAAACCCTAACATTAATGTAAAACCTTAGTTTGAAACCCTAACCCTAATTTGAAACCCTCGTTTGAAACCTTAACCCTAATATAAAACCCTAGTTTGAAACACTAACCCTAATTTGAAACCTTAGTTTGAAACCCTAACCCTAATGTTAAACCGTATTTTGAAACCCTAAACCTAATGTAAAACCCTAGTGTGAAACCCTAACCCTAATTTTAAACCCCTGTTTTGAAACGCTAACCCTAATGTAAAACCCTTGTTTGAAACCCTAACCCTAATGTAAAACCCTAGTTTGAAACCCTAAGCCTAATTTGAAACCCTTGTTTGAAACCCTAACCCTAATGTAAAACCCTAGTTTGAAACACTAACCCTAATTTGAAACCCTAGTTTGAAACCCTAACCCTAATGTTAAACCCTATTTTGAAACCCTAAACCTAATGTAAAACCCTATTGTGAAACCCTAACCCTAATTTTAAACCCCTGTTTTGAAACCCTAACCCTAATGTAAAACCCTTGTTTGAAACCCTAACCCTAATGTAAAACCCTAGTTTGAAACCCTAAGCCTAATTTGAAACCCTTGTTTGAAACCCTAGTGTGAAACCCTAACCCTAATTTTAAACCCCTGTTTTGAAACCCTAACCCTTATGTAAAACCCTAGTTTGAAGCAGTAACCCTAATGTAAAACCCCTGAGTTTGAAACTCTAACCCTAATTTGAAACCCTAGTTTGCAACCCTAACCCTAATGTAAAACCCTAGTTTGAAAGCGTAACCCTAATATAAAACCCTAGTTTGAAACCCTAACCATAATGTTAAACCCTAGTTTGAAACCCTAACCCTAAAGAAAAAACCCTAGTTTAAAACCCTAACCATAATGATAAACCCTATTTTGAAACCCTAACCCTAAATTGAAAACGTAGTTTGAAACCCTAACCCTAATGTAAAACCCTAGTTTGAAACCCTAACCCTAATGATAGACCCTAGTTTGAACTTCTAAACCTAAATTGAATACCTAATTTGAAACCCTAACCCTAATGTAAAACCCTAGTTTGATACCCTAACCTTAATGTAAAATCCTAATTTCTAACCCTAACCCTAATGTAAAACCCTAGTTTGAAACCCTAACCTTAATGTAAAACCCTAGTTTGAAACCCTAACCCTAATTTTAAACCCATTTTGAAACACTAAACCTAATGTAAAACCCTATTGTGAAACCCTAACCCTAATTTTAAACCCCTGTTTTGAAACCCTAACCCTAATGTAAAACCCTTGTTTGAAACCCTAACCCTAATGTAAAACCCTAGTTTGAAACCCTAAGCCTAATTTGAAACCCTTGTTTGAAACCCTAGTGTGAAACCCTAACCCTAATTTGAAACCCTAGTTTGAAACACTAACCCTAATGTAAAACCCTAGTTTGAAACCCTAACCCTAATTTGAAACCCTAGTTTGAAACCTTAACCCTAATATAAAACCCTAGTTTGAAACCCTAACCCTAATTTGAAACCCTAGTTTGAAACCCTAACCCTAATGTAAAACCCTTGTTTGAAACCCTAACCCGAATGTAAAACCCTAGTTTGGAACCCTAACCCTAATGTTAAACCCTAGTTTGAAACCCTAACCCTAAAGTAAAACCCTAGTGTGAAACCCTAACCCTAATTTTAAACCCCTGTTTTGAAACCCTAACCCTAATGTAAAACCCTAGTTTGAAGCAGTAACCCTAATGTAAAACCCTAGTTTGAAACTCTAACCAAAATTTGAAACCCTAGTTTGAAACTCTAACCCTAATTTGAAACCCTAATTTGAAACCCTAATTTTAAAACCCTAGTTTGAAACCCTAACCCTAATGTAAAACCCTAGTTTGAAAGCGTAACCCTAATGTAAAACCCTAGTTTGAAGCATTAACCCTAATGTAAAACCCTAGTTTGAAACCCTAACCCTAATTATAAACCCTAAATTGAAAACCTAACCCTAAATTGAAAACCTAGTTTGAAACCCTAACCCTAATGTAAAACCCTATTTTTAAACCCTAACCCTAATGATAAACCCTAGTTTGAAACCCTAACCCTAAATGTAAAAACTTAGTTTGAAGCACTAACCCTAATGTAAAACCCTTGTTTGAAACCCTAACCCTAATGTAAAACCCTAGTTTGAAACTCTAACCTTAATGTAAAACCCTAGTTTGAAACCCTAACACTAATGATAAACCCTAGTTTGAAACCCTAACCCTAATTTGAAACCCTAGTTTGAAACCCTAACATTAATGTAAAACCTTAGTTTGAAACCCTAACCCTAATTTGAAACCCTCGTTTGAAACCTTAACCCTAATATAAAACCCTAGTTTGAAACACTAACCCTAATTTGAAACCCTAGTTTGAAACCCTAACCCTAATGTAAAATCCTAGTTTGAAAGCGTAACCCTAATGTAATACCCTAGTTTGAAGCATTAACCCTAATGTAAAACCCTAGTTTGAAACCCTAACCCTAACGTTAAACCCTAGTTTGAAACCCTAACCCTAATTTAGAACCCTAGTTTGAAACCCTAACCCTAATGATAAACCCTAGTTTGAAACCCTAACCCTAATGTAAAACCTTAGTTTGAAGCACTAACCCTAATGTAAAACCCTAGTTTGAAACCCTAACCCTAATGTAAATCCCTAGTTTGAAACTGTAACCCTAATGTAAAACCCTAATTTGTAACCCTAACCCTAAATTGAAAACCTAGTTTGAAACCCTAACCCTAATGTAAATCCCTAGTTTGAAACTGTAACCCTAATGTAAAACCCTAATTTGTAACCCTAACCCTAATGTAAAACCCTAGTTTGAAACCCTAACCCTAATGTAAAACCTTAGTTTGAAGCACTAACCCTAATGTAAAACCCTAGTGTGAAACCCTAACCCTAATTTTAAACCCCTGTTTTGAAACCCTAACCCTAATGTAAAACCCTAGTTTGAAGCAGTAACCCTAATGTAAAACCCTAGTTTGAAACTCTAACCAAAATTTGAAACCCTAGTTTGAAACTCTAACCCTAATTTGAAACCCTAATTTGAAAGCGTAACCCTAATGTAAAACCCTAGTTTGAAGCATTAACCCTAATGTAAAACCCTAGTTTGAAACCCTAACCCTAATGTAAAACCCTATTTTTAAACCCTAACCCTAATGATAAACCCTAGTTTGAAACCCTAACCCTAATGTAAAACCCTATTTTTAAACCCTAACCCTAATGATAAACCCTAGTTTGAAACCCTAACCCTAAATGTAAAAACTTAGTTTGAAGCACTAACCCTAATGTAAAACCCTTGTTTGAAACCCTAACCCTAATGTAAAACCCTAGTTTGAAACTCTAACCTTAATGTAAAACCCTAGTTTGAAACCCTAACACTAATGATAAACCCTAGTTTGAAACCCTAACCCTAATTTGAAACCCTAGTTTGAAACCCTAACATTAATGTAAAACCTTAGTTTGAAACCCTAACCCTAATTTGAAACCCTCGTTTGAAACCTTAACCCTAATTTGAAACCCTAGTTTGAAACCCTAACCCTAATGTAAAATCCTAGTTTGAAAGCGTAACCCTAATGTAAAACCCTAGTTTGAAGCATTAACCCTAATGTAAAACCCTAGTTTGAAACCCTAACCCTAACGTTTAACCCTAGTTTGAAACCCTAACCCTAATTTAGAACCCTAGTTTGAAACCCTAACCCTAATGATAAACCCTAGTTTGAAACCCTAACCCTAATGTAAAACCTTAGTTTGAAGCACTAACCCTAATGTAAAACCCTAGTTTGAAACCCTAACCCTAATGTAAATCCCTAGTTTGAAACTGTAACCCTAATGTAAAACCCTAATTTGTAACCCTAACCCTAAATTGAAAACCTAGTTTGAAACCCTAACCCTAATGTAAATCCCTAGTTTGAAACTGTAACCCTAATGTAAAACCCTAATTTGTAACCCTAACCCTAATGTAAAACCCTCGTTTGAAACCCTAACCTTAATGTAAAACCCTAGTTTGAAACCCTAACCCTAATGTAAAACCTTAGTTTGAAGCACTAACCCTAATGTAAAACCCTATTTTGAAACCCTAACCCTAATGTAAAACCCTGGTGTGAAACCCTAACCCTAATGTAAAACCCCTGAGTTTGAAACTCTAACCCTAATTTGAAACCCTAGTTTGAAACCCTAACTCTAATGTAAAACCCTAGTTTGAAAGCGTAACCCTAATGTAAAACCCTAGTTTGAAGCAGTAACCCTAATGTAAAACCCTTGTTTGAAACCCTAACACTAATGTGAAACCCTAGTGTGAAACCCTAACCCTAATTTTAAACCCCTGTTTTGAAACCCTAACCCTAATGTAAAACCCTAGTTTGAAGCAGTAACAATAATGTAAAACCCTAGTTTGAAGCACTAACCCTAATTTCAAACCCTAGTTTGAAACCCTAACCCTAATGTAAAACCCTAGTTTGAAACCCTAAGCCTAATTTGAAACCCTTGTTTGAAACCCTAACCCTAATGTAAAACCCTAGTTTGAAACACTAACCCTAATTTGAAACCCTAGTTTGAAACCCTAACCCTAATGTTAAACCCTATTTTGAAACCCTAAACCTAATGTAAAACCCTATTGTGAAACCCTAACCCTAATTTTAAACCCCTGTTTTGAAACCCTAACCCTAATGTAAAACCCTTGTTTGAAACCCTAACCCTAATGTAAAACCCTAGTTTGATACCCTAAGCCTAATTTGAAACCCTTGTTTGAAACCCTAACCCTAATGTAAAACCCTAGTGTGAAACCCTAGTGTGAAACCCTAACCCTAATTTTAAACCCCTGTTTTGAAACCCTAACCCTTATGTAAAACCCTAGTTTGAAGCAGTAACCCTAATGTAAAACCCCTGAGTTTGAAACTCTAACCCTAATTTGAAACCCCTGTTTTGAAACCCTAACCCTAATGTAAAACCCTAGTTTGAAAGCGTAACCCTAATGTAAAACCCTAGTTTGAAACCCTAACCATAATGTTAAACCCTAGTTTGAAACCCTAACCCTAAAGAAAAAACCCTAGTTTGAAACCCTAACCCTAATGATAAACCCTATTTTGAAACCCTAACCCTAAATTGAAAACGTAGTTTGAAACCCTAACCCTAATGTAAAACCCTAGTTTGAAACCCTAACCCTAATGATAGACCCTAGTTTGAACTTCTAAACCTAAATTGAATACCTAATTTGAAACCCTAACCCTAATGTAAAACCCTAGTTTGATACCCTAACCTTAATGTAAAATCCTAATTTCTAACCCTAACCCTAATGTAAAACCCTAGTTTGAAACCCTAACCTTAATGTAAAACCCTAGTTTGAAACCCTAACCCTAATTTTAAACCCATTTTGAAATACTAAACCTAATGTAAAACCCTTGTTTGAAACACTAACCCTAATGTAAAACCCTAGTTTGAAACCCTAAGCCTAATTTGAAACCCTAGTTTGAAACCCTAACCGTAATGTAAAACCCTAGTTTGAAACCCAAACCCTAATTTAAAACCCGAGTTTGAAACCCTAACCCTAATTTTAATTCCCTGTTTTGAATCCCTAACCCTAATGTAAAACCCTTGTTTGAAACCTTTACCCTAATGTAAAACCCTATTTTGAAACCCTAGTTTGAAACCCTAACCCTAATATAAAACCCTAGTTTGAAACCCTAACCCTAATTTGAAAACCTAGTTTGAAACCCTTACCTTAATGTAAAACCCTTGTTTGAAACCCTATAGCTAATGTAAAACCCTTGTTTGAAACCCTTACCCTAATGTAAAACCCTAGTTTGAAACCCTAACCCTAATGTTAAACCCTAGTTTGAAACCCTAACCCTAATCTAAAACCCTATTTTGAAACCCTAACCCTAATGATAAACCCTAGTTTGAAACCCTAACCCTAAATTGAAACCCTAGTTTGAAACCCTAACCCTAATGTAAAACCCTAGTTTGAAAGCCTAACCCTAATGTAAAACCCTAATTTGTAACCCTAACCCTAATGTAAAACCCTAGTTTGAAACCCTAACCTTAAAGTAAAACCCTAGTTTGAAACCCTAACCCTAATGTAAAACCTTAGTTTGAAGCACTAACCCTAATTTAAAACCCTAGTTTGAAACCCTAACCCTAATTTGAAACCCTAGTTTGAAACACTAACCCTAATGTAAAACCCTAGTTTGAAACCCTAACCCTAATTTGAAACCCTAGTTTGAAACCTTAACCCTAATATAAAACCCTAGTTTGAAACCCTAACCCTAATTTGAAACCCTAGTTTGAAACCCTAACCCTAATGTAAAACCCTTGTTTGAAACCCTAACCCTAATGTAAAACCCTAGTTTGGAACCCTAACCCAAATGTTAAACCCTAGTTTGAAACCCTAACCCTAAAGTAAAACCCTAGTGTGAAACCCTAACCCTAATTTTAAACCCCTGTTTTGAAACCCTATCCCTAATGTAAAACCCTAGTTTGAAGCAGTAACCCTAATGTAAAACCCTAGTTTGAAACTCTAACCAAAATTTGAAACCCTAGTTTGAAACTCTAACCCTAATTTGAAACCCTAATTTGAAACCCTAATTTTAAAACCCTAGTTTGAAACCCTAACCCTAATGTAAAACCCTAGTTTGAAAGCGTAACCCTAATGTAAAACCCTAGTTTGAAGCATTAACCCTAATGTAAAACCCTAGTTTGAAACCCTAACCCTAATTATAAACCCTAAATTGAAAACCTAACCCTAAATTGAAAACCTAGTTTGAAACCCTAACCCTAATGTAAAACCCTATTTTTAAACCCTAACCCTAATGATAAACCCTAGTTTGAAACCCTAACCCTAAATGTAAAAACTTAGTTTGAAGCACTAACCCTAATGTAAAACCCTTGTTTGAAACCCTAACCCTAATGTAAAACCCTAGTTTGAAACTCTAACCTTAATGTAAAACCCTAGTTTGAAACCCTAACACTAATGATAAACCCTAGTTTGAAACCCTAACCCTAATTTGAAACCCTAGTTTGAAACCCTAACATTAATGTAAAACCTTAGTTTGAAACCCTAACCCTAATTTGAAACCCTCGTTTGAAACCTTAACCCTAATATAAAACCCTAGTTTGAAACACTAACCCTAATTTGAAACCCTAGTTTGAAACCCTAACCCTAATGTAAAATCCTAGTTTGAAAGCGTAACCCTAATGTAAAACCCTAGTTTGAAGCATTAACCCTAATGTAAAACCCTAGTTTGAAACCCTAACCCTAACGTTAAACCCTAGTTTGAAACCCTAACCCTAATTTAGAACCCTAGTTTGAAACCCTAACCCTAATGATAAACCCTAGTTTGAAACCCTAACCCTAATGTAAAACCTTAGTTTGAAGCACTAACCCTAATGTAAAACCCTAGTTTGAAACCCTAACCCTAATGTAAATCCCTAGTTTGAAACTGTAACCCTAATGTAAAACCCTAATTTGTAACCCTAACCCTAAATTGAAAACCTAGTTTGAAACCCTAACCCTAATGTAAATCCCTAGTTTGAAACTGTAACCCTAATGTAAAACCCTAATTTGTTACCCTAACCCTAATGTAAAACCCTAGTTTGAAACCCTAACCTTAATGTAAAACCCTAGTTTGAAACCCTAACCCTAATGTAAAACCTTAGTTTGAAGCACTAACCCTAATGTAAAACCCTAGTGTGAAACCCTAACCCTAATTTTAAACCCCTGTTTTGAAACCCTAACCCTAATGTAAAACCCTAGTTTGAAGCAGTAACCCTAATGTAAAACCCTAGTTTGAAACTCTAACCAAAATTTGAAACCCTAGTTTGAAACTCTAACCCTAATTTGAAACCCTAATTTGAAAGCGTAACCCTAATGTAAAACCCTAGTTTGAAGCATTAACCCTAATGTAAAACCCTAGTTTGAAACCCTAACCCTAATTATAAACCCTAAATTGAAAACCTAACCCTAAATTGAAAACCTAGTTTGAAACCCTAACCCTAATGTAAAACCCTATTTTTAAACCCTAACCCTAATGATAAACCCTAGTTTGAAACCCTAACCCTAAATGTAAAAACTTAGTTTGAAGCACTAACCCTAATGTAAAACCCTTGTTTGAAACCCTAACCCTAATGTAAAACCCTAGTTTGAAACTCTAACCTTAATGTAAAACCCTAGTTTGAAACACTAACACTAATGATAAACCCTAGTTTGAAACCCTAACCCTAATTTGAAACCCTAGTTTGAAACCCTAACATTAATGTAAAACCTTAGTTTGAAACCCTAACCCTAATTTGAAACCCTCGTTTGAAACCTTAACCCTAATTTGAAACCCTAGTTTGAAACCCTAACCCTAATGTAAAATCCTAGTTTGAAAGCGTAACCCTAATGTAAAACCCTAGTTTGAAGCATTAACCCTAATGTAAAACCCTAGTTTGAAACCCTAACCCTAACGTTTAACCCTAGTTTGAAACCCTAACCCTAATTTAGAACCCTAGTTTGAAACCCTAACCCTAATGATAAACCCTAGTTTGAAACCTTAACCCTAATGTAAAACCTTAGTTTGAAGCACTAACCCTAATGTAAAACCCTAGTTTGAAACCCTAACCCTAATGTAAATCCCTAGTTTGAAACTGTAACCCTAATGTAAAACCCTAATTTGTAACCCTAACCCTAAATTGAAAACCTAGTTTGAAACCCTAACCCTAATGTAAATCCCTAGTTTGAAACTGTAACCCTAATGTAAAACCCTAATTTGTAACCCTAACCCTAATGTAAAACCCTAGTTTGAAACCATAACCTTAATGTAAAACCCTAGTTTGAAAACCTAACCCTAATGTAAAACCTTAGTTTGAAGCACTAACCCTAATGTAAAACCCTATTTTGAAACCCTAACCCTAATGTAAAACCCTAGTTTGAAAGCGTAACCCTAATGTAAAACCCTAGTTTGAAGCATTAACCCTAATGTAAAACCCTAGTTTGAAAGCGTAACCCTAATGTAAAACCCTAGTTTGAAGCCCTAACCATAATGTTAAACCCTAGTTTGAAACCCTAACCCTAATTTAAAACCCCTGTTTTGAAACCCTAACCCTATTGTAAAACCCTTGTTTGAAACCCTAACCCTAATGTAAAACCCTTGTTTGAAACCCTAACACTAATTTAAAACCCTAGTGTGAAACCCTAACCCTAATTTTAATTCCCTGTTTTGAACCCCTAACCCTAATGTAAAACCCTTGTTTGAAACCTTTACCCTAATGTAAAACCCTATTTTGAAACCCTAGTTTGAAACCCTAACCCTAATATAAAACCCTAGTTTGAAACCCTAACCCTAATTTGAAAACCTAGTTTGAAACCCTTACCTTAATGTAAAACCCTTGTTTGAAACCCTATAGCTAATGTAAAACCCTTGTTTGAAACCCTTACCCTAATAAAAAACCCTAGTTTGAAACCCTAACCCTAACGTTAAACCCTAGTTTGAAACCCTAACCCTAATGTAAAACCCTAGTTTGAAACCCTAACCCTAATTATAAACCCTAAATTGAAAACCTAACCCTAAATTGAAAACCTAGTTTGAAACCCTAACCCTAATGTAAAACCCTATTTTTAAACCCTAACCCTAATGATAAACCCTAGTTTGAAACCCTAACCCTAAATGTAAAACCTTAGTTTGAAGCACTAACCCTAATGTAAAACCCTTGTTTGAAAGCCTAACCCTAATGTAAAACCCTAGTTTGAAACTCTAACCTTAATGTAAAACCCTAGTTTGAAACCCTAACACTAATGATAAACCCTAGTTTGAAACCCTAACCCTAATTTGAAACCCTAGTTTGAAACCCTATCATTAATGTAAAACCTTAGTTTGAAACCCTAACCCTAATTTGAAACCCTCGTTTGAAACCTTAACCCTAATATAAAACCCTAGTTTGAAACACTAACCCTAATTTGAAACCCTAGTTTGAAACCCTAACCCTAATGTAAAATCCTAGTTTGAAAGCGTAACCCTAATGTAAAACCCTAGTTTGAAGCATTAACCCTAATGTAAAACCCTAGTTTGAAACCCTAACCCTAACGTTAAACCCTAGTTTGAAACCCTAACCCTAATTTAGAACCCTAGTTTGAAACCCTAACCCTAATGATAAACCCTAGTTTGAAACCCTAACCCTAAATTGAAAACCTAGTTTGAAACCCTAACCCTAATGTAAATCCCTAGTTTGAAACTGTAACCCTAATGTAAAACCCTAATTTGTAACCCTAACCCTAATGTAAAACCCTAGTTTGAAACCCTAACCTTAATGTAAAACCCTAGTTTGAAACCCTAACCCTAATGTAAAACCTTATTTTAAAGTAATAACCCTAATGTAAAACCATAGTTTGAAACCCTAACCCTAATTTTAAACCCCTGTTTTGAAATTCTAACCCTAATTTGAAACCCTAGTTTGTAACCCTAACCATAATGTAAAACGCTAGTTTGTAACCCTAACCATAATATAAAACCCTAGTTTATAACCCGAACGCTAATGTAAAACCCTAGTTTGAAAGCCTAACCCTAATGTAAAACCCTACTTTGAAACCCTAACCCTAATGTAAAACCCTAGTTTGAAACCCTAACCCTAATGATAAACCCTAGTTTGAAACCCTAACCCTAAATTGAAACCCTAGTTTGAAACCCTAACCCTAATGTAAAACCCTAGTTTGAAACCCTAACCCTAATGTAAAACCCTAATTTGTAACCCTAACCCTAATGTAAAACCCTAGTTTGAAACCCTTACCTTAATGTAAAACCCTAGTTTGAAACCCTAACCCTAAATTGAAAACCTACTTTGAAACCCTAACCCTAATGTAAATCCCTAGTTTGAAACTGTAACCCTAATGTAAAACCCTAATTTGTAACCCTAACCCTAATGTAAAACCCTAGTTTGAAACCCTAACCTTAATGTAAAACCCTAGTTTGAAACCCTAACCCTAATGTAAAACCTTAGTTTAAAGTAATAACCCTAATGTAAAACCCTAGTTTGAAACCCTAACCCTAATTTTAAACCCCTGTTTTGAAATTCTAACCCTAATTTGAAACCCTAGTTTGTAACCCTAACCATAATGTAAAACGCTAGTTTGTAACCCTAACCATAATATAAAACCCTAGTTTATAACCCGAACGCTAATGTAAAACCCTAGTTTGAAACCCTAACCCTAAATTGAAACCCTAGTTTGAAACCCTAACCCTAATGTAAAACCCTAGTTTGAAACCCTAACCCTAATGTAAAACCCTAATTTGTAACCCTAACCCTAATGTAAAACCCTAGTTTGAAACCCTTACCTTAATGTAAAACCCTAGTTTGAAACCCTAACCCTAATGTAAAACCCTAGTTTGAAGCACTAACCCTAATGTCAAACCCTAGTTTGAAGCATTAACCCTAATGTAAAACCCTAGTTTGAAATCCTAACCCTTATGTAAAACCTTAGTTTGAAGCACTAACCCTAATGTAAATCCTAGTTTAAACCCTAACCCTAATTTGAAACCCTACTTTGAAACCCTAACCCTAATGTAAAACCCTAGTTTGAAACCCTAACCCTAATTTGAAACCCTACTTTGAAACCTTAACCATAATATAAAACCCTAGTTTGAAACCCTAACCCTAATTTGAAACCCTAGTTTGAAACCCTAACCCTAATGTAAAACCCTTGTTTGAAACCCTAACCCTAATGTAAAACCCTAGTGTGAAACCCTAACCCTAATTTTAAACCCCTGTTTTGAAACCCTAACCCTAATGTAAAACCCTAGTTTGAAGCAGTAACAATAATGTAAAACCCTAGTTTGAAACTCTAACCCTAATTTGAAACCCTAGTTTAAAAGCCTAACCCTAATGTAAAACCCTAGTTTGAAAGCGTAACCCTAATGTAAAACCCTAGTTTGAAGCATTAACCCTAATGTAAAACCCTAGTTTGAAACCCTAACCCAAACGTTAAACCCTACTTTGTAACCCTAACCCTAATGTAAAACCATAGTTTGAAACCCTTACCTTAATGTAAAACCCTAGTTTGAAACCCTAACCCTAATGTAAAACCCTAGTTTGAAGCACTAACCCTAATGTCAAACCCTAGTTTGAAGCATTAACCCTAATGTAAAACCCTAGTTTGAAACCCTAACCCTAACGTTAAACCCTACTTTGTAACCCTAACCCTAATGTAAAACCATAGTTTGAAACCCTTACCTTAATGTAAAACCCTAGTTTGAAACCCTAACCCTAATGTAAAACCCTAGTTTGAAGCACTAACCCTAATGTCAAACCCTAGTTTGAAACCCTAACCCTAATGTAAAACCCTAGTTTGAAACCCCAAACCTAATTTGAAACCATAGTTTGAAACCCTAACCCTAATGTAAAACCCTAGTTTGTAAACCTAATCCTAATGTAAAACCTCAAATTGAAACCCAAACCCTAATTTGAAACCCTAGTTTGAAACCCTAAACCTAATGAAAAACCCTAGTTTGAAACCCTAACCCTAATTTAAAACCCCTGTTTTGAAACCCTAACCCTATTGTAAAACCCTTGTTTGAAACCCTAACCCTAATGTAAAACCCTTGTTTGAAACCCTAACACTAATTTGAAACCCTAGTTTGAAACCCTAACCCTAATTTGAAACCCTAGTTTGAAACCTTAACCCTAATATAAAACCCTAGTTTGAAACCCCAACCCTAATTTGAAACCCTACTTTGAAACCCTAACCCTAATGTAAAACCCTAGTTTGAAACCCTAACCCTAATTTGAAACCCTACTTTGAAACCTTAACCATAATATAAAACCCTAGTTTGAAACCCTAACCCTAATTTGAAACCCTAGTTTGAAACCCTAACCCTAATGTAAAACCCTTGTTTGAAACCCTAACCCTAATGTAAAACCCTAGTGTGAAACCCTAACCCTAATTTTAAACCCCTGTTTTGAAACCCTAACCCTAATGTAAAACCCTAGTTTGAAGCAGTAACAATAATGTAAAACCCTAGTTTGAAACTCTAACCCTAATTTGAAACCCTAGTTTAAAAGCCTAACCCTAATGTAAAACCCTAGTTTGAAAGCGTAACCCTAATGTAAAACCCTAGTTTGAAGCATTAACCCTAATGTAAAACCCTAGTTTGAAACCCTAACCCTAACGTTAAACCCTACTTTGTAACCCTAACCCTAATGTAAAACCATAGTTTGAAACCCTTACCTTAATGTAAAACCCTAGTTTGAAACCCTAACCCTCATGTAAAACCCTAGTTTGAAGCACTAACCCTAATGTCAAACCCTAGTTTGAAGCATTAACCCTAATGTAAAACCCTAGTTTGAAACCCTAACCCTAACGTTAAACCCTACTTTGTAACCCTAACCCTAATGTAAAACCATAGTTTGAAACCCTTACCTTAATGTAAAACCCTAGTTTGAAACCCTAACCCTAATGTAAAACCCTAGTTTGAAGCACTAACCCTAATGTCAAACCCTAGTTTGAAACCCTAACCCTAATGTAAAACCCTAGTTTGAAACCCCAAACCTAATTTGAAACCATAGTTTGAAACCCTAACCCTAATGTAAAACCCTAGTTTGTAAACCTAATCCTAATGTAAAACCTCAAATTGAAACCCAAACCCTAATTTGAAACCCTAGTTTGAAACCCTAAACCTAATGTAAAACCCTAGTTTGAAACCCTAACCCTAATTTAAAACCCCTGTTTTGAAACCCTAACCCTATTGTAAAACCCTTGTTTGAAACCCTAACCCTAATGTAAAACCCTTGTTTGAAACCCTAACACTAATTTGAAACCCTAGTTTGAAACCCTAACCCTAATTTGAAACCCTAGTTTGAAACCTTAACCCTAATATAAAACCCTAGTTTGAAACCCTAACCCTAATTTGAAACCCTACTTTGAAACCCTAACCCTAATGTAAAACCCTAGTTTGAAACCCTAACCCTAATTTGAAACCCTACTTTGAAACCTTAACCATAATATAAAACCCTAGTTTGAAACCCTAACCCTAATTTGAAACCCTAGTTTGAAACCCTAACCCTAATGTAAAACCCTTGTTTGAAACCCTAATCCTAATGTAAAACCCTAGTGTGAAACCCTAACCCTAATTTTAAACCCCTGTTTTGAAACCCTAACCCTAATGTAAAACCCTAGTTTGAAACTCTAACCCTAATTTGAAACCCTAGTTTAAAAGCCTAACCCTAATGTAAAACCCTAGTTTGAAAGCGTAACCCTAATGTAAAACCCTAGATTGAAGCATTAACCCTAATATAAAACCCTAGTTTGAAACCCTAACCCTAACGTTAAACCCTACTTTGTAACCCTAACCCTAATGTAAAACCATAGTTTGAAACCCTTACCTTAATGTAAAACCCTAGTTTGAAACCCTAACCCTAATGTAAAACCCTAGTTTGAAGCACTAACCCTAATGTCAAACCCTAGTTTGAAGCATTAACCCTAATGTAAAACCCTAGTTTGAAACCCTAACCCTAACGTTAAACCCTACTTTGTAACCCTAACCCTAATGTAAAACCATAGTTTGAAACCCTTACCTTAATGTAAAACCCTAGTTTGAAACCCTAACCCTAATGATAAACCCTAGTTTGAAACCCTAACCCTAAATGTAAAACCTTAGTTTGAAGCACTAACCCTAATGTAAAACCCTTGTTTGTAACCCAAACCTAATGTAAAACCCTAGTTTGAAACTCTAACCTTAATGTAAAACCCTAGTTTGAAACCCTAACACTAACGATAAACCCTAGTTTGAAACCCTAACCCTAATTTGAAACCCTAGTTTGAAACCCTAACATTAATGTAAAACCTTAGTTTGAAACCCTAACCCTAATTTGAAACCCTCGTTTGAAACCTTAACCCTAATATAAAACCCTAGTTTGAAACACTAACCCTAATTTGAAACCTTAGTTTGAAACCCTAACCCTAATGTTAAACCGTATTTTGAAACCCTAAACCTAATGTAAAAGCCTAGTGTGAAACCCTAACCCTAATTTTAAACCCCTGTTTTGAAACCCTAACCCTAATGTAAAACCCTTGTTTGAAACCCTAACCCTAATGTAAAACCCTAGTTTGAAACCCTAAGCCTAATTTGAAACCCTTGTTTGAAACCCTAACCCTAATGTAAAACCCTAGTTTGAAACACTAACCCTAATTTGAAACCCTAGTTTGAAACCCTAACCCTAATGTTAAACCCTATTTTGAAACCCTAAACCTAATGTAAAACCCTAGTGTGAAACCCTAACCCTAATTTTAAACCCTTGTTTGAAACCCTAACCCTAATGTAAAACCCTAGTTTGAAACCCTAAGCCTAATTTGAAACCCTTGTTTGAAACCCTAACCCTAATGTAAAACCCTAGTTTGAAACACTAACCCTAATTTGAAACCCTAGTTTGAAACCCTAACCCTAATGTTAAACCCTATTTTGAAACCCTAAACCTAATGTAAAACCCTAGTGTGAAACCCTAACCCTAATTTTAAACCCCTGTTTTGAAACCCTAACCCTAATGTAAAACCCTTGTTTGAAACCCTAACCCTAATGTAAAACCGTAGTTTGAAACCCTAAGCCTAATTTGAAACCCTTGTTTGAAACCCTAACCCTAATGTAAAACCCTAGTGTGAAACCCTAGTGTGAAACCCTAACCCTAATTTTAAACCCCTGTTTTGAAACCCTAACTCTTATGTAAAACCCTAGTTTGAAGCAGTAACCCTAATGTAAAACCCCTGAGTTTGAAACTCTAACCCTAATTTGAAACCCTAGTTTGAAACCCTAACCCTAATGTAAAACCCTAGTTTGAAAGCGTAACCCTAATGTAAAACCCTAGTTTGAAACCCTAACCATAATGTTAAACCCTAGTTTGAAACCCTAACCCTAAAGAAAAAACCCTAGTTTGAAACCCTAACCCTAATGATAAACCCTATTTTGAAACCCTAACCCTAAATTGAAAACGTAGTTTGAAACCCTAACCCTAATGTAAAACCCTAGTTTGAAACCCTAACCCTAATGATAGACCCTAGTTTGAACCTCTAAACCTAAATTGAAAACCTAGTTTGAAACCCTAACCCTAATGTAAAACCCTAGTTTGAAACCCTAACCTTAATGTAAAACCCTAGTTTGAAACCCTAACTCTAATGGAAAACCCTAGTGTGAAACCCTAACCCTAATTTTAAACCCCTGTTTTGAAACCCTAACCCTAATTTGAAACCCTAGTTTGTAACCCTAACCATAATGTAAAACCCTAGTTTGTAACCCTAACCATAATGTAAAACCCTAGTTTGAAACCCTAACCCTAATGCAAAACCCTAGTTTGAAACCCTAACCCTAATTTGAAACCCTCGCCCTTATTTAAAACCCCTGTTTTGAAACCCAAACCCTAATGTAAAACGCTTGTTTGAAACCCTAACCCTAATGTCAAACCCTAGTTTGAAACCCTAACCCTAATGTTAAACCGTAGTTTGAAACCATAACCCTAATGTATAACCCTAGTTTGAAGCACTAACCCTAATGTAAAACCCTAGTTTGAAGCACTTACCCTAATGTAAAACCCTAGTTTGAAACCCTAACCCTAATGTAAAATCCTAGTTTGAAAGCGTAACCCTAATGTAAAACCCTAGTTTGAAGCATTAACCCTAATGTAAAACCCTAGTTTGAAACCCTAACCCTAACATTAAACCCTAGTTTGAAACCCTAACCCTAATTTAGAACCCTAGTTTGAAACCCTAACCCTAATGATAAACCGTAGTTTGAAACCCTAACCCTAAATTGAAAACCTAGTTTGAAAGCCTAACCCTTATGTAAAACCCTAGTTTGAAACTGTAACCCTAATGTAAAACCCTAATTTGTAACCCTAACCCTAATGTAAAACCCTAGTTTGAAACACTAACCTTAATGTAAAACCCTAGTTTGAAAACCTAACCCTAATGTAAAACCTTAGTTTGAAGCACTAACCCTAATGTAAAACACTAGTTTGAAACCCTAACCCTAATGTAAAACCCTAGTGTGAAACCCTAACCCTAATTTTAAACCCCTGTTTTGAAACCCTAACCCTAATTTTAAACCCCTGTTTTGAAACCCTAAACCTAATTTGAAACCCTAGTTTGTAACCCTAACCATAATGTAAAACCCTAGTTTGTAACCCTAACTATAATGTAAAACCCTAGTTTTTAACCCTAACGCTAATGTAAAACCCTAGTTTGAAAGCCTAACCCTAATGTAAAACCCTAGTTTGAAGCATTAACCCTAATGTAAAACCCTAGTTTGAAACCCTAACCCTAATGTTAAACCCTAGTTTGAAACCCTAACCCTAATGTAAAACACTAGTTTGAAACCCTAACCCTAATGATAAACCCTAGTTTGAAACCCTAACCCTAAATTGAAACCCTAGTTTGAAACCCTAACCCTAATGTAAAACCCTAGTTTGAAACCCTAACCCTAATGTAAAACCCTAATTTGTAACCCTAACCCTAATGTAAAACCTTAGTTTGAAACCCTAACCTTAATGTAAAACCCTAGTTTGAAACCCTAACCCTTATGTAAAACCTTAGTTTGAAGCACTAACCCTAATGTAAATCCTAGTTTAAACCCTAACCCTAATTTGAAACCCTAGTTTGAAAGCCTAACCCTAATGTAAAACCCTAGTTTGAAGCATTAACCCTAATGTAAAACCCTAGTTTGAAACCCTAACCCTAATGTTAAACCCTAGTTTGAAACCCTAACCCTAATGTAAAACCCTAGTTTGAAACCCTAACCCTAATGATAAACCCTAGTTTGAAACCCTAACCCTAAATTGAAACCCTAGTTTGAAACCCTAACCCTAATGTAAAACCCTAGTTTGAAACCCTAACACTAATGATAAACCCTAGTTTGAAACCCTAACCCTAATTTGAAACCCTAGTTTGAAACCCTATCATTAATGTAAAACCTTAGTTTGAAACCCTAACCCTAATTTAATACCCTCGTTTGAAACCTTAACCCTAATATAAAACCCTAGTTTGAAACACTAACCCTAATTTGAAACCCTAGTTTGAAACCCTAACCCTAATGTAAAATCCTAGTTTGAAAGCGTAACCCTAATGTAAAACCCTAGTTTGAAGCATTAACCCTAATGTAAAACCCTAGTTTGAAACCCTAACCCTAACGTTAAACCCTAGTTTGAAACCCTAACCCTAATTTAGAACCCTAGTTTGAAACCCTAACCCTAATGATAAACCCTAGTTTGAAACCCTAACCCTAAATTGAAAACCTAGTTTGAAACCCTAACCCTAATGTAAATCCCTAGTTTGAAACTGTAAACCTAATGTAAAACCCTAATTTGTAACCCTAACCCTAATGTAAAACCCTAGTTTGAAACCCTAACCTTAATGTAAAACCCTAGTTTGAAACCCTAACCCTAATGTAAAACCTTAGTTTAAAGTAATAACCCTAATGTAAAACCATAGTTTGAAACCCTAACCCTAATTTTAAACCCCTGTTTTGAAATTCTAACCCTAATTTGAAACCCTAGTTTGTAACCCTAACCATAATGTAAAACGCTAGTTTGTAACCCTAACCATAATATAAAACCCTAGTTTATAACCCGAACGCTAATGTAAAACCCTAGTTTGAAAGCCTAACCCTAATGTAAAACCCTACTTTGAAACCCTAACCCTAATGTAAAACCCTAGTTTGAAACCCTAACCCTAATGATAAACCCTAGTTTGAAACCCTAACCCTAAATTGAAACCCTAGTTTGAAACCCTAACCCTAATGTAAAACCCTAGTTTGAAACCCTAACCCTAATGTAAAACCCTAATTTGTAACCCTAACCCTAATGTAAAACCCTAGTTTGAAACCCTTACCTTAATGTAAAACCCTAGTTTGAAACCCTAACCCTAAATTGAAAACCTAGTTTGAAACCCTAACCCTAATGTAAATCCCTAGTTTGAAACTGTAACCCTAATGTAAAACCCTAATTTGTAACCCTAACCCTAATGTAAAACCCTAGTTTGAAACCCTAACCTTAATGTAAAACCCTAGTTTGAAACCCTAACCCTAATGTAAAACCTTAGTTTAAAGTAATAACCCTAATGTAAAACCCTAGTTTGAAACCCTAACCCTAATTTTAAACCCCTGTTTTGAAATTCTAACCCTAATTTGAAACCCTAGTTTGTAACCCTAACCATAATGTAAAACGCTAGTTTGTAACCCTAACCATAATATAAAACCCTAGTTTATAACCCGAACGCTAATGTAAAACCCTAGTTTGAAAGCCTAACCCTAATGTAAAACCCTACTTTGAAACCCTAACCCTAATGTAAAACCCTAGTTTGAAACCCTAACCCTAATGATAAACCCTAGTTTGAAACCCTAACCCTAAATTGAAACCCTAGTTTGAAACCCTAACCCTAATGTAAAACCCTAGTTTGAAACCCTAACCCTAATGTAAAACCCTAATTTGTAACCCTAACCCTAATGTAAAACCCTAGTTTGAAACCCTTACCTTAATGTAAAACCCTAGTTTGAAACCCTAACCCTAATGTAAAACCCTAGTTTGAAGCACTAACCCTAATGTCAAACCCTAGTTTGAAGCATTAACCCTAATGTAAAACCCTAGTTTGAAATCCTAACCCTTATGTAAAACCTTAGTTTGAAGCACTAACCCTAATGTAAATCCTAGTTTAAACCCTAACCCTAATTTGAAACCCTACTTTGAAACCCTAACCCTAATGTAAAACCCTAGTTTGAAACCCTAACCCTAATTTGAAACCCTACTTTGAAACCTTAACCATAATATAAAACCCTAGTTTGAAACCCTAACCCTAATTTGAAACCCTAGTTTGAAACCCTAACCCTAATGTAAAACCCTTGTTTGAAACCCTAACCCTAATGTAAAACCCTAGTGTGAAACCCTAACTTTAATTTTAAACCCCTGTTTTGAAACCCTAACCCTAATGTAAAATTCTAGTTTGAAGCAGTAACAATAATGTAAAACCCTAGTTTGAAACTCTAACCCTAATTTGAAACCCTAGTTTAAAAGCCTAACCCTAATGTAAAACCCTAGTTTGAAAGCGTAACCCTAATGTAAAACCCTAGTTTGAAGCATTAACCCTAATGTAAAACCCTAGTTTGAAACCCTAACCCAAACGTTAAACCCTACTTTGTAACCCTAACCCTAATGTAAAACCATAGTTTGAAACCCTTACCTTAATGTAAAACCCTAGTTTGAAACCCTAACCCTAATGTAAAACCCTAGTTTGAAGCACTAACCCTAATGTCAAACCCTAGTTTGAAGCATTAACCCTAATGTAAAACCCTAGTTTGAAACCCTAACCCTAACGTTAAACCCTACTTTGTAACCCTAACCCTAATGTAAAACCATAGTTTGAAACCCTTACCTTAATGTAAAACCCTAGTTTGAAACCCTAACCCTAATGTAAAACCCTAGTTTGAAGCACTAACCCTAATGTCAAACCCTAGTTTGAAACCCTAACCCTAATGTAAAACCCTAGTTTGAAACCCCAAACCTAATTTGAAACCATAGTTTGAAACCCTAACCCTAATGTAAAACCCTAGTTTGTAAACCTAATCCTAATGTAAAACCTCAAATTGAAACCCAAACCCTAATTTGAAACCCTAGTTTGAAACCCTAAACCTAATGAAAAACCCTAGTTTGAAACCCTAACCCTAATTTAAAACCCCTGTTTTGAAACCCTAACCCTATTGTAAAACCCTTGTTTGAAACCCTAACCCTAATGTAAAACCCTTGTTTGAAACCCTAACACTAATTTGAAACCCTAGTTTGAAACCCTAACCCTAATTTGAAACCCTAGTTTGAAACCTTAACCCTAATATAAAACCCTAGTTTGAAACCCTAACCCTAATTTGAAACCCTACTTTGAAACCCTAACCCTAATGTAAAACCCTAGTTTGAAACCCTAACCCTAATTTGAAACCCTACTTTGAAACCTTAACCATAATATAAAACCCTAGTTTGAAACCCTAACCCTAATTTGAAACCCTAGTTTGAAACCCTAACCCTAATGTAAAACCCTTGTTTGAAACCCTAACCCTAATGTAAAACCCTAGTGTGAAACCCTAACCCTAATTTTAAACCCCTGTTTTGAAACCCTAACCCTAATGTAAAACCCTAGTTTGAAGCAGTAACAATAATGTAAAACCCTAGTTTGAAACTCTAACCCTAATTTGAAACCCTAGTTTAAAAGCCTAACCCTAATGTAAAACCCTAGTTTGAAAGCGTAGCCCTAATGTAAAACCCTAGTTTGAAGCATTAACCCTAATGTAAAACCCTAGTTTGAAACCCTAACCCTAACGTTAAACCCTACTTTGTAACCCTAACCCTAATGTAAAACCATAGTTTGAAACCCTTACCTTAATGTAAAACCCTAGTTTGAAACCCTAACCCTAATGTAAAACCCTAGTTTGAAGCACTAACCCTAATGTCAAACCCTAGTTTGAAACCCTAACCCTAATGTAAAACCCTAGTTTGAAACCCCAAACCTAATTTGAAACCATAGTTTGAAACCCTAACCCTAATGTAAAACCCTAGTTTGTAAACCTAATCCTAATGTAAAACCTCAAATTGAAACCCAAACCCTAATTTGAAACCCTAGTTTGAAACCCTAAACCTAATGTAAAACCCTAGTTTGAAACCCTAACCCTAATTTAAAACCCCTGTTTTGAAACCCTAACCCTATTGTAAAACCCTTGTTTGAAACCCTAACCCTAATGTAAAACCCTTGTTTGAAACCCTAACACTAATTTGAAACCCTAGTTTGAAACCCTAACCCTAATTTGAAACCCTAGTTTGAAACCTTAACCCTAATATAAAACCCTAGTTTGAAACCCTAACCCTAATTTGAAACCCTACTTTGAAACCCTAACCCTAATGTAAAACCCTAGTTTGAAACCCTAACCCTAATTTGAAACCCTACTTTGAAACCTTAACCATAATATAAAACCCTAGTTTGAAACCCTAACCCTAATTTGAAACCCTAGTTTGAAACCCTAACCCTAATGTAAAACCCTTGTTTGAAACCCTAATCCTAATGTAAAACCCTAGTGTGAAACCCTAACCCTAATTTTAAACCCCTGTTTTGAAACCCTAACCCTAATGTAAAACCCTAGTTTGAAGCAGTAACAATAATGTAAAACCCTAGTTTGAAACTCTAACCCTAATTTGAAACCCTAGTTTAAAAGCCTAACCCTAATGTAAAACCCTAGTTTGAAAGCGTAACCCTAATGTAAAACCCTAGTTTGAAGCATTAACCCTAATGTAAAACCCTAGTTTGAAACCCTAACCCTAACGTTAAACCCTACTTTGTAACCCTAACCCTAATGTAAAACCATAGTTTGAAACCCTTACCTTAATGTAAAACCCTAGTTTGAAACCCTAACCCTAATGTAAAACCCTAGTTTGAAGCACTAACCCTAATGTCAAACCCTAGTTTGAAGCATTAACCCTAATGTAAAACCCTAGTTTGAAACCCTAACCCTAACGTTAAACCCTACTTTGTAACCCTAACCCTAATGTAAAACCATAGTTTGAAACCCTTACCTTAATGTAAAACCCTAGTTTGAAACCCTAACCCTAATGTAAAACCCTAGTTTGAAACCCTAACCCTAATGATAAACCCTAGTTTGAAACCCTAACCCTAAATGTAAAACCTTAGTTTGAAGCACTAACCCTAATGTAAAACCCTTGTTTGAAACCCAAACCTAATGTAAAACCCTAGTTTGAAACTCTAACCTTAATGTAAAACCCTAGTTTGAAACCCTAACACTAATTTTAAACCCCTGTTTTGAAACCCTAACCCTAATGTAAAACCCTTGTTTGAAACCCTAACCCTAATGTAAAACCGTAGTTTGAAACCCTAAGCCTAATTTGAAACCCTTGTTTGAAACCCTAACCCTAATGTAAAACCCTAGTGTGAAACCCTAGTGTGAAACCCTAACCCTAATTTTAAACCCCTGTTTTGAAACCCTAACTCTTATGTAAAACCCTAGTTTGAAGCAGTAACCCTAATGTAAAACCCCTGAGTTTGAAACTCTAACCCTAATTTGAAACCCTAGTTTGAAACCCTAACCCTAATGTAAAACCCTAGTTTGAAAGCGTAACCCTAATGTAAAACCCTAGTTTGAAACCCTAACCATAATGTTAAACCCTAGTTTGAAACCCTAACCCTAAAGAAAAAACCCTAGTTTGAAACCCTAACCCTAATGATAAACCCTATTTTGAAACCCTAACCCTAAATTGAAAACGTAGTTTGAAACCCTAACCCTAATGTAAAACCCTAGTTTGAAACCCTAACCCTAATGATAGACCCTAGTTTGAACCTCTAACTCTAAATTGAAAACCTAGTTTGAAACCCTAACCCTAATGTAAAACCCTAGTTTGAAACCCTAACCTTAATGTAAAACCCTAGTTTGAAACCCCAAACCTAATTTTAAACCACAGTTTGAAACCCTAACCCTAATGTAAAACCCTACTTTGAAACCCTAACTCTAATGGAAAACCCTAGTGTGAAACCCTAACCCTAATTTTAAACCCCTGTTTTGAAACCCTAACCCTAATTTGAAACCCTAGTTTGTAACCCTAACCATAATGTAAAACCCTAGTTTGTAACCCTAACCATAATGTAAAACCCTAGTTTGAAACCCTAACCCTAATGCAAAACCCTAGTTTGAAACCCTAACCCTAATTTGAAACCCTCACCCTTATTTAAAACCCCTGTTTTGAAACCCTAACCCTAATGTAAAACGCTTGTTTGAAACCCTAACCCTAATGTCAAACCCTAGTTTGAAACCCTAACCCTAATGTTAAACCGTAGTTTGAAACCATAACCCTAATGTATAACCCTAGTTTGAAGCACTAACCCTAATGTAAAACCCTAGTTTGAAGCACTTACCCTAATGTAAAACCCTAGTTTGAAACCCTAACCCTAATGTAAAATCCTAGTTTGAAAGCGTAACCCTAATGTAAAACCCTAGTTTGAAGCATTAACCCTAATGTAAAACCCTAGTTTGAAACCCTAACCCTAACATTAAACCCTAGTTTGAAACCCTAACCCTAATTTAGAACCCTAGTTTGAAACCCTAACCCTAATGATAAACCGTAGTTTGAAACCCTAACCCTAAATTGAAAACCTAGTTTGAAAGCCTAACCCTAATGTAAAACCGTAGTTTGAAACTGTAACCCTAATGTAAAACCCTAATTTGTAACCCTAACCCTAATGTAAAACCATAGTTTGAAACACTAACCTTAATGTAAAACCCTAGTTTGAAAACCTAACCCTAATGTAAAACCTTAGTTTGAAGCACTAACCCTAATGTAAAACACTAGTTTGAAACCCTAACCCTAATGTAAAACCCTAGTGTGAAACCCTAACCCTAATTTTAAACCCCTGTTTTGAAACCCTAACCCTAATTTTAAACCCCTGTTTTGAAACCCTAAACCTAATTTGAAACCCTAGTTTGTAACCCTAACCATAATGTAAAACCCTAGTTTGTAACCCTAACTATAATGTAAAACCCTAGTTTTTAACCCTAACGCTAATGTAAAACCCTAGTTTGAAAGCCTAACCCTAATGTAAAACCCTAGTTTGAAGCATTAACCCTAATGTAAAACCCTAGTTTGAAACCCTAACCCTAATGTTAAACCCTAGTTTGAAACCCTAACCCTAATGTAAAACCCTAGTTTGAAACCCTAACCCTAATGATAAACCCTAGTTTGAAACCCTAACCCTAAATTGAAACCCTAGTTTGAAACCCTAACCCTAATGTAAAACCCTAGTTTGAAACCCTAACCCTAATGTAAAACCCTAATTTGTAACCCTAACCCTAATGTAAAACCTTAGTTTGAAACCCTAACCTTAATGTAAAACCCTAGTTTGAAACCCTAACCCTTATGTAAAACCTTAGTTTGAAGCACTAACCCTAATGTAAATCCTAGTTTTAAACCCTAACCCTAATTTGAAATCCTAGTTTGAAACCCTAACCCTAATAAAAAACCCTAGTTTGAAACCCTAACCCTAATTTGAAACCCTAGTTTGAAACCTTAACCCTAATATAAAACCCTAGTTTGAAACCCTAACCCTAATTTAAAACCCTAGTTTGAAACCCTAACCCTAATGTAAAACACTTGTTTGAAAGCCTAACCCTAATGTAAAACCCTAGTGTGAAACCCTAACCCTAATTTTAAACCCCTGTTTTGAAACCCTAACCCTAATGTAAAACCCTAGTTTGAAGCACTAACCCTAATGTAAAACCCTAGTTTGAAACTCAAACCCTAATTTGAAACCCTAGTTTGAAACCCTAACCCTAATGTAAAACCCTAGTTTGAAAGCGTAACCCTAATGTTAAACCCTAGTTTGAAGCATTAACCCTAATGTAAAACCCTAGTTTGAAACCCTAACCCTAACGTTAAACCCTAGTTTGTAACCCTAACCCTAATGTAAAACCATAGTTTGAAACCCTTACCTTAATGTAAAACACTAGTTTGAAACCCTAACCCTAATGTAAAACCTTAGTTTGTAAACCTAATCCTAATGTAAAACCTCAAATTGAAACCCAAACCCTATTTTGAAACCCTAACCCTAATTTGAAACCCTAGTTTGAAACCCTAACCCTAATGTAAAACCCTTGTTTGAAACACTAACCCTAATGTAAACCCTAGTTTGTAACCTTAACCCTAATGTAAAACTCTAGTTTGAAACCCTAACCCTAATGTTAAACCCTAGTTTGAAACCCTAACCGTAATGTAAAACCCTAGTTTCAAACCCTAACCCTAATGATAAACCCTAGTTTGAAACCCTAACCCTAATGTAAAACCCTAGTGTGAAACCCTAACCCTAATTTTAAACCCCTGTTTTGAAACCCTAACCCTAATGTAAAACCCTAGTTTGAAGCAGTAACCCTAATGTAAAACCCCTGAGTTTGAAGCTCTAACCCTAATTTGAAACCCTAACCCTAATGTAAAACCCTAGTTTGAAAGCGTAACCCTAATGTAAAACCCTAGTTTGAAGCATTAACCCTAATGTAAAACCCTAGTTTGAAACCCTAACCATAATGTTATACCCTAGTTTGAAACCCTAACCCTAATGTAAAACCCTTGTTTGAAAACCTAACCCTAATGATAAACCCTAGTTTGTAACTCTAAACCTAAATTGAAAACCTAGTTTGAAACCATAACCCTAATGTAAAACCCTAGTTTGAAACCCTAACCCTAATGTAAAACCCTAATTTGTAACCCTAACCCTAATGTAAAACCCTAGTTTGAAACCCTAACCTTAATGTAAAACCCTAGTTTGAAACCCCAAACCTAATTTGAAACCATAGTTTGAAACCCTAACCCTAATGTAAAACCCTACTTTGAAACCCTAACTCTAATGTAAAACCCTAGTGTGAAACCCTAACCCTAATTTGAAACCCTAGTTTGTAACCCTAACCATAATGTAAAACCCTAGTTTGTAACCCTAACCATAATGTAAAACCCTAGTTTGAAACCCTAACCCTAATGTAAAACCCTAGTTTGAAACCCTAACCCTAATTTGAAACCCTAACCCTAACTTAAAACCCCTGTTTTGAAACCCTAACCCTAATGTAAAACCCTTGTTTGAAACCCTAACCCTAATGTAAAACCCTAGTTTGAAACCCTAACCCTAATGTTAAACCGTAGTTTGAAACCATAACCCTAATGTAAAACCATAGTTTGAAGCACTAACCCTAATGTAAAACCCTAGTTTGAAACTCTAACCCTAATTTGAAACCCTAGTTTGAAACCCTAACCCTAATGTAAAACCCTAGTTTGAAAGCGTAACCCTAATGTTAAACCCTAGTTTGAAGCATTAACCCTAATGTAAAACCCTAGTTTGAAACCCTAACCCTAACGTTAAACCCTAGTTTGTAACCCTAACCCTAATGTAAAACCATAGTTTGAAACCCTTACCTTAATGTAAAACACTAGTTTGAAACCCTAACCCTAATGTAAAACCTTAGTTTGTAAACCTAATCCTAATGTAAAACCTCAAATTGAAACCCAAACCCTATTTTGAAACCCTAACCCTAATTTGAAACCCTAGTTTGAAACCCTAACCCTAATGTAAAACCCTTGTTTGAAACACTAACCCTAATGTAAACCCTAGTTTGTAACCTTAACCCTAATGTAAAACTCTAGTTTGAAACCCTAACCCTAATGTTAAACCCTAGTTTGAAACCCTAACCGTAATGTAAAACCCTAGTTTCAAACCCTAACCCTAATGATAAACCCTAGTTTGAAACCCTAACCCTAATGTAAAACCCTAGTGTGAAACCCTAACCCTAATTTTAAACCCCTGTTTTGAAACCCTAACCCTAATGTAAAACCCTAGTTTGAAGCAGTAACCCTAATGTAAAACCCCTGAGTTTGAAGCTCTAACCCTAATTTGAAACCCTAGTTTGAAACCCTAACCCTAATGTAAAACCCTAGTTTGAAAGCGTAACCCTAATGTAAAACCCTAGTTTGAAGCATTAACCCTAATGTAAAACCCTAGTTTGAAACCCTAACCATAATGTTATACCCTAGTTTGAAACCCTAACCCTAATGTAAAACCCTTGTTTGAAAACCTAACCCTAATGATAAACCCTAGTTTGTAACTCTAAACCTAAATTGAAAACCTAGTTTGAAACCATAACCCTAATGTAAAACCCTAGTTTGAAACCCTAACCCTAATGTAAAACCCTAATTTGTAACCCTAACCCTAATGTAAAACCCTAGTTTGAAACCCTAACCTTAATGTAAAACCCTAGTTTGAAACCCCAAACCTAATTTGAAACCATAGTTTGAAACCCTAACCCTAATGTAAAACCCTACTTTGAAACCCTAACCATAATGTAAAACCCTAGTTTGTAACCCTAACCATAATGTAAAACCCTAGTTTGAAACCCTAACCCTAATGTAAAACCCTAGTTTGAAACCCTAACCCTAATTTGAAACCCTAACCCTAATTTAAAACCCCTGTTTTGAAACCCTAACCCTAATGTAAAACCCTTGTTTGAAACCCTAACCCTAATGTAAAACCCTAGTTTGAAACCCTAACCCTAATGTTAAACCGTAGTTTGAAACCATAACCCTAATGTAAAACCATAGTTTGAAGCACTAACCCTAATGTAAAACCCTAGTTTGAAACTCTAACCCTAATTTGAAACCCTAGTTTGAAACCCTAACCCTAACGTTAAACCCTAGTTTGTAACCCTAACCCTAATGTAAAACCATAGTTTGAAACCCTTACCTTAATGTAAAACACTAGTTTGAAACCCTAACCCTAATGTAAAACCTTAGTTTGTAAACCTAATCCTAATGTAAAACCTCAAATTGAAACCCAAACCCTATTTTGAAACCCTAATCCTAATTTGAAACCCTAGTTTGAAACCCTAACCCTAATGTAAAACCCTTGTTTGAAACACTAACCCTAATGTAAACCCTAGTTTGTAACCTTAACCCTAATGTAAAACTCTAGTTTGAAACCCTAACCCTAATGTTAAACCCTAGTTTGAAACCCTAACCGTAATGTAAAACCCTAGTTTCAAACCCTAACCCTAATGATAAACCCTAGTTTGAAACCCTAACCCTAATGTAAAACCCTAGTGTGAAACCCTAACCCTAATTTTAAACCCCTGTTTTGAAACCCTAACCCTAATGTAAAACCCTAGTTTGAAGCAGTAACCCTAATGTAAAACCCCTGAGTTTGAAGCTCTAACCCTAATTTGAAACCCTAGTTTGAAACCCTAACCCTAATGTAAAACCCTAGTTTGAAAGCGTAACCCTAATGTAAAACCCTAGTTTGAAGCATTAACCCTAATGTAAAACCCTAGTTTGAAACCCTAACCATAATGTTATACCCTAGTTTGAAACCCTAACCCTAATGTAAAACCCTTGTTTGAAAACCTAACCCTAATGATAAACCCTAGTTTGTAACTCTAGACCTAAATTGAAAACCTAGTTTGAAACCATAACCCTAATGTAAAACCCTAGTTTGAAACCCTAACCCTAATGTAAAACCCTAATTTGTAACCCTAACCCTAATGTAAAACCCTAGTTTGAAACCCTAACCTTAATGTAAAACCCTAGTTTGAAACCCCAAACCTAATTTGAAACCATAGTTTGAAACCCTAACCCTAATGTAAAACCCTACTTTGAAACCCTAACTCTAATGTAAAACCCTAGTGTGAAACCCTAACCCTAATTTGAAACCCTAGTTTGTAACCCTAACCATAATGTAAAACCCTAGTTTGTAACCCTAACCATAATGTAAAACCCTAGTTTGAAACCCTAACCCTAATGTAAAACCCTAGTTTGAAACCCTAACCCTAATTTGAAACCCTAACCCTAATTTAAAACCCCTGTTTTGAAACCCTAACCCTAATGTAAAACCCTTGTTTGAAACCCTAACCCTAATGTAAAACCCTAGTTTGAAACCCTAACCCTAATGTTAAACCGTAGTTTGAAACCATAACCCTAATGTAAAACCATAGTTTGAAGCACTAACCCTAATGTAAAACCCTACTTTGAAACCCTAACCCTAATGTAAAACCCTAGTTTGAAACCCCAAACCTAATTTAAAACCATAGTTTGAAACCCTAACCCTTGTCAGAAGGTAGGGGCTTTAGGACCCAGATGCGGGAAGGCAGAGCGAGGAGGCCGAGGTGTAGTCCAAAGAAGGTTTTAATTTCTGATCAAAAAAGCTATCCTCAAAGTACATAACCCTAACCCTAATGTAAAACCCTTGTTTGAAACCCTAACCCTAATGTAAAACCCTAATTTGTAACCCTAACCCTAATGTAAAACCCTAGTTTGAAACCCTAACCTTAATGTAAAACCATAGTTTGAAACCCTAACCCTAATGTAAAACCCTACTTTGAAACCCTAACTCTAATGTAAAACCCTAGTGTGAAACCCTAACCCTAAATTTAAACCCCTGTTTTAAAACCCTAACCCTAATTCAAAACGCCTGTTTTGAAACCCTAACCCTAATGTACAACCCTTGTTTGAAACCCTAACCCTAATGTTAAAGCCTAGTTTGAAACCCTAACCCTAATGTAAAACCCTAGTGTGAAACCCTAACCCAAATTTTAAACCCCTGTTTTGAAACCCTAACCCTAATTTGAAACCCTAGTTTGAAACCCTAACCGTAATGTAAAACCCTAGTTTGAAGCACTAACCCTAATGTAAAACCCTAGTTTGAAACCCTAACCCTAATGTAAAACCCTAGTTTGAAACCCCAAACCTAATTTAAAACCATTGTTTGAAACCCTAACCCTTGTCAGAAGGTGGGGGCTTTAGGACACAGATGCGGGAAAATAAATGGAACTAACATAACATGAATCTATACATGGCAAAACAACTTAGGCAAAACAAACAGCATGACAAGGTTCCTGACAAGGCAAAAAGGTCAGCGTGACGTGACGTGGCGAAAGACTTACGACAATGGCAACAACAACAGCAACAATGAACCGACACAGACAGGGGGGAAAAAAGCCGACAAAATACACCAACACTAATGACATAACAAGACACACCTGGCTGAGGGCACTGATTGGATGACACATGAGGGTAATGGGGAAACAATCATGAATCAGGGTTGACACACACACAACACGAGGAAGGGCAAGTGACCAGAAACGAGAGGAGTATATTTTCAAACTTATACAGGAAATGACAAGACAAGGGGAACACACAAGGAAAACAGAAGCTAAACATGACCGGACTAAACAAGACTGAAAATAAACATGACAACCCTAATGTAAAACCCTAGTTTGAAACCCCAAACCTAATTTGAAACCATAGTTTGAAACACTTACCCTAAAGTTAAACCCTAGTTTGAAACCCTAACCCTAACCCTAATGTAAAACCCTTGTTTGAAACCCTAACCCTAATGTAAAACCCTAGTTTGGAAGCCTAACCCTAAAGTTAAACCCTAGTTTTAAACCCTAACCCTAATGTAAAACCCTAGTGTGAAACCCTAACCCTAATTTTAAACCCCTGTTTTGAAACCCTAACCCTAATGTAAAACCCTAGTTTGAAGCAGTAACCCTAATGTAAAACCCTAGTTTGAAGCAGTAACCCTAATGTAAAACCCTAGTTTGAAACTCTAACCCTAATTTGAAACCCTAGTTTGAAACTCTAACCCTAATTTGAAACCCTAATTTGAAACCCTAGTTTGAAACCCTAACCCTAATGTAAAACCCTAGTTTGAAAGCGTAACCCTAATGTAAAACCCTAGTTTGAAGCATTAACCCTAATGTAAAACCCTAGTTTGAAACCCTAACCCTAACGTTAAACCCTAGTTTGAAACCCTAACCCTAACGTTAAACCCTAGTTTGAAACCCTAACCCTAAAGTTAAACCCTAGTTTGAAACCCTAACCCTAATGTAAAACCATAGTTTGAAACCCTAACCCTAATGATAAACCCAAGTTTGAAACCCTAACCCTAAAATTAAAACCTAGTTTGAAACCCTAACCCTAATGTAAAACCCTAGTTTGAAACCCTAACCCTAATGATAAACCCTAGTTTGAAACCCTAACCCTAAATTGAAAACCTAGTTTGAAACCCTAACCTTAATGTAAAACCCTAGTCTGAAACCCTAACCCTAATGTAAAACCTTAGTTTGAAGCACTAACCCTAATGTAAAACCCTAGTTTGAAGCACTAACCCTAATGTGAAACCCTAGTTTGAAACCCTAACCCTAATGTAAAACCCTAGTTTGAAACCCCAAACCTAATTTAAAACCATAGTTTGAAACTCTAACCCTTGTCAGAAGGTGGGGGCTTTAGGACCCAGATGCGGGAAAATAAATGGAACTAACAAAACATGAATCTATACATGGCAAAACAACTTAGGCAAAACAAACAGCATGACAAGGTTCCTGACAAGGCAAAAAGGTCAGCGTGACGTGACGTGGCGAAAGACTTACGACAATGGCAACAAACACAGCAACAATGAACCGACACAGACAGGGGGGGAAAAAGCCGACAAAATACACCAACACTAATGACATAACAAGACACACCTGGCTGAGGGCACTGATTGGATGACACATGAGGGTAATGGGGAAACAATCATGAATCAGGGTTGACACAAACACAACACGAGGAAGGGCAAGTGACCAGAAACGAGAGGAGTATATTTTCAAACTTATACAGGAAATGACAAGACAAGGGGAACACACAAGGAAAACAGAAGCTAAACATGACCGGACTAAACAAGACTGAAAATAAACATGACAACCCTAATGTAAAACCCTAGTTTGAAGCAGTAACCCTAATGTAAAACCCCTGAGTTTGAAATTCTAACCCTAATTTGAAACCCTAGTTTGAAACCCTAACCCTAATGTAAAACCCTAGTTTGAAAGCGTAACCCTAATGTAAAACCCTAGTTTGAAGCATTAACCCTAATGTAAAACCCTAGTTTGAAACCCTAACAATAATGTTAAACCCTAGTTTGAAACCCTAACCCTAGTTTGAAACCCTAACCCTAATGATAAACCCTATTTTGAAACCCTAACCCTAAATTGAAAACCTAGTTTGAAACCCTAACCCTAATGTAAAACCCTAGTTTGAAACCCTAACCCTAACGATAAACCCTAGTTTGAACCCCTAAACCTAAATTGAAAACCTAGTTTGAAACTCTAACCCTAATGTAAAACCCTAGTTTGAAACCCTAACCTTAATGTAAAACCCTAGTTTGAAACCCCAAACCTAATTTGAAACCATAGTTTGAAACCCTAACCCTAATGTAAAACCCTACTTTGAAACCCTAACTCTAATGTAAAACCCTAGTGTGAAACCCTAACCCTAATTTTAAACCCCTGTTTTGAAACCCTAACCCTAATTTGAAACCCTAGTTTGTAACCCTAACCATAATGTAAAACCCTAGTTTGTAGCCCTAACCATAATGTAAAACCCTCATTTGAAACCCTAACCCTAATGTAAAACCCTAGTTTGAAACCCTAACCCTAATTTGAAACCCTAACCCTTATTTAAAACCCCTGTTTTGAAACCCTAACCCTAATGTAAAACGCTTGTTTGAAACCCTAACCCTAATGTCAAACCCTAGTTTGAAACCCTAACCCTAATGTTAAACCGTAGTTTGAAACCATAACCCTAATGTAAAACCCTAGTTTGAAGCACTAACCCTAATGTAAAACCCTAGTTTGAAGCACTAACCCTAATGTAAAACCCTAGTTTGAAACCCTAACCCTAATGTAAAACCCTAGTTTGAAACCCCAAACCTAATTTAAAACCATAGTTTGAAACCCTAACCCTTGTCAGAAGGTGGGGGCTTTAGGACCCAGATGCGGGAACATAAATGGAACTAACAAAACATGAATCTATACATGGCAAAACAACTTAGGCAAAACAAACAGCATGACAAGGTTCCTGACAAGGCAAAAAGGTCAGCGTGACGTGACGTAGCGAAAGACTTACGACAATGGCAACAACAACAGCAACAATGAACCGACTCAGACAGGGGGGGAAAAAGCTGACAAAATACACCAACACTAATGACATAACAAGACACACCTGGCTGAGGGCACTGATTGGATGACACATGAGGGTAATGGGGAAACAATCACGAATAAGGGTTGACACACACACAAAATGAGGAAGGGCAAGTGACCAGAAACGAGAGGAATCAATTTTCAAACTAAAACAGGAAATGACAAGACAAGGGGAACACACAAGGAAAACAGAAGCTAAACATGACCGGACTAAACAAGACTGAAAATAAACATGACAACCCTAATGTAAAACCCTAGTTTGAAACCCCAAACCTAATTTAAAACCATAGTTTGAAACCCTAACCCTTGTCAGAAGGTGGGGGCTTTAGGACCCAGATGCGGGAACATAAATGGAACTAACAAAACATGAATCTATACATGGCAAAACAACTTAGGCAAAACAAACAGCATGACAAGGATCCTGACAAGGCAAAAAGGTCAGCGTGACGTGACGTGGCGAAAGACTCACGACAATGGCAACAACAACAGCAACAATGAACCGACACAGACAGGTGGAAAAAAAGCCGACAAAATACACCAACACTAATGACATAACAAGACACACCTGGCTGAGGGCACTGATTGGATGACACATGAGGGTAATGGGGAAACAATCACGAATCAGGGTTGACACACACACAACACGAGGAAGGGCAAGTGACCAGAAACGAGAGGAATAAATTTTCAAACTAAAACAGGAAATGACAAGACAAGGGGAACACACAAGGAAAACAGAAGCTAAACATGACCGGACTAAACAAGACTGAAAATAAACATGACAACCCTAATGTAAAACCCTAGTTTGAAACCCCAAACCTAATTTGAAACCATAGTTTGAAACACTAACCCTAATGTAAAACCCTACTTTTAAACCCTAACCCTAATGTAAAACCCGTGTGAAACCCTAACCCTAATTTTAAACCCCTGTTTTGAAACCCTAACCGTAATGTAAAACCCTAGTTTGAAACCCTACCCCTAATTTGAAACCCGAGTTTGAAACCCTAACGCTAATGTAAAACCCTAGTTTGCAACCCTAACCCTAATTTGAAACCCTAGTTTGAAACCCTAACCTTAATGTTAAACCCTATTTTGAAACCCTAACCCTAATGTAAAACCCTAGTTTGAAACCCCAACCCTAATGTAAAACCCTAGTTTGCAACCCTAACCCTAATGTAAAACCTTAGTTTGAAGCACTAACCCTAATGTAAAACCCTAGTTTGAAAACCTAACCCTAATGTAAAACCCTAGTGTGAAACCCTAACCCTAATTTTAAACCCCTGTTTTGAAACCCTAACCCTAATTTTAAACCCCTGTTTTGAAACCCTAAACCTAATTTGAAACCCTAGTTTGTAACCCTAACCATAATGTAAAACCCTAGTTTGTATTCCTAACCATAATGTAAAACCCTAGTTTTTAACCCTAACGCTAATGTAAAACCCTAGTTTGAAAGCCTAACCCTAATGTAAAACCCTAGTTTGAAGCATTAACCCTAATGTAAAACCCTAGTTTGAAACCCTAACCCTAATGTTAAACCCTAGTTTGAAACCCTAACCCTAATGTAAAACCCTAGTTTGAAACCCTAACCCTAATGATAAACCCTAGTTTGAAACCCTAACCCTAAATTGAAACCCTAGTTTGAAACCCTAACCCTAATGTTAAACCCTAGTTTGAAACCCTAACCCTAATGTAAAACCCTAATTTGTAACCCTAACCCTAATGTAAAACCCTAGTTTGAAACCCTAACCTTAATGTAAAACCCTAGTTTGAAACCCTAACCCTTATGTAAAACCTTAGTTTGAAGCACTAACCCTAATGTAAATTCTAGTTTTAAACCCTAACCCTAATTTGAAACCCTAGTTTGAAACCCTAACCCTAATGAAAAATCCTAGTTTGAAAACCTAACCCTAATTTGAAACCCTAGTTTGAAACTTTAACCCTAATATAAAACCCTAGTTTGAAACCCTAACCCAAATTTGAAACCCTAGTTTGAAACCCTAACCCTAATGTAAAACCCTTGTTTGAAACCCTAACCCTAATGTAAAACCCTAGTTTGAAAACCTAACCCTAATGTAAAACCCTAGTGTGAAACCCTAACCCTAATTTTAAACCCCTGTTTTGAAACCCTAACCCTAATTTTAAACCCCTGTTTTGAAACCCTAAACCTAATTTGAAACCCTAGTTTGTAACCCTAACCATAATGTAAAACCCTAGTTTGTAACCCTAACCATAATGTAAAACCCTAGTTTTTAACCCTAACGCTAATGTAAAACCCTAGTTTGAAAGCCTAACCCTAATGTAAAACCCTAGTTTGAAGCATTAACCCTAATGTAAAACCCTAGTTTGAAACCCTAACCCTAATGTTAAACCCTAGTTTGAAACCCTAACCCTAATGTAAAACCCTAGTTTGAAACCCTAACCCTAATGATAAACCCTAGTTTGAAACCCTAACCCTAAATTGAAACCCTAGTTTGAAACCCTAACCCTAATGTAAAACCCTAGTTTGAAACCCTAACCCTAATGTAAAACCCTAATTTGTAACCCTAACCCTAATGTAAAACCCTAGTTTGAAACCCTAACCTTAATGTAAAACCCTAGTTTGAAACCCTAACCCTTATGTAAAACCTTAGTTTGAAGCACTAACCCTAATGTAAATCCTAGTTTTAAACCCTAACCCTAATTTGAAACCCTAATTTGAAACCCTAACCCTAATGAAAAATCCTAGTTTGAAAACCTAACCCTAATTTGAAACCCTAGTTTGAAACCTTAACGCTAATATAAAACCCTAGTTTGAAACCCTAACCCTAATTTGAAACCCTAGTTTGAAACCCTAACCCTAATGTAAAACCCTTGTTTGAAACCCTAACCCTAATGTAAAACCCTAGTGTGAAACCCTAACCCTAATTTTAAACCCCTGTTTTGAAACCCTAACCCTAATGTAAAACCCTAGTTTGAAGCAGTAACCCTAATGTAAAACCCTAGTTTGAAACTCTAACCCTAATTTGAAACCCTAGTTTGAAACCCTAACCCTAATGTAAAACCCTAGTTTGAAAGCGTAACCCTAATGTAAAACCCTAGTTTGAAGCATTAACCCTAATGTAAAACCCTAGTTTGAAACCCTAACGCTAACGTTAAACCCTAGTTTGTAACCCTAACGCTAATGTAAAACCATAGTTTGAAACCCTTACCTTAATGTAAAATCCTAGTTTGAAACCCTAACCCTAATGTAAAACTCTAGTTTGAAGCACTAACCCTAATGTCAAACCCTAGTTTGAAACCCTAACCCTAATGTTAAACGTTAGTTTGTAAACCTAATCCTAATGTAAAACCTCAAATTGAAACCCAAACCCTATTTTGAAACCCTAACCCTAATTTGAAACCCTAGTTTGAAACCCTAACCCTAATGTAAAACCCTACTTTGAAACCCTAACCCTAATGTAAAACCCGTGTGAAACCCTAACCCTAATTTTAAACCCCTGTTTTGAAACCCTAACCGTAATGTAAAACCCTAGTTTGAAACCCTACCCCTAATTTGAAACCCGAGTTTGAAACCCTAACGCTAATGTAAAACCCTAGTTTGCAACCCTAACCCTAATTTGAAACCCTAGTTTGAAACCCTAACCTTAATGTTAAACCCTATTTTGAAACCCTAACCCTAATGTAAAACCCTAGTTTGAAACCCCAACCCTAATGTAAAACCCTAGTTTGCAACCCTAACCCTAATGTAAAACCTTAGTTTGAAGCACTAACCCTAATGTAAAACGCTAGTTTGAAAACCTAACCCTAATGTAAAACCCTAGTGTGAAACCCTAACCCTAATTTTAAACCCCTGTTTTGAAACCCTAACCCTAATTTTAAACCCCTGTTTTGAAACCCTAAACCTAATTTGAAACCCTAGTTTGTAACCCTAACCATAATGTAAAACCCTAGTTTATAACCCTAACCATAATGTAAAACCCTAGTTTTTAACCCTAACGCTAATGTAAAACCCTAGTTTGAAAGCCTAACCCTAATGTAAAACCCTAGTTTGAAGCATTAACCCTAATGTAAAACCCTAGTTTGAAACCCTAACCCTAATGTTAAACCCTAGTTTGAAACCCTAACCCTAATGTAAAACCCTAGTTTGAAACCCTAACCCTAATGATAAACCCTAGTTTGAAACCCTAACCCTAAAATGAAACCCTAGTTTGAAACCCTAACCCTAATGTAAAACCCTAGTTTGAAACCCTAACCCTAATGTAAAACCCTAATTTGTAACCCTAACCCTAATGTAAAACCCTAGTTTGAAAATCCTAACCTTAATGTAAAACCCTAGTTTGAAACCCTAACCCTTATGTAAAACCTTAGTTTGAAGCACTAACCCTAATGTAAATCCTAGTTTTAAACCCTAACCCTAATTTGAAACCCTAGTTTGAAACCTTAACCCTAATATAAAACCCTAGTTTGAAAGCCTAACCCTAATTTGAAACCCTAGTTTGAAACCCTAACCCTAATGTAAAACGCTTGTTTGAAACCCTAACCCTAATGTAAAACCCTAGTGTGAAACCCTAACCCTAATTTTAAACCCGTTTTGAAACCCTAAACCTAATTTGAAACCCTAGTTTGTAACCCTAACCATAATGTAAAACCCTAGTTTGTAACCCTAACCATAATGTAAAACCCTAGTTTTTAACCCTAACGCTAATGTAAAACCCTAGTTTGAAAGCCTAACCCTAATGTAAAACCCTAGTTTGAAGCATTAACCCTAATGTAAAACCCTAGTTTGAAACCCTAACCCTAATGTTAAACCCTAGTTTGAAACCCTAACCCTAATGTAAAACCCTAGTTTGAAACCCTAACCCTAATGATAAACCCTAGTTTGAAACCCTAACCCTAAATTGAAACCCTAGTTTGAAACCCTAACCCTAATGTAAAACCCTAGTTTGAAACCCTAACCCTAATGTAAAACCCTAATTTGTAACCCTAACCCTAATGTAAAACCCTAGTTTGAAACCCTAACCTTAATGTAAAACCCTAGTTTGAAACCCTAACCCTTATGTAAAACCTTAGTTTGAAGCACTAACCCTAATGTAAATCCTAGTTTTAAACCCTAACCCTAATGTAAAACCCTAGATTGAAGCATTAACCCTAATGTAAAACCCTAGTTTGAAACCCTAACCCTAATGTTAAACCCTAGTTTGAAACCCTAACCCTAATGTAAAACCCTAGTTTGAAGCAGTAACCCTAATGTAAAACCCTAGTTTGAAACTCTAACCCTAATTTGAAACCCTAGTTTGAAACCCTAACACTAATTTAAAACCCTAGTTTGAAGCATTAACCCTAATGTAAAACCCTAGTTTGAAACCCTAACGCTAACGTTAAACCCTAGTTTGTAACCCTAACCCTAATGTAAAACCATAGTTTGAAACCCTTACCTTAATGTAAAACCTTAGTTTGAAACCCTAACCCTAATGTAAAACCCTAGTTTGAAGCACTAACCCTAATGTCAAACCCTAGTTTGAAACCCTAACCCTAATGTAAAACCTTAGTTTGTAAACCTAATCCTAATGTAAAACCTCAAATTGAAACCCAAACCCTATTTTGAAACCCTAACCCTAATTTGAAACCCTAGTTTGAAACCCTAAACCTAATGTAAAACCCTTGTTTGAAACACTAACCCTAATGTAAACCCTAGTTTGTAACCTTAACCCTAATGTAAAACTCTAGTTTGAAACTCTAACCCTAATGTTAAACCCTAGTTTGAAACCCTAACCCTAATGTTAAACCCTAGTTTGAAACCCTAACCCTAATGTAAATCCCTAGTGTGAAACCCTAACCCTAATTTTAAACCCCTGTTTTGAAACCCTAACCCTAATGTAAAACCCTAGTTTGAAGCAGTAACCCTAATGTAAAACCCCTGAGTTTGAAACTCTAACCCTAATTTGAAACCCTAGTTTGAAACCCTAACCCTAATGTAAAACCCTAGTTTGAAAGCGTAACCCTAATGTAAAACCCTAGTTTGAAGCATTAACCCTAATGATAAACCCTATTTTGAAACCCTAACCCTAAATTGAAAACATAGTTTGAAACCCTAACCCTAATGTAAAACCCTAGTTTGAAACCCTAACCCTAATGATAAACCCTAGTTTGTAACTCTAAACCTAAATTGAAAACCTAGTTTGAAACCCTAACCCTAATGTAAAACCCTAGTTTGAAACCCTAACCCTAATGTAAAACCCTAATTTGTAACCCTAACCCTAATGTAAAACCCTAGTTTGAAACCCTAACCTTAATGTAAAACCCTAGTTTGAAACCCCAAACCTAATTTGAAACCATAGTTTGAAACCCTAACCCTAATGTAAAACCCTAGTTTGTAACCCTAACCATAATGTAAAACCCTAGTTTGAAACCCTAACCCTAATTTGAAACCCTAACCCTAATTTAAAACCCCTGTTTTGAAACCCTAACCCTAATGTAAAACCCTTGTTTGAAACCCTAACCCTAATGTAAAACCCTAGTTTGAAACCCTAACCCTAAAGTTAAACCGTAGTTTGAAACCATAACCCTAATGTAAAACCATAGTTTGAAGCACTAACTCTAATGTAAAACCCTACTTTGAAACCCTAACCCTAATGTAAAACCCTAGTTTGAAACCCCAAACCTAATTTAAAACCATAGTTTGAAACCCTAACCCTTGTCAGAAGGTAGGGGCTTTAGGACCCAGATGCGGGAAGGCAGAGCGAGGAGGCCGAGGTGTAGTCCAAAGAAGGTTTTAATTTCTGATCAAAAAAGCTATCCTCAAAGTACAAAATAAATGGACCTAACAAAACATGAATCTATACATGGGAAAACAACTTAGGCAAAACAAACAGCATGACAAGGTTCCTGACAAGGCAAAAAGGTCAGCGTGACGTGACGTGGCGAAAGACTTACGACAATGGCAACAACAACAGCAACAATGAACCGACACAGACAGGGGGGAGAAAGCCGACAAAATACACCAACACTAATGAAATAACAAGACACACCTGGCTGAGGGCACTGATTGGATGACACATGAGGGTAATGGGGAAACAATCATGAATCAGGGTTGACACACACACAAAAGGAGGAAGGGAAAGTGACCAGAAACGAGAGGAGTCAATTTTCAATCTAAAACAGGAAATGACAAGACAAGGGGAACACACAAGGAAAACACAAGCTAAACATGACCGGACTAAACAAGACTCAAAATAAACATGACAACCCTAATGTAAAACCCTAGTTTGAAGCAGTAACCCTAATGTAAAACCCCTGAGTTTGAAACTCTAACCCTAATTTGAAACCCTAGTTTGAAACCCTAACCCTAATGTAAAACCCTAGTTTGAAAGCGAAACCCTAATGTAAAACCCTAGTTTGAAGCATTAACCCTAATGTAAAACCCTAGTTTGAAACCCTAACAATAATGTTAAACCCTAGTTTGAAACCCTAACCCTAGTTTGAAACCCTAACCCTAATGATAAACCCTATTTTGAAACCCTAACCCTTAATTGAAAACCTAGTTTGAAACCCTAACCCTAATGTAAAACCCTAGTTTGAAACCCTAACCCTAACGATAAACCCTAGTTTGAACCCCTAAACCTTAATTGAAAACCTAGTTTGAAACTCTAACCCTAATGTAAAACCCTAGTTTGATACCCTAACCTTAATGTAAAACCCTAATTTGTAACCCTAACCCTAATGTAAAACCCTAGTTTGAAACCCTAACCTTAATGTAAAACCCTAGTTTGAAACCCCAAACCTAATTTGAAACCATAGTTTGAAACCCTAACCCTAATGTAAAACCCTACTTTGAAACCCTAACTCTAATGTAAAACCCTAGTGTGAAACCCTAACCCTAATTTTAAACCCCTGTTTTGAAACCCTAACCCTAATTTGAAACCCTAGTTTGTAACCCTAACCATAATGTAAAACCCTAGTTTGTAGCCCTAACCATAATGTAAAACCCTCATTTGAAACCCTAACCCTAATGTAAAACCCTAGTTTGAAACCCTAACCCTAATTTGAAACCCTAACCCTTATTTAAAACCCCTGTTTTGAAACCCTAACCCTAATGTAAAACGCTTGTTTGAAACCCTAACCCTAATGTAAAACCCTAGTTTGAAACCCTAACCCTAATGATAAACCCTAGTTTGAAACCCTAACCCTAAATTGAAAACCTAGTTTGAAACCCTAACCTTAATGTAAAACCCTAGTCTGAAACCCTAACCCTAATGTAAAACTTTAGTTTGAAGCACTAAACCTAATGTAAAACCCTAGTTTGAAACCCTAACCCTAATGTAAAACCCTAGTTTGAAACCCTAACCCTAATGATAAACCCTAGTTTGAAACCCTAACCCTAAATTGAAACCCTAGTTTGAAACCCTAACCCTAATGTAAAACCCTAATTTGTAACCCTAACCCTAATGTAAAACCCTAGTTTGAAACCTTAACCCTAATGTAAAACCTTAGTTTGAAGCACTAATCCTAATGTAAAACCCTAGTTTGAAACCCTAACCCTAATTTGAAACCCTAGTTTGAAACCCTAACCCTAATTTGAAACCCAAGTTTGTAACCCTAACCCTTATTTAAAACCCCTGTTTTGAAACCCAAACCTAATGTAAAACCCTAGTTTGAAACCCTAACCCTAATGTCAAATCCTAGTTTGAAACCCTAACCCTAATGTTAAACCGTAGTTTGAAACCATAACCCTAATGTAAAACCTTAGTTTGAAGCACTAACCCTAATGTAAAACCCTAGTTTGAAGCACTAACCCTAATGTGAAACCCTAGTTTGAAACCCTAACCCTAATGTAAAACCCTAGTTTGAAGCATTAACCCTAATGTAAAACCCTAGTTTGAAACCCTAACCATAATGTTATACCCTAGTTTGAAACCCTAACCCTAATGTAAAACCCTTGTTTGAAAACCTAACCCTAATGATAAACCCTATTTTGAAACCCTAACCCTAAATTGAAAACATAGTTTGAAACCCTAACCCTAATGTAAAACCCTAGTTTGAAACCCTAACCCTAATGTAAAACCCTAATTTGTAACCCTAACCCTAATGTAAAACCCTAGTTTGAAACCCTAACCTTAATGTAAAACCCTAGTTTGAAACCCCAAACCTAATTTGAAACCATAGTTTGAAACCCTAACCCTAATGTAAAACCCTACTTTGAAACCTTAACTCTAATGTAAAACCCTAGTGTGAAACCCTAACCCTAATTTGAAACCCTAGTTTGTAACCCTAACCATAATGTAAAACCCTAGTTTGTAACCCTAACCATTATGTAAAACCCTAGTTTGAAACCCTAACCCTAATGTAAAACCCTAGTTTGAAACCCTAACCCTAATTTGAAACCCTAACCCTAATGTAAAACCCTGTTTTGAAACCCTAACCCTAATGTAAAACCCTTGTTTGAAACCCTAACCCTAATGTAAAACCCTAGTTTGAAACCCTAACCCTAATGTTAAACCGTAGTTTGAAACCATAACCCTAATGTAAAACCATAGTTTGAAGCACTAACCCTAATGTAAAACCCTACTTTGAAACCCTAACCCTAATGTAAAACCCTAGTTTGAAACCCCAAACCTAATTTAAAACCATAGTTTGAAACCCTAACCCTTGTCAGAAGGTGGGGGCTTTAGGACCCAGATGCGGGAAAATAAATGGAACTAACAAAACATGAATCTATACATGGCAAAACATCTTAGGCAAAACAAACAGCATGACAAGGTTCCTGACAAGGCAAAAAGGTAGGCGTGACGTGACGTGGCGAAAGACTTACGACAATGGAAACAACAACTGCAACAATGAACCGACACAGACAGGGGGGGAAAAAGCCGACAAAATACACCAACACTAATGACATAACAAGACACACCTGGCTGAGGGCACTGATTGGATGACACATGAGGGTAATGGGGAAACAATCATGAATCAGGGTTGACACACACACAACACGAGGAAGGGCAAGTGACCAGAAACGAGAGGAGTATATTTTCAAACTTATACAGGAAATGACAAGACAAGGGGAACACACAAGGAAAACAGAAGCTAAACATGGACTAAACAAGACTGAAAATAAACATGACAACCCTAATGTAAAACCCTAGTTTGAAGTAGTAACCCTAATGTAAAACCCCTGAGTTTGAAACTCTAACCCTAATTTGAAACCCTAGTTTGAAACCCTAACCCTAATGTAAAACCCTACTTTGAAAGCGTAACCCTAATGTAAAACCCTAGTTTGAAGCATTAACCCTAATGTTAAACCCTAGTTTGAAACCCTAACCCTAATGATAAACCCTATTTTGAAACCCTAACCCTAAATTGAAAACCTAGTTTGAAACCCTAACCCTAATGTAAAACCCTAGTTTGAAACCCTAACCCTAACGATAAACCCTAGTTTGAACCCCTAAACCTAAATTGAAAACCTAGTTTGAAACTCTAACCCTAATGTAAAACCCTAGTTTGATACCCTAACCTTAATGTAAAACCCTAATTTGTAACCCTAACCCTAATGTAAAACCCTAGTTTGAAACCCTAACCTTAATGTAAAACCCTAGTTTGAAACCCCAAACCTAATTTGAAACCATAGTTTGAAACCCTAACCCTAATGTAAAACCCTACTTTGAAACCCTAACTCTAATGTAAAACCCTAGTGTGAAACCCTAAACCTAATTTTAAACCCCTGTTTTGAAACCCTAACCCTAATTTGAAACCCTAGTTTGTAACCCTAACCATAATGTAAAACCCTAGTTTGTAGCCCTAACCATAATGTAAAACCCTCATTTGAAACCCTAACCCTAATGTAAAACCCTAGTTTGAAACCCTAACCCTAATTTGAAACCCTAACCCTTATTTAAAACCCCTGTTTTGAAACCCTAACCCTAATGTAAAACGCTTGTTTGAAACCCTAACCCTAATGTCAAACCCTAGTTTGAAACCCTAACCCTAATGTTAAACCGTAGTTTGAAACCATAACCCTAATGTAAAACCGTAGTTTGAAACCATAACCCTAATGTAAAACCCTAGTTTGAAGCACTAACCCTAATGTAAAACCCTAATTTGAAGCACTAACCCTAATGTAAAACCCTAGTTTGAAACCATAACCCTAATGTAAAACCGTAGTTTGAAACCATAACCCTAATGTAAAACCCTAGTTTGAAGCACTAACCCTAATGTAAAACCCTAATTTGAAGCACTAACCCTAATGTAAAACCCTAGTTTGAAACCCTAACCCTAATGTAAAACCCTAGTTTGAAACCCCAAACCTAATTTAAAACCATAGTTTGAAACCCTAACCCTTGTCAGAAGATGGGGGCTTTAGGACCCAGATGCGGGAAAATAAATGGAACTAACAAAACATGAATCTATACATGGCAAAACAACTTAGGCAAAACAAACAGCATGACAAGGTTCCTGACAAGGCAAAAAGGTCAGCGTGACGTGACGTAGCGAAAGACTTACGACAATGGCAACAACAACAGCAACAATGAACCGACACAGACAGGGGGGAAAAAAGCTGACAAAATACACCAACACTAATGACATAACAAGACACACCTGGCTGAGGGCACTGATTGGATGACACATGAGGGTAATGGGGAAACAATCACGAATAAGGGTTGACACACACACAACATGAGGAAGGGCAAGTGACCAGAAACGAGAGGAATCAATTTTCAAACTAAAACAGGAAATGACAAGACAAGGGAAACACACAAGGAAAACAGAAGCTAAACATGACCGGACTAAACAAGACTCAAAATAAACATGACAACCCTAATGTAAAACCCTAGTTTGAAACCCCAAACCTAATTTAAAACCATAGTTTGTAACCCTAACCCTTGTCAGAAGGTGGGGGCTTTAGGACCCAGATGCGGGAACATAAATGGAACTAACAAAACATGAATCTATACATGGCAAAACAACTTAGGCAAAACAAACAGCATGACAAGGTTCCTGACAAGGCAAAAAGGTCAGCGTGACGTGACGTGGCGAAAGACTTACGACAATGGCAACAACAACAGCAACAATGAACCGACACAGACAGGTGGGAAAAAAGCCGACAAAATACACCAACACTAATGACATAACAAGACACACCTGGCTGAGGGCACTGATTGGATGACACATGAGGGTAATGGGGAAACAATCACGAATCAGGGTTGACACACACACAACACGAGGAAGGACAAGTGACCAGAAACGAGAGGAATAAATTTTCAAACTAAAACAGGAAATGACAAGACAAGGGGAACACACAAGGAAAACAGAAGCTAAACATGACCGGACTAAACAAGACTGAAAATAAACATGACAACCCTAATGTAAAACCCTAGTTTGAAACCCCAAACCTAATTTGAAACCATAGTTTGAAACACTAACCCTAATGTAAAACCCTACTTTGAAACCCTAACCCTAATGTAAAACCCGTGTGAAACCCTAACCCTAATTTTAAACCCCTGTTTTGAAACCCTAACAGTAATGTAAAACCCTAGTTTGAAACCCTAACCCTAACGATAAACCCTAGTTTCAACCCCTAAACCTAAATTGAAAACCTAGTTTGAAACTCTAACCCTAATGTAAAACCCTAGTTTGATACCCTAACCTTAATGTAAAACCCTAATTTGTAACCCTAACCCTAATGTAAAACCCTAGTTTGAAACCCTAACCTTAATGTAAAACCCTAGTTTGAAACCCCAAACCTAATTTGAAACCATAGTTTGAAACCCTAACCCTAATGTAAAACCCTACTTTGAAACCCTAACTCTAATGTAAAACCCTAGTGTGAAACCCTAAACCTAATTTTAAACCCCTGTTTTGAAACCCTAACCCTAATTTGAAACCCTAGTTTGTAACCCTAACCATAATGTAAAACCCTAGTTTGTAGCCCTAACCATAATGTAAAACCCTCATTTGAAACCCTAACCCTAATGTAAAACCCTAGTTTGAAACCCTAACCCTAATTTGAAACCCTAACCCTTATTTAAAACCCCTGTTTTGAAACCCTAACCCTAATGTAAAACGCTTGTTTGAAACCCTAACCCTAATGTCAAACCCTAGTTTGAAACCCTAACCCTAATGTTAAACCGTAGTTTGAAACCATAACCCTAATGTAAAACCCTAGTTTGAAGCACTAACCCTAATGTAAAACCCTAGTTTGAAGCACTAACCCTAATGTAAAACCCTAGTTTGAAACCCTAACCCTAATGTAAAACCCTAGTTTGAAACCCCAAACCTAATTTAAAACCATAGTTTGAAACCCTAACCCTTGTCAGAAGGTGGGGGCTTTAGGACCCAGATGCGGGAAAATAAATGGAACTAACAAAACATGAATCTATACATGGCAAAACAACTTAGGCAAAACAAACAGCATGACAAGGTTCCTGACAAGGCAAAAAGGTCAGCGTGACGTGACGTAGCGAAAGACTTACGACAATGGCAACAACAACAGCAACAATGAACCGACACAGACAGGGGGGAAAAAAGCTGACAAAATACACCAACACTAATGACATAACAAGACACACCTGGCTGAGGGCACTGATTGGATAACACATGAGGGTAATGGGGAAACAATCACGAATAAGGGTTGACACACACACAACATGAGGAAGGGCAAGTGACCAGAAACGAGAGGAATCAATTTTCAAACTAAAACAGGAAATGACAAGACAAGGGGAACACACAAGGAAAACAGAAGCTAAACATGACCGGACTAAACAAGACTGAAAATAAACATGACAACCCTAATGTAAAACCCTAGTTTGAAACCCCAAACCTAATTTAAAACCATAGTTTGAAACCCTAACCCTTGTCAGAAGGTGGGGGCTTTAGGACCCAGATGCGGGAACATAAATGGAACTAACAAAACATGAATCTATACATGGCAAAACAACTTAGGCAAAACAAACAGCATGACAAGGTTCCTGACAAGGCAAAAAGGTCAGCGTGACGTGACGTGGCGAAAGACTTACGACAATGGCAACAACAACAGCAACAATGAACCGACACAGACAGGTGGGAAAAAAGCCGACAAAATACACCAACACTAATGACATAACAAGACACACCTGGCTGAGGGCACTGATTGGATGACACATGAGGGTAATGGGGAAACAATCACGAATCAGGGTTGACACACACACAACACGAAGAAGGACAAGTGACCAGAAACGAGAGGAATAAATTTTCAAACTAAAACAGGAAATGACAAGACAAGGGGAACACACAAGGAAAACAGAAGCTAAACATGACCGGACTAAACAAGACTGAAAATAAACATGACAACCCTAATGTAAAACCCTAGTTTGAAACCCCAAACCTAATTTGAAACCATAGTTTGAAACACTAACCCTAATGTAAAACCCTACTTTGAAACCCTAACCCTAATGTAAAACCCGTGTGAAACCCTAACCCTAATTTTAAACCCCTGTTTTGAAACCCTAACCGTAATGTAAAACCCTAGTTTGAAACCCTACCCCTAATTTGAAACCCGAGTTTGAAACCCTAACGCTAATGTAAAACACTAGTTTGCAACCCTAACCCTAATTTGAAACCCTAGTTTGAAACCCTAACCTTAATGTTAAACCCTATTTTGAAACCCTAACCCTAATGTAAAACCCTAGTTTGAAACCCCAACCCTAATGTAAAACCCTAGTTTGCAACCCTAACCCTAATGTAAAACTTTAGTTTGAAGCACTAACCCTAATGTAAAACCCTAGTTTGAAAACCTAACCCTAATGTAAAACCCTAGTGTGAAACCCTAACCCTAATTTTAAACCCCTGTTTTGAAACCCTAACCCTAATTTTAAACCCCTGTTTTGAAACCCTAAACCTAATTTGAAACCCTAGTTTGTAACCCTAACCATAATGTAAAACCCTAGTTTGTAACCCTAACCATAATGTAAAACCCTAGTTTTTAACCCTAACGCTAATGTAAAACCCTAGTTTGAAAGCCTAACCCTAATGTAAAACCCTAGTTTGAAACCCTAACCCTAATGTAAAACCCTAGTTTGAAACCCTAACCCTAATGATAAACCCTAGTTTGAAACCCTAACCCTAAATTGAAACCCTAGTTTGAAACCCTAACCCTAATGTAAAAACCTAGTTTGAAACCCTTACCCTAATGTAAAACCCTAATTTGTAACCCTAACCCTAATGTAAAACCCTAGTTTGAAACCCTAACCTTAATGTAAAACCCTAGTTTGAAACCCTAACCCTTATGTAAAACCTTAGTTTGAAGCACTAACCCTAATGTAAATCCTAGTTTTAAACCCTAACCCTTATTTGAAACCCTAGTTTGAAACCCTAACCCTAATGTAAAACCCTTGTTTGAAACCCTAACCCTAATGTAAAACCCTAGTGTGAAACCCTTACCCTAATTTTAAACCCCTGTTTTGAAACCCTAACCCTAATGTAAAACCCTAGTTTGAAGCAGTAACCCTAATGTAAAACCCTAGTTTGAAACTCTAACCCTAATTTGAAACCCTAGTTTGAAACCCTAACCCTAATGTAAAACCCTAGTTTGAAAGCGTAACCCTAATGTAAAACCCTAGTTTGAAGCATTAACCCTAATGTAAAACCCTAGTTTGAAACCCTAACGCTAACGTTAAACCCGAGTTTGTAACCCTAACGCTAATGTAAAACCATAGTTTGAAACCCTTACCTTAATGTAAAACCCTAGTTTGAAACCCTAACCCTAATGTAAAACCCTAGTTTGAAGCACTAACCCTAATGTCAAACCCTAGTTTGAAACCCTAACCCTAATGTAAAACCTTAGTTTGTAAACCTAATCCTAATGTAAAACCTCAAATTGAAACCCAAACCCTATTTTGAAACCCTAACCCTAATTTGAAACCCTAGTTTGAAACCCTAACCCTAATGTAAAACCCTACTTTGAAACCCTAACCCTAATGTAAAACCCGTGTGAAACCCTAACCCTAATTTTAAACCCCTGTTTTGAAACCCTAACCGTAATGTAAAACCCTAGTTTGAAACCCTACCCCTAATTTGAAACCCGAGTTTGAAATTCTAACGCTAATGTAAAACCCTAGTTTGCAACCCTAACCCTAATTTGAAACCCTAGTTTGAAATCCTAACCTTAATGTTAAACCCTATTTTGAAACCCTAACCCTAATGTAAAACCCTAGTTTGAAACCCCAACCCTAATGTAAAACCCTAGTTTGCAACCCTAACCCTAATGTAAAACCTTAGTTTGAAGCACTAACCCTAATGTAAAACCCTAGTTTGAAAACCTAACCCTAATGTAAAACCCTAGTGTGAAACCCTAACCCTAATTTTAAACCCCTGTTTTGAAACCCTAACCCTAATTTTAAACCCCTGTTTTGAAACCCTAAACCTAATTTGAAACCCTAGTTTGTAACCCTAACCATAATGTAAAACCCTAGTTTGTAACCCTAACCATAATGTAAAACCCTAGTTTTTAACCCTAACGCTAATGTAAAACCCTAGTTTGAAAGCCTAACCCTAATGTAAAACCCTAGTTTGAAGCATTAACCCTAATGTAAAACCCTAGTTTGAAACCCTAACCCTAATGTTAAACCCTAGTTTGAAACCCTAACCCTAATGTAAAACCCTAGTTTGAAACCCTAACCCTAATGTAAAACCATAGTTTGAAACCCTTACCTTAATGTAAAACCCTAGTTTGAAACCCTAACCCTAATGTAAAACCCTAGTTTGAAGCACTAACCCTAATGTCAAACCCTAGTTTGAAACCCTAACCCTAATGTAAAACCTTAGTTTGTAAACCTAATCCTAATGTAAAACCTCAAATTGAAACCCAAACCCTATTTTGAAACCCTAACCCTAATTTGAAACCCTAGTTTGAAACCCTAACCCTAATGTAAAACCCTACTTTGAAACCCTAACCCTAATGTAAAACCCGTGTGAAACCCTAACCCTAATTTTAAACCCCTGTTTTGAAACCCTAACCGTAATGTAAAACCCTAGTTTGAAACCCTACCCCTAATTTGAAACCCGAGTTTGAAATTCTAACGCTAATGTAAAACCCTAGTTTGCAACCCTAACCCTAATTTGAAACCCTAGTTTGAAACCCTAACCTTAATGTTAAACCCTATTTTGAAACCCTAACCCTAATGTAAAACCCTAGTTTGAAACCCCAACCCTAATGTAAAACCCTAGTTTGCAACCCTAACCCTAATGTAAAACCTTAGTTTGAAGCACTAACCCTAATGTAAAACCCTAGTTTGAAAACCTAACCCTAATGTAAAACCCTAGTGTGAAACCCTAACCCTAATTTTAAACCCCTGTTTTGAAACCCTAACCCTAATTTTAAACCCCTGTTTTGAAACCCTAAACCTAATTTGAAACCCTAGTTTGTAACCCTAACCATAATGTAAAACCCTAGTTTGTAACCCTAACCATAATGTAAAACCCTAGTTTTTAACCCTAACGCTAATGTAAAACCCTAGTTTGAAAGCCTAACCCTAATGTAAAACCCTAGTTTGAAGCATTAACCCTAATGTAAAACCCTAGTTTGAAACCCTAACCCTAATGTTAAACCCTAGTTTGAAACCCTAACCCTAATGTAAAACCCTAGTTTGAAACCCTAACCCTAATGATAAACCCTAGTTTGAAACCCTAACCCTAAAATGAAACCCTAGTTTGAAACCCTAACCCTAATGTAAAACCCTAGTTTGAAACCCTAACCCTAATGTAAAACCCTAATTTGTAACCCTAACCCTAATGTAAAACCCTAGTTTGAAATCCTAACCTTAATGTAAAACCCTAGTTTGAAACCCTAACCCTTATGTAAAACCTTAGTTTGAAGCACTAACCCTAATGTAAATCCTAGTTTTAAACCCTAACCCTAATTTGAAACCCTAGTTTGAAACCTTAACCCTAATATAAAACCCTAGTTTGAAACCCTAACCCTAATTTGAAACCCTAGTTTGAAACCCTAACCCTAATGTAAAACCCTTGTTTGAAACCCTAACCCTAATGTAAAACCCTAGTGTGAAACCCTAACCCTAATTTTAAACCCCTGTTTTGAAACCCTAACCCTAATTTGAAACCCTAGTTTGAAACCCTTACCTTAATGTAAAACCCTAGTTTGAAACCCTAACCCTAATGTAAAACCCTAGTTTGAAGCACTAACCCTAATGTCAAACCCTAGTTTGAAACCCTAACCCTAATGTAAAACCTTAGTTTGTAAACCTAATCCTAATGTAAAACCTCAAATTGAAACCCAAACCCTATTTTGAAACCCTAACCCTAATTTGAAACCCTAGTTTGAAACCCTAACCCTAATGTAAAACCCTACTTTGAAACCCTAACCCTAATGTAAAACCCGTGTGAAACCCTAACCCTAATTTTAAACCCCTGTTTTGAAACCCTAACCGTAATGTAAAACCCTAGTTTGAAACCCTACCCCTAATTTGAAACCCGAGTTTGAAATTCTAACGCTAATGTAAAACCCTAGTTTGCAACCCTAACCCTAATTTGAAACCCTAGTTTGAAACCCTAACCTTAATGTTAAACCCTATTTTGAAACCCTAACCCTAATGTAAAACCCTAGTTTGAAACCCCAACCCTAATGTAAAACCCTAGTTTGCAACCCTAACCCTAATGTAAAACCTTAGTTTGAAGCACTAACCCTAATGTAAAACCCTAGTTTGAAAACCTAACCCTAATGTAAAACCCTAGTGTGAAACCCTAACCCTAATTTTAAACCCCTGTTTTGAAACCCTAACCCTAATTTTAAACCCCTGTTTTGAAACCCTAAACCTAATTTGAAACCCTAGTTTGTAACCCTAACCATAATGTAAAACCCTAGTTTGTAACCCTAACCATAATGTAAAACCCTAGTTTTTAACCCTAACGCTAATGTAAAACCCTAGTTTGAAAGCCTAACCCTAATGTAAAACCCTAGTTTGAAGCATTAACCCTAATGTAAAACCCTAGTTTGAAACCCTAACCCTAATGTTAAACCCTAGTTTGAAACCCTAACCCTAATGTAAAACCCTAGTTTGAAACCCTAACCCTAATGTAAAACCATAGTTTGAAACCCTTACCTTAATGTAAAACCCTAGTTTGAAACCCTAACCCTAATGTAAAACCCTAGTTTGAAGCACTAACCCTAATGTCAAACCCTAGTTTGAAACCCTAACCCTAATGTAAAACCTTAGTTTGTAAACCTAATCCTAATGTAAAACCTCAAATTGAAACCCAAACCCTATTTTGAAACCCTAACCCTAATTTGAAACCCTAGTTTGAAACCCTAACCCTAATGTAAAACCCTACTTTGAAACCCTAACCCTAATGTAAAACCCGTGTGAAACCCTAACCCTAATTTTAAACCCCTGTTTTGAAACCCTAACCGTAATGTAAAACCCTAGTTTGAAACCCTACCCCTAATTTGAAACCCGAGTTTGAAATTCTAACGCTAATGTAAAACCCTAGTTTGCAACCCTAACCCTAATTTGAAACCCTAGTTTGAAACCCTAACCTTAATGTTAAACCCTATTTTGAAACCCTAACCCTAATGTAAAACCCTAGTTTGAAACCCCAACCCTAATGTAAAACCCTAGTTTGCAACCCTAACCCTAATGTAAAACCTTAGTTTGAAGCACTAACCCTAATGTAAAACCCTAGTTTGAAAACCTAACCCTAATGTAAAACCCTAGTGTGAAACCCTAACCCTAATTTTAAACCCCTGTTTTGAAACCCTAACCCTAATTTTAAACCCCTGTTTTGAAACCCTAAACCTAATTTGAAACCCTAGTTTGTAACCCTAACCATAATGTAAAACCCTAGTTTGTAACCCTAACCATAATGTAAAACCCTAGTTTTTAACCCTAACGCTAATGTAAAACCCTAGTTTGAAAGCCTAACCCTAATGTAAAACCCTAGTTTGAAGCATTAACCCTAATGTAAAACCCTAGTTTGAAACCCTAACCCTAATGTTAAACCCTAGTTTGAAACCCTAACCCTAATGTAAAACCCTAGTTTGAAACCCTAACCCTAATGATAAACCCTAGTTTGAAACCCTAACCCTAAAATGAAACCCTAGTTTGAAACCCTAACCCTAATGTAAAACCCTAGTTTGAAACCCTAACCCTAATGTAAAACCCTAATTTGTAACCCTAACCCTAATGTAAAACCCTAGTTTGAAATCCTAACCTTAATGTAAAACCCTAGTTTGAAACCCTAACCCTTATGTAAAACCTTAGTTTGAAGCACTAACCCTAATGTAAATCCTAGTTTGAAACCCTAACCCTAATTTGAAACCCTAGTTTGAAACCTTAACCCTAATATAAAACCCTAGTTTGAAACCCTAACCCTAATTTGAAACCCTAGTTTGAAACCCTAACCCTAATGTAAAACCCTTGTTTGAAACCCTAACCCTAATGTAAACCCCTGTTTTGAAACCCTAACCCTAATGTAAAACCCTAGTTTGAAGCAGTAACCCTAATGTAAAACCCTAGTTTGAAACTCTAACCCTAATTTGAAACCCTAGTTTGAAACCCTAACCCTAATGTAAAACCCTAGTTTGAAGCATTAACCCTAATGTAAAACCCTAGTTTGAAACCCTAATGCTAACGTTAAACCCTAGGGTTAACCTTAACCCTAATGTAAAACTCTAGTTTGAAACTCTAACCCTAATGTTAAACCCTAGTTTGAAACCCTAACCCTAATGTTAAACCCTAGTTTGAAACCCTAACCCTAATGTAAAACCCTAGTGTGAAACCCTAACCCTAATTTTAAACCCCTGTTTTGAAACCCTAACCCTAATTTGAAACCCTAGTTTGAAACCCTAACCCTAATGTAAAACCCTAGTTTGAAAGCGTAACCCTAATGTAAAACCCTAGTTTGAAGCATTAACCCTAATGATAAACCCTATTTTGAAACCCTAACCCTAAATTGAAAACATAGTTTGAAACCCTAACCCTAATGTAAAACCCTAGTTTGAAACCCTAACCCTAATGATAAACCCTAGTTTGTAACTCTAAACCTAAATTGAAAACCTAGTTTGAAACCCTAACCCTAATGTTAAACCCTAGTTTGAAACCCTAACCCTAATGTAAAACCCTAATTTGTAACCCTAACCCTAATGTAAAACCCTAGTTTGAAACCCTAACCTTAATGTAAAACCCTAGTTTGAAACCCCAAACCTAATTTGAAACCATAGTTTGTAACCCTAACCATAATGTAAAACCCTAGTTTGTAACCCTAACCATAATGTAAAACCCTAGTTTGAAACACTAACCCTAATGTAAAACCCTAGTTTGAAACCCTAACCCTAATTTGAAACCCTAACCCTAATTTAAAACCCCTGTTTTGAAACCCTAACCCTAATGTAAAACCCTTGTTTGAAACCCTAACCCTAATGTAAAACCCTAGTTTGAAACCCTAACCCTAATGTTAAACCGTAGTTTGAAACCATAACCCTAATGTAAAACCATAGTTTGAAGCACTAACTCTAATGTAAAACCCTACTTTGAAACCGTAACCCTAATGTAAAACCCTACTTTGAAACCCCAAACCTAATTTAAAACCATAGTTTGAAACCCTAACCCTTGTCAGAAGGTAGGGGCTTTAGGACCCAGATGCGGGAAGGCAGAGCGAGGAGGCCGAGGTGTAGTCCAAAGAAGGTTTTAATTTCTGATCAAAAAAGCTATCCTCAAAGTACAAAATAAATGGACCTAACAAAACATGAATCTAAACATGGCAAAACAACTTAGGCAAAACAAACAGCATGACAAGGTTCCTGACAAGGCAAAAAGGTCAGCGTGACGTGACGTGGCGAAAGACTTACGACAATGGCAACAACAACAGCAACAATGAACCGACACAGACAGGGGGGAGAAAGCCGACAAAATACACCAACACTAATGAAATAACAAGACACACCTGGCTGAGGGCACTGATTGGATGACACATGAGGGTAATGGGGAAACAATCATGAATCAGGGTTGACACACACAAAAAAGGAGGGAGGGCAAGTGACCAGAAACGAGAGGAGTCAATTTTCAATCTAAAACAGGAAATGACAAGACAAGGGGAACACACAAGGAAAACACAAGCTAAACAAGAAACTAAGAAATAAAACATGACAACCCTAATGTAAAACCCTAGTTTGAAACCCCAAACCTAATTTGAAACAATAGTTTGAAACCATAACCCTAATGTAAAACCCTACTTTGAAACCCTAACCCTAATGTAACACCCTAGTGTGAAACCCTAACCCAAATTTTAAACCCCTGTTTTGAAACCCTAACCCTATTTTGAAACCCTAGTTTGAAACCCTAACCGTAATGTAAAATCATAGTTTGAAACCCTACCCCTAATTTGAAACCCGAGTTTGAAACCCTAACGCTAATGTAAAACCCTAGTTTGCAACCCTCACCCTAATTTGAAACCCTAATTTGAAACCCTAGTTTGAAACCCTAACCCTAATGTAAAACCTTAGTTTGAAACCCTAACCCTAATGTAAATCCCTAGTTTGAAACCCTAACCCTAATTTAAAACCCTAATTTGTAACCCTTACCCTAATGTAAAAACCTAGTTTGAAACACTAACCTTAATGTAAAACCCTAGTTTTAAACCCTAACCCTAATGTAAAACCTTAGTTTGAAGCACTAACCCTAATGTAAAACCCAAGTTTGAAACCCTAACCCTAATGTAAAACCCTAGTTTGAAACCCTAACCTTAATGTAAAACCCTAGTTTGAAACCCTAACCCTAATGATAAACCCTAGTTTGAAACCCTAACCCTAATTTGAAACCCTAGTTTGAAACCCTAACCCTAATGTAAAACCCTAGTTTGAAACCCTAACCCTAATGTAAAACCCTAATTTGTAACCCTAACCCTAATGTAAAACCCTAGTTTGAAACCCTAACCTTAATGTAAAACCCTAGTTTGAAACCCCAAACCTAATTTCAAACCATAGTTTGAAACCCTAACCCTAATGTAAAACCCTACTTTGAAACCCTAACTCTAATGTAAAACCCTAGTGTGAAACCCTAACCCTAAATTTAAACCCCTGTTTTGAAACCCTAACCCTAATTTAAAACCCCTGTTTTGAAACCCTAACCCTAATGTAAAACCCTTGTTTGAAACCCTAACCCTAATGTTAAAGCCTAGTTTGAAACCCTAACCCTAATGTAAAACCCTAGTGTGAAACCCTAACCCAAATTTTAAACCCCTGTTTTGAAACCCTAACCCTTATTTGAAACCCTAGTTTGAAACCCTAACCGTAATGTAAAACCCTAGTTTGAAGCACTAACCCTAATGTAAAACCCTAGTTTGAAACCCTAACCCTAATGTAAAACCCTAGTTTGAAACCCCAAACCTAATTTAAAACCATAGTTTGAAACCCTAACCCTTGTCAGAAGGTGGGGGCTTTAGGACCCAGATGCGGGAAAATAAATGGAACTAACAAAACATGAATCTATACATGGCAAAACAACTTAGGCAAAACAAACAGCATGACAAGGTTCCTGACAAGGCAAAAAGGTCAGCGTGACGTGACGTGGTGAAAGACTTACGACAATGGCAACAACAACAGCAACAATGAACCGACACAGACAGGGGGGAAAAAAGCCGACAAAATACACCAACACTAATGACATAACAAGACACACCTGGCTGAGGGCACTGATTGGATGACACATGAGGGTAATGGGGAAACAATCATGAATCAGGGTTGACACACACACAACACGAGGAAGGGCAAGTGACCAGAAACGAGAGGAGTATATTTTCAAACTTATACAGGAAATGACAAGACAAGGGGAACACACAAGGAAAACAGAAGCTAAACATGACCGGACTAAACAAGACTGAAAATAAACATGACAACCCTAATGTAAAACCCTAGTTTGAAACCCCAAACCTAATTTGAAACCATAGTTTGAAACACTAACCCTAAAGTTAAACCCTAGTTTGAAACCCTAACCCTAACCCTAATGTAAAACCCTTGTTTGAAACCCTAACCCTAATGTAAAACCCTAGTTTGGAACCCAAACCCTAAAGTTAAACCCTAGTTTGAAACCCTAACCCTAATGTAAAACCCTAGTGTGAAACCCTAACCCTAATTTTAAACCCCTGTTTTGAAACCCTAACCCTAATGTAAAACCCTAGTTTGAAACCCTAACCCTAATGTAAAACCATAGTTTGAAACCCTTACCTTAATGTAAAACCCTAGTTTGAAACCCTAACCCTAATGTAAAACCCTAGTTTGAAGCACTAACCCTAATGTCAAACCCTAGTTTGAAACCCTAACCCTAATGTAAAACCTTAGTTTGTAAACCTAATCCTAATGTAAAACCTCAAATTGAAACCCAAACCCTATTTTGAAACCCTAACCCTAATTTGAAACCCTAGTTTGAAACCCTAACCCTAATGTAAAACCCTTGTTTGAAACACTAACCCTAATGTAAACCCTAGTTTGTAACCTTAACCCTAATGTAAAACTCTAGTTTGAAACCCTAACCCTAATGTTAAACCCTAGTTTGAAACCCTAACCCTAATGTTAAACCCTAGTTTGAAACCCTAACCCTAATGTAAAACCCTAGTGTGAAACCCTAACCCTAATTTTAAACCCCTGTTTTGAAACCCTAACCCTAATGTAAAACCCTAGTTTGAAGCAGTAACCCTAATGTAAAACCCCTGAGTTTGAAACTCTAACCCTAATTTGAAACCCTAGTTTGAAACCCTAACCCTAATGTAAAACCCTAGTTTGAAAGCGTAACCCTAATGTAAAACCCTAGTTTGAAGCATTAACCCTAATGATAAACCCTATTTTGAAACCCTAACCCTAAATTGAAAACATAGTTTGAAACCCTAACCCTAATGTAAAACCCTAGTTTGAAACCCTAACCCTAATGATAAACCCTAGTTTGTAACTCTAAACCTAAATTGAAAACCTAGTTTGAAACCCTAACCCTAATGTAAAACCCTAGTTTGAAACCCTAACCCTAATGTAAAACCCTAATTTGTAACCCTAACCCTAATGTAAAACCCTAGTGTGAAACCCTAACCTTAAAGTAAAACCCTAGTTTGAAACCCCAAACCTAATTTGAAACCATAGTTTGAAACCCTAACCCTAATGTAAAACCCAAGTTTGTAACCCTAACCATAATGTAAAACCCTAGTTTGTAACCCTAACCATAATGTAAAACACTAGTTTGAAACACTAACCCTAATGTAAAACCCTAGTTTGAAACCCTAACCCTAATTTGAAACCCTAACCCTAATTTAAAACCCCTGTTTTGAATCCCTAACCCTAATGTAAAACCCTTGTTTGAAACCCTAACCCTAATGTAAAACCCTAGTTTGAAACCCTAACCCTAATGTTAAACCGTAGTTTGAAACCATAACCCTAATGTAAAACCCTAGTTTGAAACCCTAACCCTAATGTAAAACCCTAATTTGTAACCCTAACCCTAATGTAAAACCCTAGTTTGAAACCCTAACCTTAATGTAAAACCCTAGTTTGAAACCCCAAACCTAATTTCAAACCATAGTTTGAAACCCTAACCCTAATGTAAAACCCTACTTTGAAACCCTAACTCTAATGTAATACCCTAGTGTGAAACCCTAACCCTAAATTTAAACCCCTGTTTTGAAACCATAACCCTAATTTAAAACCCCTGTTTTGAAACCCTAACCCTAATGTAAAACCCTTGTTTGAAACCCTAACCCTAATGTTAAAGCCTAGTTTGAAACCCTAACCCTAATGTAAAACCCTAGTGTGAAACCCTAACCCAAATTTTAAACCCCTGTTTTGAAACCCTAACCCTAATTTGAAACCCTAGTTTGAAACCCTAACCGTAATGTAAAACCCTAGTTTGAAGCACTAACCCTAATGTAAAACCCTAGTTTGAAACCCTAACCCTAATGTAAAACCCTAGTTTGAAACCCCAAACCTAATTTGAAACCATAGTTTGAAACACTAACCCTAAAGTTAAACCCTAGTTTGAAACCCTAACCCTAACCCTAATGTAAAACCCTTGTTTGAAACCCTAACCCTAATGTAAAACCCTAGTTTGGAACCCAAACCCTAAAGTTAAACCCTAGTTTGAAACCCTAACCCTAATGTAAAACCCTAGTGTGAAACCCTAACCCTAATTTTAAACCCCTGTTTTGAAACCCTAACCCTAATGTAAAACCCTAGTTTGAAACCCTAACCCTTATGTAAAACCCTAGTTTGAAAACCTAAGCCTAATTTGAAACCCTTGTTTGAAACCCTATCCCTAATGTAAAACCCTAGTGTGAAACCCTAGTGTGAAACCCTAACCCTAATTTTAAACCCCTGTTTTGAAACCCTAACCCTAATGTAAAACCCTAGTTTGAAGCAGTAACCCTAATGTAATACCCCTGAGTTTGAAACTCTAACCCTAATTTGAAACCCTAGTTTGAAACCCTAACCCTAATGTAAAACCCTAGTTTGAAAGCGTAATCCTAATGTAAAACCCTAGTTTGAAGCATTAACCCTAATGTAAAACCCTAGTTTGGAACCCTAACCATAATGTTAAACCCTAGTTTGAAACCCTAACCCTAATGAAAAAACCCTAGTTTGAACCCTAACCCTATAAATAAACCCTATTTTGAAACCCTAACCCTAAATTGAAAACCTAGTTTGAAACCCTAACCCTAATGTAAAACCCTAGTTTGAAACCCTAACCCTAATGATAAACCCTAGTTTGAACCCCTAAACCTAAATTGAAAACCTAGTTTGAAACTCTAACCCTAATGTTAAACCCTAGTTTGATACCCTAATCTTAATATAAAACCCTACTTTGAAACCCTAACTCTAATGTAAAACCCTAGTGTGAAACCCTAACCCTAATTTTAAACCCCTGTTTTGAAACCCTAACCCTAATTTGAAACCCTAGTTTGTAACCCTAACCATAATGTAAAACCCTAGTTTGTAACCCTAACCATAATGTAAAACCCTAGTTTGAAACCCTAACCCTAATGTAAAACCCTAGTTTGAAACCCTAACCCTAATTTGAAATCCTAACCCTTATTTAAAACCCCTGTTTTGAAACCCTAACCCTAATGTAAAACGCTTGTTTGAAACCCTAACCCTAATGTCAAACCCTAGTTTGAAACCCTAACCCTAATATTAAACCGTAGTTTGAAACCATAACCCTAATGTAAAACCCTAGTTTGAAGCACTTATCCTAATGTAAAACCCTAGTTTGAAGCACTAACCCTAATGTAAAACCCTAGTTTGAAACCCTAATCCTAATTTGAAACCATAGTTTGAAACCCAAACCCTAATGTAAAACCCTAGTTTGTAACCCTAATCCTAATGTAAAACCTCAATTTGAAACCCTAACCCTAATTTGAAACCCTAGTTTGAAACCCTAACCCTTATGTAAAACCCTAGTTTGAAACCCTAACCCTAATGTAAAACCCTAGTTTGTAACCCTAACCCTAATGTAAAACCCTAGTTTGAAAGCATAACCCTATCGTAAAACCCTAGTTTGAAGCATTAACCCTAATGTAAAACCCTAGTTTTAAACCCTAACCCTAATGTTAAACCCTAGTTTGAAACCCTAACCCTAATGTAAAACCCTCGTTTGAAACCCTAACCCTAATGATAAACCCTAGATTGAAACCCTAACCCTAAATTGAAACCCTAGTTTGAAACACTAACCCTAATGTAAAACCCTAGTTTGAAACCCTAACCCTAATGTAAAACCCTAATTTGTAACCCTAACCCTAAATTGAAACCCTAGTTTGAAACACTAACCCTAATGTAAAACCCTAGTTTGAAACCCTAACCCGAATGTAAAACCTTAGTTTGAAGCACTAATCCTAATGTAAAACCCTAGTTTGAAACCCTAACCCTAATTTGAAACCCTAGTTTGAAACCCTAACCCTAATTTGAAACCCTAGTTTGAAACCCTAACCCTAATGTAAAACCCTACTTTGAAACCCTAACCCTAATGTAAAACCCGTGTGAAACCCTAACCCTAATTTTAAACCCCTGTTTTGAAACCCTTACCGTAATGTAAAACCCTAGTTTGAAACCCTACCCCTAATTTGAAACCCGAGTTTGAAACCCTAACGCTAATGTAAAACCCTAGTTTGCAACCCTAACCCTAATTTGAAACCCTAGTTTAAAACCCTAACCTTAATGTTAAACCCTATTTTGAAACCCTAACCCTAATGTAAAACCCTAGTTTGAAACCCCAACCCTAATGTAAAACCCTAGTTTGAAACCCCAAACCTAATTTGAAACCATAATTTGAAACCCTAACCCTAATGTAAAACCCTAGTTTGTAACCCTAATCCTAATGTAAAACCTCAATTTGAAACCCAAACCCTAATTTGAAACCCTAGTTTGAAACCCAAATCTAATGTAAAACCCTAGTTTGAAACCCTAAACCTAATTTAAAAGCCCTGTTTTGAAACCCTAACCCTAATGTAAAACCCTTGTTTGAAACCCTAACCCTAATGTAAAACCCTTGTTTGAAACCCAAACCCTAATTTGAAACCCTAGTTTGAAACCCTAACCCTAATATAAAACCCTAGTTTGAAACCCTAACCCTAATTATAAACCCTAGTTTGAAACCCTAACCCTAATGTAAAACCCTAGTTTGAAACCCTAACCCTAATGATAAACCCTAGTTTAAAACCCTAACCCTAATTTGAAACCCTAGTTTGAAACCCTAACCCTAATGTAAATCCCTAGTTTGAAACCCTAACCCTAATGTAAAACCCTAGTTTGTAACCCTAACCCTAATGTAAAACCCTAGTTTGAAAGCCTAACCCTATCGTAAAACCCTAGTTTGAAGCATTAACCCTAATGTAAAACCCTAGTTTGAAACCCTAACCCTAATGTTAAACCCTAGTTTGAAACCCTAACCCTAATGATAAACCCTAGTTTGAAACCCTAACCCTAAATTGAAACCCTAGTTTGAAACACTAACCCTAATGTAAAACCCTAGTTTGAAACCCTAACCCTAATGTAAAACCCTAATTTGTAACCCTAACCCTAATGTAAAACCCTAGTTTGAAACCCTAACCCTAATGTAAAACCTTAGTTTGAAGCACTAATCCTAATGTAAAACCCTAGTTTGAAACCCTAACCCTAATTTGAAACCCTAGTTTGAAACCCTAACCCTAATTTGAAACCCTAGTTTGAAACGCTAACCCTAATGTAAAACCCTAGTTTGAAACCCTAACCCTAATTTGAAACCCTAGTTTGAAACCTTAACCCTAATATAAAACCCTAAATTGAAACCCTAACCCTAATTTGAAACCCTAGTTTGAAACCCTAACCCTAATGTAAAACCCTTTTTTGAAACCCTAACCCTAATGTAAAACCCTAGTTTGGCACCCTAACCCTAAAGTTAAACCCTAGTTTGAAACCCTAACCCTAATGTAAAACCCTACTGTGAAACCCTAACCCTAATTTTAAACCCCTGTTTTGAAACCCTAACCCTAATGTAAAACCCTAGTTTGAAGCAGTAACCCTAATGTAAAACCCTAGTTTGAAACTCTAACCCTAATTTGAAACCCTAGTTTGAAACTCTAACCCTAATTTGAAACCCTAGTTTGAAACCCTAACCCTAATGTAAAACCCTAGTTTGAAAGCGTAACCCTAATGTAAAACCCTAGTTTGAAGCATTAACCCTAATGTAAAACCCTAGGTTGAAACCCTAACCCTAACGTTAAACCCTAGTTTGAAACCCTAAACCGAATGTAAAACCCTAGTTTGAAAACCTAACCCTAATGATAAACCCTAGTTTGAAACCCTAACCCTAAATTGAAAACCTAGTTTGAAACCCTAACCCTAATGTAAAACCCTAGTTTGAAACCCTAACCCTAATGATAAACCCTAGTTTGAAACCCTAACCCTAAATTGAAAACCTAGTTTGAAACCCTAACCTTAATGTAAAACCCTAGTTTGAAACCCTAACCCTAATGTAAAACTTTAGTTTGAAGCACTAAACCTAATGTAAAACACTAGTTTGAAACCCTTACCCTAATGTAAAACCCTAGTTTGAAACCCTAACCTTAATGTAAAACCCTAGTTTGAAACCCTAACCCTAATGATAAACCCTAGTTTGAAACCCTAACCCTAATTTGAAACCCTAGTTTGAAACCCTAACCCTAATGTTAAACCCTAGTTTGAAACCCTAACCCTAATTTGAAACCCTAGTTTGAAACCTTAACCCTAATATTAAACCCTAGTTTGAAACCCCAACCCTAATTTGAAACCCTAACCCTAATGTAAAACCCTTGTTTGAAACCCTAACCCTAATGTAAAAACCCTAGTTTGTAACCTTAACCCTAATGTAAAACCCTAGTTTGAAACCCTAACCTTAATGTTAAACCCTAGTTTGAAACCCTAACCCTAATGTAAAACCCTAGTGTGAAACCCTAACCCTAAATTTAAACCCCTGTTTTGTAACCCTAACCCTAATGTAAAACCCTTGTTTGAAACCCTAACCCTAATGTAAAACCCTAGTTTGAAACCCTAAGCCCAATTTAAAACCCTAGTTTGAAACCCTAACCCTAATGTAAAACCCTAGTTTGAAGCATTAACCCTAATGTAAAACCCCTGAGTTTGAAACTCTAACCCTAATTTGAAACCCTAGTTTGAAAGCGTAACCCTAATGTAAAACCCTAGTTTGAAAGCGTAACCCTAATGTAAAACCCTAGTTTGAAGCATTAACCCTAATGTAAAACCCTAGTTTGAAACCCTAACCATAATGTTAAACCCTAGTTTGAAAGCCTAATCCTAATGTAAAACCCTAGTTTGAAACCCTAACCATAATGATAAACCCTATTTTGAAACCCTAACCCTAAATTGAAAACCTAGTTTGAAACCCTAACCCTAATGTAAAACCCTAGTTTGAAACCCTAACCCTAATGATAAACCCTAGTTTGAAACCCTAAACCTAAATTGAAAACCTAGTTTGAAACCCTAACCCTAATGTAAAACCCTAGTTTGAAACCCTAACCTTAACGTAAAACCCTAGTTTGAAACCCCAAACCTAATTTGAATCCATAGTTTGAAACCCTAACCCTAATGTAAAACCCTACTTTGAAACCTGAACTCTAATGTAAAACCCTAGTGTGAAACCCTAACCCTAATTTTAAACCCCTGTTTTGAAACCCTAACCCTAATTTGAAACCCTAGTTTGTAACCCTAACCATAATGTAAAACCCTAGTTTGTAACCCTAACCATAATGTAAAACCCTAGTTTGAAACCCTAACCCTAATGTAAAAGCCTAGTTTGAAACCCTAACCCTAATTTGAAACCCTAACCCTAATTTAAAACCCCTGTTTTGAAACCCTAACCCTAATGTAAAACCCTTGTTTGAAACCCTAACCCTAATGTAAAACCCTAGTTTGAAACCCTAACCCTAATGTTAAACCGTAGTTTGAAAGCGTAACCCGAATGTAAAACCCTAGTTTGAAGCACTAACCCTAATGTAAAACCCCTGAGTTTGAAATTCTAACCCTAATTTGAAACCCTAGTTTGAAAGCGTAACCCTAATGTAAAACCCTAGTTTGAAAGCGTAACCCTAATGTAAAACCCTAGTTTGAAGCATTAACCCTAATGTAAAACCCTAGTTTGAAACCCTAACCCTAACGTTAAACCCTACTTTGTAACCCTAACCCTAATGTAAAACCATAGTTTAAAACCCTTACCTTAATGTAAAACCCTAGTTTGAAACCCTAACCCTAAAGTAAAACCCTAGTTTGAAGCACTAACCCTAATGTCAAAGCCTAGTTTGAAACCCTAACCCTAATGTAAAACCCTAGTTTGAAACCCCAAACCTAATTTGAAACCATAGTTTGAAACCCTAACCCTAATGTAAAACCCTAGTTTGTAAACCTAATCCTAATGTAAAACCTCAAATTGAAACCCAAACCCTAATTTGAAACCCTAGTTTGAAACCCTAAACCTAATGTAAAACCCTAGTTTGAAACCCTAACCCTAATTTAAAACCCCTGTTTTGAAACCCTAACCCTAATGTAAAACCCTTGTTTGAAACCCTAACCCTAATGTAAAACCCTTGTTTGAAACCCTAACCCTAATGTAAAACCCTAGTTTGAAACCCTAACCCTAATGTTAAACCGTAGTTTGAAAGCGTAACCCGAATGTAAAACCCTAGTTTGAAGCACTAACCCTAATGTAAAACCCCTGAGTTTGAAACTCTAACCCTAATTTGAAACCCTAGTTTGAAAGCGTAACCCTAATGTAAAACCCTAGTTTGAAAGCGTAACCCTAATGTAAAACCCTAGTTTGAAGCATTAACCCTAATGTAAAACCCTAGTTTGAAACCCTAACCCTAACGTTAAACCCTACTTTGTAACCCTAACCCTAATGTAAAACCCTAGTTTGAAACCCTAAGCCCAATTTAAAACCCTAGTTTGAAACCCTAACCCTAATGTAAAACCCTAGTTTGAAGCATTAACCCTAATGTAAAACCCCTGAGTTTGAAACTCTAACCCTAATTTGAAACCCTAGTTTGAAAGCGTAACCCTAATGTAAAACCCTAGTTTGAAAGCGTAACCCTAATGTAAAACCCTAGTTTGAAGCATTAACCCTAATGTAAAACCCTAGTTTGAAACCCTAACCATAATGTTAAACCCTAGTTTGAAAGCCTAATCCTAATGTAAAACCCTAGTTTGAAACCCTAACCATAATGATAAACCCTATTTTGAAACCCTAACCCTAAATTGAAAACCTAGTTTGAAACCCTAACCCTAATGTAAAACCCTAGTTTGAAACCCTAACCCTAATGATAAACCCTAGTTTGAAACCCTAAACCTAAATTGAAAACCTAGTTTGAAACCCTAACCCTAATGTAAAACCCTAGTTTGAAACCCTAACCTTAACGTAAAACCCTAGTTTGAAACCCCAAACCTAATTTGAATCCATAGTTTGAAACCCTAACCCTAATGTAAAACCCTACTTTGAAACCTGAACTCTAATGTAAAACCCTAGTGTGAAACCCTAACCCTAATTTTAAACCCCTGTTTTGAAACCCTAACCCTAATTTGAAACCCTAGTTTGTAACCCTAACCATAATGTAAAACCCTAGTTTGTAACCCTAACCATAATGTAAAACCCTAGTTTGAAACCCTAACCCTAATGTAAAAGCCTAGTTTGAAACCCTAACCCTAATTTGAAACCCTAACCCTAATTTAAAACCCCTGTTTTGAAACCCTAACCCTAATGTAAAACCCTTGTTTGAAACCCTAACCCTAATGTAAAACCCTAGTTTGAAACCCTAACCCTAATGTTAAACCGTAGTTTGAAAGCGTAACCCGAATGTAAAACCCTAGTTTGAAGCACTAACCCTAATGTAAAACCCCTGAGTTTGAAATTCTAACCCTAATTTGAAACCCTAGTTTGAAAGCGTAACCCTAATGTAAAACCCTAGTTTGAAAGCGTAACCCTAATGTAAAACCCTAGTTTGAAGCATTAACCCTAATGTAAAACCCTAGTTTGAAACCCTAACCCTAACGTTAAACCCTACTTTGTAACCCTAACCCTAATGTAAAACCATAGTTTGAAACCCTTACCTTAATGTAAAACCCTAGTTTGAAACCCTAACCCTAAAGTAAAACCCTAGTTTGAAGCACTAACCCTAATGTCAAAGCCTAGTTTGAAACCCTAACCCTAATGTAAAACCCTAGTTTGAAACCCCAAACCTAATTTGAAACCATAGTTTGAAACCCTAACCCTAATGTAAAACCCTAGTTTGTAAACCTAATCCTAATGTAAAACCTCAAATTGAAACCCAAACCCTAATTTGAAACCCTAGTTTGAAACCCTAAACCTAATGTAAAACCCTAGTTTGAAACCCTAACCCTAATTTAAAACCCCTGTTTTGAAACCCTAACCCTAATGTAAAACCCTTGTTTGAAACCCTAACCCTAATGTAAAACCCTTGTTTGAAACCCTAACCCTAATGTAAAACCCTAGTTTGAAACCCTAACCCTAATGTTAAACCGTAGTTTGAAAGCGTAACCCGAATGTAAAACCCTAGTTTGAAGCACTAACCCTAATGTAAAACCCCTGAGTTTGAAACTCTAACCCTAATTTGAAACCCTAGTTTGAAAGCGTAACCCTAATGTAAAACCCTAGTTTGAAAGCGTAACCCTAATGTAAAACCCTAGTTTGAAGCATTAACCCTAATGTAAAACCCTAGTTTGAAACCCTAACCCTAACGTTAAACCCTACTTTGTAACCCTAACCCTAATGTAAAACCATAGTTTGAAACCTTTACCTTAATGTAAAACCCTAGTTTGAAACCCTAACCCTAAAGTAAAACCCTAGTTTGAAGCACTAACCCTAATGTCAAAGCCTAGTTTGAAACCCTAACCCTAATATAAAACCCTAGTTTGAAACCCCAAACCTAATTTGAAACCATAGTTTGAAACCCTAACCCTAATGTAAAACCCTAGTTTGTAAACCTAATCCTAATGTAAAACCTCAAATTGAAACCCAAACCCTAATTTGAAACCCTAGTTTGAAAACCTAAACCTAATGTAAAACCCTAGTTTGAAACCCTAACCCTAATTTAAAACCCCTGTTTTGAAACCCTAACCCTAATGTAAAACCCTTGTTTGAAACCCTAACCCTAATGTAAAACCCTTGTTTGAAACACTAACCCTAAAATAAACCCTAGTTTATAACCTTAACCCTAATGTAAAACTCTAGTTTGAAACCCTAACCCTAATGTTAAACCTAGTTTGAAACCCTAACCCTAATGTAAAACCCGAGTGTGAAACCCGAACCCTAATTTTAAACCCGTTTTGAAACACTAAACCTAATGTAAAACCCTTGTTTGAAACACTAACCCTAATGTAAAACCCTAGTTTGAAACCCTAACCCTAACGTTAAACCCTAGTTTGAAACCCTAACCCTAATGTAAAACCCTAGTTTGAAACCCTAACCCTAAATTGAAAACCTAGTTTGAAACCCTAACCCTAATGTAAAACCCTAGTTTGAAACCCTAACCCTAATTATAAACCCTAGTTTGAAACCCTAACCCTAAATTGAAAACCTAGTTTGAAACCCTAACCTTAATGTAAAACCCTAGTTTGAAACCCTAACCCTAATGTAAAACTTTAGTTTGAAGCACTAAACCTAATGTAAAACACTAGTTTGAAACCCTTACCCTAATGTAAAACCCTAGTTTGAAAACCTAACCTTAATGTAAAACCCTAGTTTGAAACCCTAACCCTAATGATAAACCCTAGTTTGAAACCCTAACCCTAATTTGAAACCCTAGTTTGAAACCCTAACCCTAATGTAAAACCCTAGTTTGAAACCCTAACCCTAATTTGAAACCCTAGTTTGAAACCTTAACCCTAATATAAAACCCTTGTTTGAAACCCTAACCCTAATGTAAAACCCTAGTTTGAAACCCTAACCTTAATGTTAAACCCTAGTTTGAAACCCTAACCCTAATGTAAAACCCTAGTGTGAAACCCTAACCCTAATTTTAAACCCCTGTTTTGAAACACTAACACTAATGTAAAACCCTTGTTTGAAACCCTAACCCTAATGTAAAACCCTAGTTTGAAACCCTAAGCCTAATTTAAAACCCTAGTTTGAAACCCTAACCCTAATGTAAAACCCTAGTTTGAAGCAGTAACCCTAATGTAAAACCCCTGAGTTTGAAACTCTAACCCTAATTTGAAACCCTAGTTTGAAAGCGTAACCCTAATGTAAAACCCTAGTTTGAAAGCGTAACCCTAATGTAAAACCCTAGTTTAAAGCATTAACCCTAATGTAAAACCCTAGTTTGAAACACTAACCTTAATGTTAAACCCTAGTTTGAAACCCTAATCCTAATGTAAAACCCTAGTTTGAAACCCTAACCATAATGATAAACCCTATTTTGAAACCCTAATCCTAAATTGAAAACCTAGTTTGAAACCCTAACCCTAATGTAAAACCCGAGTTTGAAACCCCAAACCTAATTTGAAACCATAGTTTGAAACACTAACCCTAATGTAAAACCCTAGTTTGAAACCCTAACCTTAATGTAAAACCCTAGTTTGAAACCCCAAACCTAATTTGAAACCATAGTTTGAAACCCTAACCCTAATGTAAAACCCTACTTTGAAACCCGAACTCTAATGTAAAACCCTAGTGTGAAAACCTAACCCTAATTTTAAACCCCTGTTTTGAAACCCTAACCTTAATTTGAAACCCTAGTTTGTAACCCTAACCATAATGTAAAACCCTAGTTTGTAACACTAACCATAATGTAAAACCCTAGTTTGAAACCCTAACCCTAATGTAAAAGCCTAGTTTGAAACCCTAACCCTAATTTGAAACCCTAAACCTAATTTAAAACCCCTGTTTTGAAACCCTAATGTAAAACCCTTGTTTGAAACCCTAACCCTAATGTAAAACCCTAGTTTGAAACCCTAACCCTAATGTAAAACGCTTGTTTGAAACCCTAACCCTAATGTCAAACCCTAGTTTGAAACCCTAACCCTAATGTTAAACCGTAGTTTGAAACCATAACCCTAATGTAAAAACCTAGTTTGAAGCACTAACCCTAATGTAAAACCCTAGTTTGAAGCACTAACCCTAAAGTAAAACCCTAGTTTGAAACCCTAACCCTAATGTAAAACCCTAGTTTGAAACCCCAAACCTAATTTAAAACCATAGTTTGAAACCCTAACCCTTGTCAGAAGGTGGGGGCTTTAGGACCCAGATGCGGGAAAATAAATGGAACTAACAAAACATGAATCTATACATGGCAAAACAACTTAGGCAAAACAAACAGCATGACAAGGTTCCTGACAAGGCAAAAAGGTCAGCGTGACGTGACGTAGCGAAAGACTTACGACAATGGCAACAACAACAGCAACAATGAACCGACACAGACAGGGGGGAAAAAAGCTGACAAAATACACCAACACTAATGACATAACAAGACACACCTGGCTGAGGGCACTGATTGGATGACACATGAGGGTAATGGGGAAACAATCACGAATCAGGGTTTACACACACACAACATGAGGAAGGGCAAGTGACCAGAAACGAGAGGAATCAATTTTCAAACTAAAAGAGGAAATGACAAGACAAGGGGAACACACAAGGAAAACAGAAGCTAAACATGACCAGACTAAACAAGACTGAAAATAAACATGACAACCCTAATGTAAAACCCTAGTTTGAAACCCCAAACCTAATTTGAAACCATAGTTTGAAACACTAACCCTAATGTAAAACCCTACTTTGAAACCCTAACCCTAATGTAAAACCCGTATGAAACCCTAACCCTAATTTTAAACCCCTGTTTTGAAACCCTAACCGTAATGTAAAACCCTAGTTTGAAACCCTACCCCTAATTTGAAACCCGAGTTTGAAACCCTAACGCTAATGTAAAACCCTAGTTTGCAACCCTAACCCTAATTTGAAACCCTAGTTTGAAACCCCAACCCTAATGTAAAACCCTAGTTTGAAACCCCAAACCTAATTTGAAACCATAGTTTGAAACCCTAACCCTAATGTAAAACCCTAGTTTGTAACCCTAATCCTAATGTAAAACCTCAATTTGAAACCCAAACCCTAATTTGAAACCCTAGTTTTAAACCCAAATCTAATGTAAAAGCCTAGTTTGAAACCCTAACCCTAATTTAAAACCCCTGTTTTGAAACCCTAACCCTAATGTAAAACCCTTGTTTGAAATCCTAACCCTAATGTAAAACCCTTGTTTGAAACCCAAACCCTAATTTGAAACCCTAGTTTGAAACCATAACCCTAATATAAAACCCTAGTTTGAAACCCTAACCCTAATTAGAAACCCTAGTTTGAAACCCTAACCCTAATGTAAAACCCTAGTTTGAAACCCTAACCCTAATGATAAACCCTAGTTTAAAACCCTAACCCTAAATTGAAACCCTAGTTTGAAACACTAACCCTAATGTAAAACCCTAGTTTGAAACCCTAACCCTAATGTAAAACCCTAATTTGTAACCCTAACCCTAATGTAAAACCCTAGTTTGAAACCCTAACCCTAATGATAAACCCTAGTTTGAAACCCTAAACCTTAATTGAAAACCTAGTTTGAAACCCTAACCTTAATGTAAAACCCTAGTTTGAAACCCCAAACCTAATTTGAAACCATAGTTTGAAACCCTAACCCTAATGTAAAACCCTACTTTGAAACCCGAACTCTAATGTAAAACCCTAGTGTGAAACCCTAACCCTAATTTTAAACCCCTGTTTTGAAACCCTAACCCTAATTTGAAACCCTAGTTTGTAACACTAACCATAATGTAAAACCCTAGTTTGTAACCCTAACCATAATGTAAAACCCTAGTTTGAAACCCTAACCCTAATGTAAAAGCCTAGTTTGAAACCCTAACCCTAATTTGAAACCCTAACCCTAATTTAAAACCCCTGTTTTGAAACCCTAACCCTAATGTAAAACCCTTGTTTGAAACCCTAACCCTAATGTAAAACCCTAGTTTGAAACCCTAACCCTATTGTTAAACCGTAGTTTGAAACCATAACCCTAATGTAAAACCATAGTTTGAAGCACTAACCCTAATGTAAAACCCCTGAGTTTGAAACTCTAACCCTAATTTGAAACCCTAGTTTGAAAGCGTAACCCTAATGTAAAACCCTAGTTTGAAAGCGTAACCCTAATGTAAAACCCTAGTTTGAAGCATTAACCCTAATGTAAAACCCTAGTTTGAAACCCTAACCCTAACGTTAAAGCCTACTTTGTAACCCTAACCCTAATGTAAAACCATAGTTTGAAACCCTTACCTTAATGTAAAACCCTAGTTTGAAACCCTAACCCTAATTAAAACCTTAGTTTGAAGCACTAACCCTAATGTCAAAGCCTAGTTTGAAACCCTAACCCTAATGTAAAACCCTAGTTTGAAACCCCAAACCTAATTTGAAACCCTAGTTTGAAACCCTAACCCTAATGTAAAACCCTAGTTTGTAAACCTAATCCTAATGTAAAACCTTAAATTGAAACCCAAACCCTAATTTGAAACCCTAGTTTGAAACCCTAAACCTAATGTAAAACCCTAGTTTGAAATCCTAACCCTAATTTAAAACCCCTGTTTTGAAACCCTAACACTAATGTAAAACCCTTGTTTGAATCCCTAACCCTAATTTGAAACCCTAGTTTGAAACCCTAACCCTAATATAAAACCCTATTTTGAAACCCTAACCCTAATTTGAAACCCTAACCCTAATGTAAAACCCTTGTTTGAAACACTAACCCTAATGTAAACCCTAGTTTATAACATTAACCCTAATGTAAAACTCTAGTTTGAAACCCTAACCCTAATGTTAAACCCTAGTTTGAAACCCTTACCCTAATGTAAAACCCTAGTGTGAAACCCTAACCCTAATTTTAAACCCGTTTTGAAACACTAAACCTAATGTAAAACCCTTGTTTGAAACACTAACCCTAATGTAAAACCCTAGTTTGAAACCCTAACCCTAATTTGAAAACCTAGTTTGAAACCCTAACCCTAATATAAAACCCTAGTTTGAAACCCTAACCCTAATTTGAAAACCTAGTTTGAAACCTTAACCCTAATATAAAACCCTAGTTTGAAAGTCTAACCCTAATTTGAAACCCTAGTTTGAAACCCTAACCCTAATGTTAAACCCTAGTTTGAAACCCTAACCCTAATGTAAAACCCTAGGGTGAAACCCTAACCCTAATTTTAAACCCCTGTTTTGAAACCCTAACCCTAATGTAAAACCCTTGTTTGAAACCCTAACCCTAATGTAAAACCCTAGTTTGAAACCCTAAGCCTAATTTGAAACCCTTGTTTGAAACCCTAACCCTAATGTAAAACCCTAGTTTGAAACCCTAACCCTAATTTGAAACCCTAGTTTGAAACCTTAACCCTAATATAAAACCCTAGTTTGAAACCCTAACCCTAATGTTAAACCCTAGTTTGAAACCCTAACCCTAATGTAAAACCCTAGTGTGAAACCCTGACCCTAATTTTAAACCCGTTTTGAAACACTAAACCTAATGTAAAACCCTTGTTTGAAACACTAGCCCTAATGTAAAACCCTAGTTTGAAACCCTAACCCTAACGTTAAACCCTTGTTTGAAACCCTAACCCTAATGTAAAACCCTAGTTTGAAACCCTAACCCTAATGATAAACCCTAGTTTGAAACCCTAACCCTAAATTGAAAACCTAGTTTGAAACCCTAACCCTAATGTAAAACCCTAGTTTGAAACACTAACCCTAATTATAAACCCTAGTTTGAAACCCTAACCTTAAATTGAAAACCTAGTTTGAAACCCTAACCTTAATGCAAAACCCTAGTTTGAAACACTTACCCTAATGTAAAACCCTAGTTTGAAAACCTAACCTTAATGTAAAACCCTAGTTTGAAACCCTAACCCTAATGATAAACCCTAGTTTGAAACCCTAACCCTAATTTGAAACCCTAGTTTGAAACCCTAACCCTAATGTAAAACCCTAGTTTGAAACCCTAACCCTAATTTGAAACCCTAGTTTGAAACCTTAACCCTAATATAAAACCCTTGTTTGAAACCCTAACCCTAATGTAAAACCCTAGTTTGAAACCCTAACCTTAATGTTAAACCCTAGTTTGAAACCCTAACCCTAATGTAAAACCCTAGTGTGAAACCCTAACCCTAATTTTAAACCCCTGTTTTGAAACCCTAACCCTAATGTAAAACCCTTGTTTGAAACCCTAACCCTAATGTAAAACCCTAGTTTGAAACCCTAACCCTAATTTAAAACCCTAGTTTGAAACCCTAACCCTAATGTAAAACCCTAGTTTGAAGCAGTAACCCTAATGTAAAACCCCTGAGTTTGAAACTCTAACCCTAATTTGAAACCCTAGTTTGAAAGCGTAACCCTAATGTAAAACCCTAGTTTGAAAGCGTAACCATAATGTAAAACCCTAGTTTAAAGCATTAACCCTAATGTTAAACCCTAGTTTGAAACCCTAATCCTAATGTAAAACCCTAGTTTGAAACCCTAAACCTAAATTGAAAACCTAGTTTGAAACCCTAACCCTAATGTAAAACCCTAGTTTGAAACCCTAACCCTAATGATAAACCCTAGTTTGAAACCCTAAACCTAAATTGAAAACCTAGTTTGAAACCCTAACCCTAATGTAAAACCCTAGTTTGGAACCCTAACCTTAATGTAAAACCCTAGTTTGAAACCCCAAACCTAATTTGAAACCATAGTTTGAAACCCTAACCCTAATGTAAAACCCTACTTTGAAACCCGAACTCTAATGTAAAACCCTAGTGTGAAACCCTAACCCTAATTTTAAACCCCTGTTTTGAAACCCTAACCCTAATTTGAAACCCTAGTTTGTAACACTAACCATAATGTAAAACCCTAGTTTGTAACCCTAACCATAATGTAAAACCCTAGTTTGAAACCCTAACCCTAATGTAAAAGCCTAGTTTGAAACCCTAACCCTAATTTGAAACCCTAACCCTAATTTAAAACCCCTGTTTTGAAACCCTAACCCTAATGTAAAACCCTTGTTTGAAACCCTAACCCTAATGTAAAACCCTAGTTTGAAACCCTAACCCTAATGTTAAACCGTAGTTTGAAACCATAACCCTAATGTAAAACCATAGTTTGAAGCTCTAACCCTAATGTAAAACCCCTGAGTTTGAAACTCTAACCCTAATTTGAAACCCTAGTTTGAAAGCGTAACCCTAATGTAAAACCCTAGTTTGAAAGCGTAACCCTAATGTAAAACCCTAGTTTGAAGCATTAACCCTAATGTAAAACCCTAGTTTGAAACCCTAACCCTAACGTTAAACCCTACTTTGTAACCCTAACCCTAATGTAAAACCATAGTTTGAAACCCTTACCTTAATGTAAAACCCTAGTTTGAAACCCTAACCCTAATGTAAAACCTTAGTTTGAAGCACTAACCCTAATGTCAAAGCCTAGTTTGAAACCCTAACCCTAATGTAAAACCCTAGTTTGAAACCCCAAACCTAATTTGAAACCCTAGTTTGAAACCCTAACCCTAATGTAAAACCCTAGTTTGTAAACCTAATCCTAATGTAAAACCTCAAATTGAAACCCAAACCCTAATTTGAAACCCTAGTTTGAAACCCTAAACCTAATGTAAAACCCTAGTTTGAAACCCTAACCCTAATTTAAAACCCCTGTTTTGAAACCCTAACCCTAATGTAAAACCCTTGTTTGAATCCCTAACCCTAATTTGAAACCCTAGTTTGAAAACCTAACCCTAATATAAAACCCTATTTTGAAACCCTAACCCTAATTTGAAACCCTAACCAAAATGTAAAACCCTTGTTTGAAACACTAACCCTAATGTAAACCCTAGTTTATAACATTAACCCTAATGTAAAACTCTAGTTTGAAACCCTAACCCTAATGTTAAACCCTAGTTTGAAACCCTAACCCTAATGTAAAACCCTAGTGTGAAACCCTAACCCTAATTTTAAACCCGTTTTGAAACACTAAACCTAATGTAAAACCCTTGTTTGAAACACTAACCCTAATGTAAAACCCTAGTTTGAAACCCTAAGCCTAATTTGAAACCCTAGTTTGAAACCCTAACCCTAATGTAAAACCCTAGTTTGAAACCCAAACCCTAATTTGAAACCCGAGTTTGAAACCCTAACCCTAATTTTAAACCCCTGTTTTGAAGCATTAACCCTAATGTAAAACCCTAGTTTGAAACCCTAACCCTAACGTTAAACCCTACTTTGTAACCCTAACCCTAATGTAAAACCATAGTTTGAAACCCTTACCTTAATGTAAAACCCTAGTTTGAAACCCTAACCCTAATGTAAAACCTTAGTTTGAAGCACTAACCCTAATGTCAAAGCCTAGTTTGAAACCCTAACCCTAATGTAAAACCCTAGTTTGAAACCCCAAACCTAATTTGAAACCCTAGTTTGAAACCCTAACCCTAATGTAAAACCCTAGTTTGTAAACCTAATCCTAATGTAAAACCTCAAATTGAAACCCAAACCATAATTTGAAACCCTAGTTTGAAACCCTAAACCTAATGTAAAACCCTAGTTTGAAACCCTAACCCTAATTTAAAACCCCTGTTTTGAAACCCTAACCCTAATGTAAAACCCTTGTTTGAATCCCTAACCCTAATTTGAAACCCTAGTTTGAAACCCTAACCCTAATATAAAACCCTATTTTGAAACCCAAACCCTAATTTGAAACCCTAACCCTAATGTAAAACCCTTGTTTGAAACACTAACCCTAATGTAAACCCTAGTTTATAACATTAACCCTAATGTAAAACTCTAGTTTGAAACCCTAACCCTAATGTTAAACCCTAGTTTGAAACCCTAACCCTAATGTAAAACCCTAGTGTGAAACCCTAACCCTAATTTTAAACCTGTTTTGAAACACTAAACCTAATGTAAAACCCTTGTTTGAAACACTAACCCTAATGTAAAACCCTAGTTTGAAACCCTAAGCCTAATTTCAAACCCTAGTTTGAAACCCTAACCCTAATGTAAAACCCTAGTTTGAAACCCAAACCCTAATTTGAAACCCGAGTTTGAAACCCTAACCCTAATTTTAAACCCCTGTTTTGAATCCCTAACCCTAATGTAAAACCCTTGTTTGAAACCCTTACCCTAATGTAAAACCCTATTTTGAAACCCTAGTTTGAAACTCTAACCCTAATTTGAAAACCTAGTTTGAAACCTTAACCCTAATATAAAACCCTAGTTTGAAAGTCTAACCCTAATTTGAAACCCTAGTTTGAAACCCTAACCCTAATGTTAAACCCTAGTTTGAAACCCTAACCCTAATGTAAAACCCTAGGGTGAAACCCTAACCCTAATTTTAAACCCCTGTTTTGAAACCCTAACCCTAATGTAAAAACCTTGTTTGAAACCCTAACCCTAATGTAAAACCCTAGTTTGAAACCCTAACCTTAATGTTAAACCCTAGTTTGAAACCCTAACCCTAATGTAAAACCCTAGTGTGAAACCCTAACCCTAATTTTAAACCCCTGTTTTGAAACCCTAACCCTAATGTAAAACCCTTGTTTGAAACCCTAACCCTAATGTAAAACCCTAGTTTGAAACCCTAAGCCTAATTTAAAACCCTAGTTTGAAACCCTAACCCTAATGTAAAACCCTAGTTTGAAGCAGTAACCCTAATGTAAAACCCCTGAGTTTGAAACTCTAACCCTAATTTGAAACCCTAGTTTGAAAGCGTAACCCTAATGTAAAACCCTAGTTTGAAAGCGTAACCATAATGTAAAACCCTAGTTTGAAGCATTAACCCTAATGTAAAACCCTAGTTTGAAACCCTAACCTTAATGTTAAACCCTAGTTTGAAACCCTAATCCTAATGTAAAACCCTAGTTTGAAACCCTAAACCTAAATTGAAAACCTAGTTTGAAACCCTAACCCTAATGTAAAACCCTAGTTTGAAACCCTAACCCTAATGATAAACCCTAGTTTGAAACCCTAAACCTAAATTGAAAACCTAGTTTGAAACCCTAACCCTAATGTAAAACCCTAGTTTGGAACCCTAACCTTAATGTAAAACCCTAGTTTGAAACCCCAAACCTAATTTGAAACCATAGTTTGAAACCCTAACCCTAATGTAAAACCCTACTTTGAAACCCGAACTCTAATGTAAAACCCTAGTGTGAAACCCTAACCCTAATTTTAAACCCCTGTTTTGAAACCCTAACCCTAATTTGAAACCCTAGTTTGTAACACTAACCATAATGTAAAACCCTAGTTTGTAACCCTAACCATAATGTAAAACCCTAGTTTGAAACCCTAACCCTAATGTAAAAGCCTAGTTTGAAACCCTAACCCTAATTTGAAACCCTAACCCTAATTTAAAACCCCTGTTTTGAAACCCTAACCCTAATGTAAAACCCTTGTTTGAAACCCTAACCCTAATGTAAAACCCTAGTTTGAAACCCTAACCCTAATGTTAAACCGTAGTTTGAAACCATAACCCTAATGTAAAACCATAGTTTGAAGCTCTAACCCTAATGTAAAACCCCTGAGTTTGAAACTCTAACCCTAATTTGAAACCCTAGTTTGAAAGCGTAACCCTAATGTAAAACCCTAGTTTGAAAGCGTAACCCTAATGTAAAACCCTAGTTTGAAGCATTAACCCTAATGTAAAACCCTAGTTTGAAACCCTAACCCTAACGTTAAACCCTACTTTGTAACCCTAACCCTAATGTAAAACCATAGTTTGAAACCCTTACCTTAATGTAAAACCCTAGTTTGAAACCCTAACCCTAATGTAAAACCTTAGTTTGAAGCACTAACCCTAATGTCAAAGCCTAGTTTGAAACCCTAACCCTAATGTAAAACCCTAGTTTGAAACCCCAAACCTAATTTGAAACCCTAGTTTGAAACCCTAACCCTAATGTAAAACCCTAGTTTGTAAACCTAATCCTAATGTAAAACCTCAAATTGAAACCCAAACCCTAATTTGAAACCCTAGTTTGAAACCCTAAACCTAATGTAAAACCCTAGTTTGAAACCCTAACCCTAATTTAAAACCCCTGTTTTGAAACCCTAACCCTAATGTAAAACCCTTGTTTGAATCCCTAACCCTAATTTGAAACCCTAGTTTGAAAACCTAACCCTAATATAAAACCCTATTTTGAAACCCTAACCCTAATTTGAAACCCTAACCAAAATGTAAAACCCTTGTTTGAAACACTAACCCTAATGTAAACCCTAGTTTATAACATTAACCCTAATGTAAAACTCTAGTTTGAAACCCTAACCCTAATGTTAAACCCTAGTTTGAAACCCTAACCCTAATGTAAAACCCTAGTGTGAAACCCTAACCCTAATTTTAAACCCGTTTTGAAACACTAAACCTAATGTAAAACCCTTGTTTGAAACACTAACCCTAATGTAAAACCCTAGTTTGAAACCCTAAGCCTAATTTGAAACCCTAGTTTGAAACCCTAACCCTAATGTAAAACCCTAGTTTGAAACCCAAACCCTAATTTGAAACCCGAGTTTGAAACCCTAACCCTAATTTTAAACCCCTGTTTTGAAGCATTAACCCTAATGTAAAACCCTAGTTTGAAACCCTAACCCTAACGTTAAACCCTACTTTGTAACCCTAACCCTAATGTAAAACCATAGTTTGAAACCCTTACCTTAATGTAAAACCCTAGTTTGAAACCCTAACCCTAATGTAAAACCTTAGTTTGAAGCACTAACCCTAATGTCAAAGCCTAGTTTGAAACCCTAACCCTAATGTAAAACCCTAGTTTGAAACCCCAAACCTAATTTGAAACCCTAGTTTGAAACCCTAACCCTAATGTAAAACCCTAGTTTGTAAACCTAATCCTAATGTAAAACCTCAAATTGAAACCCAAACCATAATTTGAAACCCTAGTTTGAAACCCTAAACCTAATGTAAAACCCTAGTTTGAAACCCTAACCCTAATTTAAAACCCCTGTTTTGAAACCCTAACCCTAATGTAAAACCCTTGTTTGAATCCCTAACCCTAATTTGAAACCCTAGTGTGAAACCCTAACCCTAATTTTAAACCTGAGTTTGAAACCCTAACCCTAATTTTAAACCCCTGTTTTGAATCCCTAACCCTAATGTAAAACCCTTGTTTGAAACCCTTACCCTAATGTAAAACCCTATTTTGAAACCCTAGTTTGAAACCCTAACCCTAATTTGAAAACCTAGTTTGAAACCTTAACCCTAATATAAAACCCTAGTTTGAAAGTCTAACCCTAATTTGAAACCCTAGTTTGAAACCCTAACCCTAATGTTAAACCCTAGTTTGAAACCCTAACCCTAATGTAAAACCCTAGGGTGAAACCCTAACCCTAATTTTAAACCCCTGTTTTGAAACCCTAACCCTAATGTAAAAACCTTGTTTGAAACCCTAACCCTAATGTAAAACCCTAGTTTGAAACACTAACCTTAATGTTAAACCCTATTTTGAAACCCTAACCCTAATGTAAAACCCTAGTGTGAAACCCTAACCCTATTTTTAAACCCCTGTTTTGAAACCCTAACCCTAATGTAAAACCCTAGTTTGAAACCCTAAGCCTAATTTAAAACCCTAGTTTGAAAACCTAACCCTAATGTAAAACCCTAGTTTGAAACCCTAACCATAATGATAAACCCTATTTTGAAACCCTAACCCTAAATTGAAAACCTAGTTTGAAACCCTAACCCTAATGTAAAACCCTAGTTTGAAACCCTAACCCTAATGATAAACCCTAGTTTGAAACCCTAAACCTAAATTGAAAACCTAGTTTGAAACCCTAACCCTAATGTAAAACCCTAGTTTGAAACCCTAACCCTAATGTAAAACCCTAATTTGTAACCCTAACCCTAATGTAAAACCCTAGTTTGAAACCCTAACCCTAATTTGAAACCCTAGTTTGAAACCTTAACCCTAATATAAAACCCTTGTTTGAAACCCTAACCCTAATGTAAAACCCTAGTTTGAAACCCTAACCTTAATGTTAAACCCTAGTTTGAAACCCTAACCCTAATGTAAAACCCTAGTGTGAAACACTAACCCTAATTTTAAACCCCTGTTTTGAAACCCTAACCCTAATGTAAAACCCTAGTTTGAAACCCTAAGCCTAATTTAAAACCCTAGTTTGAAACCCTAACCCTAATGTAAAACCCTAGTTTGAAGCAGTAACCCTAATGTAAAACCCCTGAGTTTGAAACTCTAACCCTAATTTGAAACCCTAGTTTGAAAGCGTAACCCTAATGTAAAACCCTAGTTTGAAAGCGTAACCCTAATGTAAAACCCTAGTTTGAAGCATTAACCCTAATGTAAAACCCTAGTTTGAAACCCTAACCTTAATGTTAAACCCTAGTTTGAAACCCTAATCCTAATGTAAAACCCTAGTTTGAAACCCTAACCATAATGATAAACCCTATTTTGAAACCCTAACCCTAAATTGAAAACCTAGTTTGAAACCCTAACCCTAATGTAAAACCCGAGTTTGAAACCCTAACCCTAATGATAAACCCTAGTTTGAAACCCTTAACCTAAATTGAAAACCTAGTTTGAAACCCTAACCCTAATGTAAAACCCTAGTTTGAAACCCTAACCTTAATGTAAAACCCTAGTTTGAAACCCCAAACCTAATTTGAAACCCTAACCCTAATGTAAAACCTAGTTTGAAACCCTAACCCTAATGTAAAACCCGAGTTTGAAACCCTAACCCTAATGATAAACCCTAGTTTGAAACCCTTAACCTAAATTGAAAACCTAGTTTGAAACCCTAACCCTAATGTAAAACCCTAGTTTGAAACCCGAACTCTAATGTAAAACCCTAGTGTGAAACCCTAACCCTAATTTTAAACCCCTGTTTTGAAACCCTAACCCTAATTTGAAACCCTAGTTTGTAACCCTAACCATAATGTAAAACCCTAGTTTGTAACCCTAACCATAATGTAAAACCCTAGTTTGAAACCCTAACCCTAATGTAAAAGCCTAGTTTGAAACCCTAACCCTAATTTGAAACCCTAACCCTAATTTAAAACCCCTGTTTTGAAACCCTAACCCTAATGTAAAACCCTTGTTTGAAACCCTAACCCTAATGTAAAACCCTAGTTTGAAACCCTAACCCTAATTTTAAACCGCAGTTTGAAACCATAACCCTAATGTTAAACCATAGTTTGAAGCACTAACCCTAATGTAAAACCCCTGAGTTTGAAACTCTAACCCTAATTTGAAACCCTAGTTTGAAAGCGTAACCCTAATGTAAAACCCTAGTTTGAAAGCGTAACCCTAATGTAAAACCCTAGTTTGAAGCATTAACCCTAATGTAAAACCCTAGTTTGAAACCCTAACCCTAACGTTAAACCCTACTTTGTAACCCTAACCCTAATGTAAAACCATAGTTTGAAACCCTTACCTTAATGTAAAACCCTAGTTTGAAACCCTAACCCTAATGTAAAACCTTAGTTTGAAGCACTAACCCTAATGTCAAAGCCTATTTTGAAACCCTAACCCTAATGTAAAACCCTAGTTTGAAACCCCAAATCTAATTTGAAACCATAGTTTGAAACCCTAACCCTAATGTAAAACCCTAGTTTGTAAACCTAATCCTAATGTAAAACCTCAAATTGAAACCCAAACCCTAATTTGAAACCCTAGTTTGAAACCCTAAACCTAATGTAAAACCCTAGTTTGAAACCCTAACCCTAATTTAAAACCCCTGTTTTGAAACCCTAACCCTAATGTAAAACCCTTGTTTGAATCCCTAACCCTAATTTAAAACCCTAGTTGGAAACCCTAACCCTAATATAAAACCCTATTTTGAAACCCTAACCCTAATTTGAAACCCTAACCCTAATGTAAAACCCTTGTTTGAAACACTAACCCTAATGTAAACCCTAGTTTATAACCTTAACCCTAATGTAAAACTCTAGTTTGAAACCCTAACCCTAACGTTAAACCCTACTTTGTAACCCTAACCCTAATGTAAAACCATAGTTTGAAACCCTTACCTTAATGTAAAACCCTAGTTTGAAACCCTAACCCTAATGTAAAACCTTAGTTTGAAGCACTAACCCTAATGTCAAAGCCTAGTTTGAAACCCTAACCCTAATGTAAAACCCTAGTTTGAAGCAGTAACCCTAATGTAAAACCCCTGAGTTTGAAACTCTAACCCTAATTTGAAACCCTAGTTTGAAAGCGTAACCCTAATGTAAAACCCTAGTTTGAAAGCGTAACCCTAATGTAAAACCCTAGTTTGAAGCATTAACCCTAATGTAAAACCCTAGTTTGAAACCCTAACCTTAATGTTAAACCCTAGTTTGAAACCCTAATCCTAATGTAAAACCCTAGTTTGAAACCCTAACCATAATGATAAACCCTATTTTGAAACCCTAACCCTAAATTGAAAACCTAGTTTGAAACCCTAACCCTAATGTAAAACCCGAGTTTGAAACCCTAACCCTAATGATAAACCCTAGTTTGAAACCCTAACCTTAATGTAAAACCCTAGTTTGAAACCCCAAACCTAATTTGAAACCCTAACCCTAATGTAAAACCCTACTTTGAAACCCGAACTCTAATGTAAAACCCTAGTGTGAAACCCTAACCCTAATTTTAAACCCCTGTTTTGAAACCCTAACCCTAATTTGAAACCCTTGTTTGTAACCCTAACCATAATGTAAAACCCTAGTTTGTAACCCTAACCATAATGTAAAACCCTAGTTTGAAACCCTAACCCTAATGTAAAAGCCTAGTTTGAAACCCTAACCCTAATTTGAAACCCTAACCCTAATTTAAAACCCCTGTTTTGAAACCCTAACCCTAATGTAAAACCCTTGTTTGAAACCCTAACCCTAATGTAAAACCCTAGTTTGAAACCCTAACCCTAATTTTAAACCGTAGTTTGAAACCATAACCCTAATGTTAAACCATAGTTTGAAGCACTAACCCTAATGTAAAACCCCTGAGTTTGAAACTCTAACCCTAATTTGAAACCCTAGTTTGAAAGCGTAACCCTAATGTAAAACCCTAGTTTGAAAGCGTAACCCTAATGTAAAACCCTAGTTTGAAGCATTAACCCTAATGTAAAACCCCTGAGTTTGAAACTCTAACCCTAATGTAAAACCCTAGTTTGAAACCCTAACCCTAACGTTAAACCCTACTTTGTAACCCTAACCCTAATGTAAAACCATAGTTTGAAACCCTTACCTTAATGTAAAACCCTAGTTTGAAACCCTAACCCTAATGTAAAACCTTAGTTTGAAGCACTAACCCTAATGTCAAAGCCTAGTTTGAAACCCTAACCCTAATGTAAAACCCTAGTTTGAAACCCCAAATCTAATTTGAAACCATAGTTTGAAACCCTAACCCTAATGTAAAACCCTAGTTTGTAAACCTAATCCTAATGTAAAACCTCAAATTGAAACCCAAACCCTAATTTGAAACCCTAGTTTGAAACCCTAAACCTAATGTAAAACCCTAGTTTGAAACCCTAACCCTAATTTAAAACCCCTGTTTTGAAACCCTAACCCTAATGTAAAACCCTTGTTTGAATCCCTAACCCTAATTTAAAACCCTAGTTGGAAACCCTAACCCTAATATAAAACCCTATTTTGAAACCCTAACCCTAATTTGAAACCCTAACCCTAATGTAAAACCCTTGTTTGAAACACTAACCCTAATGTAAACCCTAGTTTATAACCTTAACCCTAATGTAAAACTCTAGTTTGAAACCCTAACCCTAACGTTAAACCCTACTTTGTAACCCTAACCCTAATGTAAAACCATAGTTTGAAACCCTTACCTTAATGTAAAACCCTAGTTTGAAACCCTAACCCTAATGTAAAACCTTAGTTTGAAGCACTAACCCTAATGTCAAAGCCTAGTTTGAAACCCTAACCCTAATGTAAAACCCTAGTTTGAAACCCCAAACCTAATTTGAAGCCCTAGTTTAAAACCCTAACCCTAATGTAAAACCCTAGTTTGTAAACCTAATCCTAATGTAAAACCTCAAATTGAAACCCAAACCATAATTTGAAACCCTAGTTTGAAACCCTAAACCTAATGTAAAACCCTAGTTTGAAACCCTAACCCTAATTTAAAACCCCTGTTTTGAAACCCTAACCCTAATGTAAAACCCTTGTTTGAATCCCTAACCCTAATTTGAAACCCTAGTTTGAAACCCTAACCCTAATATAAAACCCTATTTTGAAACCCAAACCCTAATTTGAAACCCTAACCCTAATGTAAAACCCTTGTTTGAAACACTAACCCTAATGTAAACCCTAGTTTATAACATTAACCCTAATGTAAAACTCTAGTTTGAAACCCTAACCCTAATGTTAAACCCTAGTTTGAAACCCTAACCCTAATGTAAAACCCTAGTGTGAAACCCGAACCCTAATTTTAAACCTGTTTTGAAACACTAAACCTAATGTAAAACCCTTGTTTGA